>NC_045443.1:4729971-4766127 GCF_002776525.5 Piliocolobus tephrosceles
ACACACACACACACACACACACACACACACACACACACACACACACACGTCATGGTGGGTGGACGCCTTGGTCAAGGAAGGCTTTGAGGGAATGAGAGAACTGAGGGAGCTTTGCAGGATACACAGGGAAGGGTTTTCCCCAGTACCTGCCAAGCATGGTGGCAAGGGAGCGCAGGTGTCTTGGGATAAGTCCACAGCCATTGGGTCATTCCCTTAGCTCCTGGAGGGACTGAGGAAGGGGCTCCTCCGTGGCCACTTCGGCTTGTCTTATTAGGAAAGAGAGCCCTTTGCCAGCTTACCCACATCCAAAGGCTCTCTTCCAAGAAGAAGCCCTGTGTGCTTAGCATGTGGCTCTAACGGCAGAGTCCAGTCCAGGGGAGTAGATTTATTTTTAAGGAGGATGGGAGGAGACGCAGCATTTCCCACTTGGAGAGAGTAAAGGAAGGCACAAGAATCTCAGACTATCCCCATTTGAGATGGGGAAACATTGAGAGTGGAATTGAGGATTTGCTTATTGGAACACGGAGACGGCAGAACGTCCAGCTCCTGGCTGAACTCCCTACCAGTGGCTTCCAAATCTGGTTGCTCGCTGGAATTACCTGTGGAGCTTTAAAGCCATAATTGCCCCAGGACGAATCTTAGATCTACTGAATCTGCAGGAGCAAAAGCCAGTTATCTGTACTTTATTCAGAGTCACCTGGGAGATTCTTATTCTCCACACCAGACGGGGCTGATACTAAAGTACTTATCAATAAACAGGCTTTGAACGCCAACCACACATCAAGCACTGGAAACAGGACACAGAGACCAAGGCCCTCTTCAGTGGCTGGCTCAACTTTCCATTCCCTTCTAGGATGTCCAGCCTAACTGCAGGTCAAGATGTAAATGGGCCTTTCTAGGGAATTTAGTACTGAATGCTAAATCGGTACCCTGTGCTGACAAGTACCCTGTCCTTGACCCAGTGCATGGTCTCCTCTGAAGCTCTAGTGGGTAAGAGAAGGGAGAGGCCGGGAGATGTCGGTTCCTGTCCGTTGCACCTAGAGGGCACTCCTCTGTCACAGTTCAGGTCCAAGGGTCTGGGAACCAGTGTGACCTTAGGAGCCCAAAGAGAAACACAGATACCAGCTGCGAGCAGGAAGCCCGGGGAGGAGGCCCTGGGTTTGTACTGTTTGGATGTCACTGTCCTTGGTTCCCAGGTAGCTACCTGAACGCAGCACATAGGCTGGTCCCGTGGCAGGCAGAGAAACCTGTTGTCTCCAGCCTGGCCTGGAAGCCCTTTTCTGGCATCAAAAGAATTTGCCCCGGGAGCTGTGTGGAAGCATCAAGTCTAGTCCCTGCATTTACACTCATAGAATCACGGCTCTTCGTGTAGATAAGGGCCTATAAGAATCTGTAAGAATCTGTATTCCGGCCGGGCGCGGTGGCTCATGCCTGTAATCCCAGCACTTTGGGAGGCCGAGGCAGGCGGATCACCTGAGGTCAGGAGTTTGAGATCAGCCTGACCAACATGGTGAAACCCTGTCTCTACTAAAAATACAAAATTAGCCAGGTGTGGTGGCACATGCCTGTAATCCCAGCTACTCGGGAGGCTGAGGTAGGAGAATCACTTGAACGTGGGAGGCAGAGGTTGCGGTGAGCCGAGATCGCGCCATTGCACTCCAGCCTGGGGCAACAAGAATAAATCTCTGTCTCGCCAAAAAAAAAGAATCTGTATTCCGGCCAGGAGTGGTGGTTCACGCCTGTAATCCCAACACTTTGAGAGACTGAGGCGGGTGGATTGCTTGAGCCCAGGAGTTTGAGACCAGCCTGGGCAACATGGTGAAACCCTGTGTCTACAAAAATTAGCGAGCGTGGGTGCATGCCTGTAGTCCAAGCTGCTCGGGAGGCTGAGGCAGGAGAATTACTCGAACCTGGGAGGCAGAGGTTGCAGTGAGCTGAGATTGCACCACTGCACTTCATCCTGGGTGACAGAATAAGACTCTGTCAAAAAAAAAAAAAAAAAAAAAAATCTGTATTCCTGCAAGTTCATTACTTTCCTTCATCTCCTGACTTCTTTTTATCAGCATCTGCTCTGAGAAGGTCCTGAAGAAGATTATCTCACCCAGATCATATTCACTCAATGTAAAGACTTGGCAATAATTTTCAAACAATAACATCAACTTCATTGTCCTTAGCTATGATGAAAAAATGTCAGAGGAATCAAGGAAAACAAAAGCTAGGAGATAGGAGAGAAGGTGGTCCCACGGTGGCTCGCAGATTTCTTTTCTTTTTGAGACCCTGGAAGGACCTGGCAGGCCTCTGCTCCCTGTCCCTTCACTCCTCCTGAGTCTGTCTCTACCATCTCAGTAACGGTGTCCCTGCTCTCTTGCTTTCTCAGAGCATTACACATCATCCAGACCTCCAGTGTTCAGGGAGATGGATATCTAAGCCATGCGGAATGAAAAAAAATTTTTTTTGGCTTCTTGAAGTTCTCTGGAGAGGTGCCATTCCTGTGTCTCATCTGAAAATGCCATCCCAGCGTCATCTTGACGCGAAAACGTGCTTCCCTATAACCAATCTGATTCTCTCTTGCTTTAATGCATCCACTCGATCAACACATAACTTCTTATGGAAAGCCTGTTACATAGCTACTACCTTGTAGAAAATCTTTAGAGGAGTCTGCGAATGAAAAGGTACAGTCCTGAGCTTCAGGGAATTTGCAATTTACTAGGCAGAATATTCTTTGCATTTGTCCAGCACTTCACAGCCCATAAAGTACACTCACATCTATTGTCTCTTCTAGGCTCAAAACAGTCCTATGGGCAGGTCTAGGGGGTGTCGGGGATGACTTTTCCATGAGGATCCCGGCTCCTGATACACACATTCCGTATCATAGGAATTGAAAGAAAAGAGAGAAAAAAACCCATTATTTTAAAAAATCTGTTTTTATTAGAAAGTAGATCAATGCAGAAATGAATAAGTAGATAGTGAACATCCAGTATAGTTTGTACCCTCCAGAGGTAAAATGTTATTGAAGACAAATTATAGGTTTAGGGCATATATATAAAATATACATTATATTTAATATAATAAAATACATTAATATATTGCTAATACAAGTTAATAAAATATATAATAGTATATATACTTACATAATTACTTATATATATACTTATATATATTATATAAATATATAATATAGTATATATATACTTAAATATGCACTTTTATTTTAAAATTAAAAAATTTTTTTGCATCTAGTAGCCAGAAAAATACGCACTTTTAAAAGACAAAATTGAGGGCATACCGTATATAATATAAACCCACTTTGTCCGTTGAAGTCTATTTTGACCACCTTTCCAGGTCAGTATGCCTATCTTTACCTCATTCTTTTAAATTGCTCCATTCCATTGTATCTGAGAGTGGTCAGCTCTTCTGAAAGCTTCATTTCCTTCCAAGCTCTGCCCCGGAGGCTTCTGTGGTTGTTCCCCAGGCCACAGGGCTTTATATTTACATGTACGTGTATATGCATATACACACCCATTATATACATGCGCATGCATACATACATACAGATACATACACATGTGTACATATAATAATGGCCCTGCATGGGATGGCACTGGTGGCTGGGGTTACCACAGTTCTCTGCCACATCAATAACTTACCCCCTTTTAGTCTAGAACAAATACCTCCCATAGAATCAATCTCCAGTTCCCTTCTTTCCCGCCAAATGACATGCTCCAATTTCTCTTCCCCGAGACAAAATTTCCAGCTTATTTTTGTCATGGCAGCGTTTCTAAAATAAAGGCCCACGGGAGGGTGTGTCTTCAGGGCAGCCCTTCTCCCGTGGGCAAGGGAGCCTGGAACTCCAGCAGTGGGGGGACATCAAGGCTTGGAAAGGGGTTCGAATCCACAGAAAATATGGAGGTGCTTCTCCACGGTTCAGCTGGGGATAGTTTCCACTTCTGCCACTATGGCTGATAAATCTCCACCCTTTCAGTGATCTTGTAAAGACCACACTTGTTGGGCTGAGGCAGGAGAATGGCGTAAACCCGGGAGGCGGAGCTTGCAGTGAGCTGAGATCTGGCCACTGCACTCCAGCTCGGGCGACAGAGCAAGACTCCGTCTCAAAAAAAAAAAAAAAAAAAATATTGCCACTGAGAGCTGGTAATGACTGCTGATGACAAGGTGACAAAGATGGGCGTAGAAGTGCAGTTTACCGAAGCCTTTGGAAATAAGCTTCGATTTTCAAACGTGTAATATAAAATTTTGCGTTATATGAGGCCATGCATTAGGCCATTATCCTAAGCAAACTAATGCAGAAACAGAAAACCAAAGGCCACACGTTCTCACTCATAAGTGGGAGCTAAACACTGGGGATGCATGGACATAACGATGGGAACAATAGACACTGGGGACTACTAGTGGGGGAGGGTAGGAGGGAGGAAAGGCCTGAAAACTACCTACTGAGTACTATGCTCACTACTTGGGTGACGGGTTCAGTCATTCCCCAGACCTCAGCATCACACAATATGACCTTGTAGCAAACCTGCGCACGAACCCCCGATTCTAAAATAAAAGTTGAAAAAAAACGCTGTGGGGAATGGCTGGAAACCAGCAGAAACAGAAAAACCAAAGGGCTAATCAACGGCAGGTGCAGACGAGAGAAGCCAGCCAGGAGCTAATTACCTCAGCCAATGACATAATTACAGGCAAGTGCATCACTGGCAAATGCCCCGCACAGTAAGTATGGCCCTGTAAGATGTTAGGGGCTGCAGCTGAATACGGCTGATATGCTATAGGCTGTCATTCATGGGTCGTTAGTTGTCACTTGGTCCACTGCCTGAGACAGCTGCACAATAGGAGAACTGAGCACAGGGAGGGCACACAAAGTCAAGGACTGGGGCACAGGGATGTTTGGAGCAGTGGCATGCTTCTGTACGATGCTGTGGGTACATGGCACTATGCATTTGTCAAAACCCGTGGAACTGTACGACACAAAGAGTAGACCCTGATGCAAATGGCGGACTTTAGTTCATAACAATGCTTCAGTAGTGTTTCATCAGTGACAACAAAGGCACCACACGGATGCGAGATGTGAATAGGGGAAACTGTGTGCACAGTAGGGAGAAGGAATATGTGGGACCTCACGCTTTCTGCTTAACTTTTCTGTAACCTGTAACTGCTCTGGAAAATAAAGTCTATCCAAAAAAATGAGAGCAAAATTCAGCAAAACGGCGAGCAAAATGAACAAAATGGTGTTTGCTCAGTAGGTGTCCAACATTTCATCACTGCCTGGAGTTATTCATTCCAGGATCAGATCAGGGAGATGTGCCAAAGCAGCATGTATTTCACTGAGCACAGTCAGTTACCTTTCGGTCCTTTAAAACAAGACAAAAGAAAATTGCTCGCCCATCCCCCTCACGTGGGTTAGCTTCGCCACATGATCCACCCGCCTCAGCCTCCCAAAATGCTGGGTTTACAGGTGTCTGCCACCGCCCCCTTTTAAAGAATTGATTTTATTTAATTAAAAGTAATGGAAAAATTAAAAATAATTAAAAGTAATGGCAAAAACAGTTTTCTATTTTTGTTTTTTTTTAGATGTGTCTATGCAGCCTTAGGCAGGTGACTCCTCTCTCTTGCACTTGCTCTCCCATCTTTGATTTGGGGAGGGGGGACATGTGGATGAAGTCATCTGTGAAGCTCCTCTCAGCTGCTGCAGTCTGGAGGTAAGACGCTGTGTCGTCGTCCAGCTTCCCCAAACTGTTTGCTTTATCTCCAGCTACAGTCGATCATCTACACAGGAGTTACCCACCTGGTCCATGGCGACTGGGAGTGTTTACATTCCCTGCTGGTAGATTTGTTTCTCTCTCTCTGCTTTGCTTAAAATGTCCACACTGGGTTAGGGATAAACTTAATGAAGGCATAGTCCTTTAATCTAATACGTATTATTAGATTATATATTTTTATAATGTAATGTTACAGGTACCTATGATAGTGCAACATATTTCCTCAATAGCAAATCTAAATATATACATGGAACCTTCACCCTGCTTCCCAAAAGGAAATACAAATGGCTTCTGTAATATTATGAAATCCATGGTCTTGCTCTCTCAACTTTGGTGCCCATAACCTGAAGCTCATTTTGCCAGGAGAAAAACAGGCTAAAGCACCTCAGGTGCCCTCAGCTGGGGAATCCTAGAAAACTGAAGGTCGTAGCAGAACTGGAGAGCAAAGGCCGTTGAAGTCCAGGCCATTGATCAGTAGCTGCAGCCTCAACTCCCTTTTCCTTCCCTCTCAACCCCTCACCCCCTCACCCCCTCCTCTTTTCCGCCAACACACTCTTTTTCCTGGAAACCTTCTCCTGGCCTCCACTGCTACAGCTTGTGGGAGATAAGACATGTGTCCCACGGGTGGGGGAGGCCAAGCCTGTGTGAGTGATTTTACAAAAGGTTCACTTTGGGTGATAAGAACAGGGTTATGACTGTTCTGCTTAGAGCTAAGCCAGGGAAGAGGGGGACAGTTTTGAAGGAAGGTTTCTCAGTGGAAGATTTGTTCATGTGTTTCCTCTCTCCCGAAACCCTACAAATATTCTTACTTGCAGGAGTCTCCTTAACTCTCTTTTCTTTCTCTCCATCACTCTTCACCCTCCAAGAAAAATGTATTTTCACTTTATATTAGAATGGTGCTTTTTAACTTTTCGAAATATTTTTATAATGGTTGTCTCATAGAAATACTGTACTTGGACAGGCACTTCTCCCAAGCTGTTATTCCTACAGGTCATTGGGAAGCCAAGGTTCCCTGTGGCTGGCCAGACTGGGGCATTTATGGTACTTACTGGAGGAACCAAGAGTCCCAGCCTCAATGTCCCCACCCAGGGCCCCCCCAGGTCTCCTCTTCGGGTCTTTTTGAATCAGAACCCCACCCGTTTTCTGAACCTGGGAGACTTGTATCTCCTGCCTCTGTTTCTTCTCCTTCCTTTCCTACCAATGCCCCCAAACCGGAGTGACCCAGGAGTCTCTTCTCCCCACCCTCCTCTTGGTATGAGCCATGAAAACAGAATCTAAGAGTTGGACATTGGGAACCCTGGGGAATCATCATCCTAGCCGGTTTTTATTAGGTCGGTGCAAAAGTAATTGCGGTTTTTGCCATTACTTTTAATTAATTATTTTTAATTTTTCCATTACTTTTAATTAAATAAAATTAATCAATTAAAAGGGTGCAGTGGCTCACACCTGTAATCCCAGCACTTTGGGCGGCCGAGGCGGGTAGATCACTTGAGGTTGGGTGTTCGAGACCAACCTGGCCAACATGGCAAAACCCTATCTCTACAAAAAATACAAAAATTAGCCAGGCTTGGTGGCGTGTGCCTGTAGCCCCAGGGACTCAGAAGGCTGAGGCACGAGGATTGCTTGAACCTGGGAGGAGGAGGTTGCAGTGAGCTGACATTAGGCCACTGCAATCCCGCCTGGGCGACAGAGCAACAGTCTGTCTCAAAAAACAAAAATAATAATAATAAATGAACAAAGTAATGGCAAAAGCTGCAACTTTTGTAGTGACCTAATACAAGAAGAAAACTGAGGTCTCCAGAGTGATTTGCCCAAGGTTACAAGGCCAAGTTGAGGGCAGAGCTTAGAATTAGAATCAGGTTTCTGACCCTGAGCACAGAGGCCCTTCCAGCACCCCTCACTACAGTAATTCATTTGAACACACTCCCTGGAAGGGAATCAGCCACCTGGGCTCTGAGGCTGCCTCAGGACTAGCAGGTGACTTTTCATCTGCCCCACACAGGCATCTCACCCCCATCTGTGCCACCTGGAATATGCGTGCTGTGGAGATCATGGAAGCCACACTTTGGCACTGGAGGAGTCCTTTGCACACAGACCCCTCCTGGCCTCCTTAGTCCTAGCACTGCCCAGGGAGCAGTGAAGCTGGACTTCCCATAACTTCATGGCCCTCATCTCAGGGGTATGAGCTCCTTTTAGCAGCTACAGGGAAGGTTTTGGAATCATTTCTTGCACAATTGTTTTGTCTCCAGCCCTGATCTTTCCCATACGAACTCACATCATGGAGTGGCAAGAGTTGAGCCAGGAGTCTTGGAAGCCGCCTTCACCCTCCCCTCTATAGGTCTCGTTTCTGGCCTTTGTTGAATACAGAGATTCAACTAGCAGAGGTGTTCCTTCAGGCAGATCCAGCTCCGAAACCTGTGTGCCTCAACCTTCTGTCACGGCTGCACTAACCATTGCCTCAGCATGATCATTTCCAGACCCAGACATCGAGCTTCTAGAGTTAAATATATATATATATATGGCCTTCTTTACAGATGTCTAAGAATGTATGTCTTGGTTAAGCCATTCCCACAGTCTCTAGAGACCTCCGCTATCCTCAAACTAATCTCACTTTTTCTGGGGGTAGGAGGGAATTACTATTAATTTTGATTCTAAGGTAGAGCTTCCTGAACTATATGTTCTGGAAGCTGCCATGGGGGTAAGAGATGCATACCGACAGTGACTCTCTGAGCCTGCAGTTGCTGGAATCTGGGCTGATGGATTGCCTCTGGAGTCAGGAGTGGCCTCTGTGCCCTAAAAACATTCTCTCTCTCTTTTTTTTTTTGAGACGGAGTCTCGCTCTGTCGCCCAGGCTGGAGTCCAGTGGTGCGATCTCGGCTCACTGCAAGCTCCGCCTCCCGGGTTCACGCCATTCTCCTGCCTCAGCCTCCCAAGTAGTGGGACCACAGGCGCCGGCCGCCACTCCCAGCTAATTTTTTGTATTTTTAGTAGAGACGGGGTTTCACTGTGTTAGCCAGGATGGTCTCGATCTCCTGACCTCGTGATCCACCCACGTCGGCCTCCCAAAGTGCTGGGATTACAGGCATGAGCCACCGCGCCCGGCCAAAACATTCTCATTTATATGCGGGCCATGATGTGAAAAGATTGGAAAGCTGTTGAACCAAGGTCCACACACTAGCTACGGGGTATAACAACAACCACAATGACAAGGTGCTTTTGCAGACCCACTCTGGGCTACATGACGCAGGCTGGGGCAGTATCATAACATGACATGTTTAAGTGACAAGCCCAAGATGACCTGTAGTTGAAGCCGGGACTAGATCCTATGCCCTAAGTCGTGTGTACTGACATCCCTTACATTTGCAAATAACTTGCCTAACTGTACACTTTTTACGACGTGTTCTCACAGGCATTCTCTTATTCTGTCTTCCCCAAACCCCGTAAGATATGAAGAATCCTCATCTTTCATTTGAAGAAACTGAGGAACAATCTGTGACTTGCCTAAGAGCGCACACTGAGTATGCGGCAGAACTGGGGGTCAAATCCAGGTTTTCTTACTTTGAGTTCAGATCTTTGTCAATGACACCACAGCCTTCTTCTATGAATGTCCCTGTTTTCAAGGACATATTTTCAGGACTGAAGCCACCAGGATGGGCACATGGCGGGCTAAGGGCAGGGATTGGGGGAGGGAGGGGAACTTGGTACATGCGGAACAAGTTCTATTCAGGGCGAGATTTGATATTTCTTTTCTAGGTGGGGGATGAAGGAGCAATGGTTAGAGCCTTTGGTTCCTCTGCCTGCAGTGCTCAGCCAGGCTGCTGTCTACTCCTGTGAACCCACTCGATTCCTTGATCCCAAACCAGAGGGAAGGCAGTCATGCTTCCAAGGCTGGGATTCTGCCCAAGGAAGGAACAATGGAAACTTGGGACTGCAGAGGAGCCGCGTGTGTGTGTGTGTGTGTGTGTGTGTGTGTGTGTGGTGTCCACACAGGCTATCCAATCTGATCGGTGTTCAAAGGCTGCCCTAGAGGACCCAGCCCACCCTCTCAGGATGCCTGGGGCTTGTCACGCAGCCCACGTCGGGGAGCAGACATCCTGGTTCCCACTCACCTCGTTGGAGCCGGTGACCTAGGCCAGCCCACCACGTTTGGGACTCTGCACATCCGGACTGGTGTTATCTCGGGATCCTGGGACTCCTTGGCTCCCCTGCCCTGCCTCCTCCCTTCCCTGTGGACACGTAGCCACCACACACTTCTCGGAGGGCTATTTCTAGCCGAGGGGCCGGTCTTTCAGCCCCAGCCTGTCAGCTCCGGCCGTCTGTGTGCTGCAGCTGGGACGGGCGGCCTGACACATTGTGGGTTCAGCAGAATGCAGGATGTGGGGGCTTCCGGAGGCAGCATCCCCTCAGCCTGCTGGAGGTCAGGGTTGCTGAGAAGTGGGGGTGGGGGACAGACAGGATGCCCTGCCGCGTGGTCAGGAGGAGCTGGGTGTCTATGGGAGAGGCTAGACCTCAGCCTCCTCACACCTCTAGCAGGTCTCTGACCCTCAGCAGCCCTTTCCCTGGCAAGAATCATTTATTTGTCTTTAGTAGAGCAGATGGTGAACAGCCCTGTGGATGAATGCAGGCCCTGGGTTAGACAATCTGGCTCAAAGCCAAACCATGCCCTGTACCAGGTGTACCATCTTTGTCAACTCACCTTGCTTCTCTGAGCCTCAGTTTCCTCATCTGTGGCAAAGGGAGTAATAGTACCTGCCTCATTATATTGTTGACAGGATTCAATAATATGACACTTACAATGCTTCATCTCACATGAAGTGCTCACATGTGAGCCCCGCTGGGTATGTGGTAAATGTTTCTTGTTGTTTTGTTGCTGTTGCTGTTGTTATTGTCCCTTTTCTAAACCCCAAACTCCTATCACAACTTCAGGTCGTTCCAACAAGCCTCTCACCACCCAGCAGGATTCCTCACAGGTGGCCATCAGAATTACTGCTATTTCAGACAGATTTCAGATACCTGGCACATTTTAGGGGCTTCATACGTTTTCATCAAATGAAGGAATAAATTCTTCCCTTAGTTTGATATGCTGGAAAGAACACCGACCTTGCAATTAAAACAAAAACCAAAAACAAAGCCTGGGTTCGTTCTCAGCCGTGCCACTTGGCCAGTGTTGTGATGTGGTAGAGGAAGCTCACTCAGTGTCCCTAAGTCCCCCACTTGTCACACAAGGCCCTGGCTCCCACCTAGCCTCTTTCCTGGTTGGGAGGACAGATGTACACAGGGTTGGCGCTGCTCTGTAAACCATACAGGGCTGTGCAGTTCAAGGCAGATTATTCTTTATCTTCAGCGATTTCACATTTCAGATTCCCCACTCCGGAAAGAAAGATAGATCTGTGGTTTTTTTTTTTTCTTTTTTTTTTTTTGAGATGGAGTCTCGCCCTGTCACCAGGCTGGAGTGGAGTGGCACGATCTCGGCTTACTGCAACTGCTGCCTCCCGAGTCCAAGCAATTCTCCTGCCTCAGCCTCCTGAGGAGCTGGGATTACAGGTACACACCACTACACCCAGCTAATTTTTGTATTTTTGTAGTACAGATGGGGTTTCACCATGTTGGCCAGGATGGTCTCGATCTCCTGACCTCATGATCCACCTGCCTCAGCCTCCCAAAGTGCTGGGATTACAGGCGTGAACCACCATGCCTGGCTGATAAATCTGTTTTATTTAACTTTCTTTCAAGTTGCCATGTTCTCCACCAGTGCTGAGGTTTGCCTTAATGGTGCCACAGTCTCTTCCATCTTTTTTATTCTTTCCCTTAAAACATGGGTCTCTCTTCCTTCCAAGTTCGAGGAACTGAGCCAACTCACCCCATTAAGGAAGCCTTCCCCCACCAGCTTCACCCAAATCCAAGAACTCCATCCAGCTTATCACCCAATGCTCCCTGTACAGAGGCATTGAGAATGACGTACTCTTTTCCTCTGAGTGTATTCTCATATTTTTGAGAAATTCATTCACTTATTTGCCATAACTTTGTGAGAATCATCCAGGCATTTTTAGTCTATACTAAAAATACAAAAATTAGCCGGGTGTGGTGGCACATGCCTGTAGTCCCAGCTACTCGGGAGGCTGAGGCAGGAGAATGGCGTGAACCTGGGAGGCGGAGCTTGCAGTGAGCCGAAATCATGCCACAGCACTCCAGCCTGGGTGACAGAGCAAGACTCCATCTCAAAAAAAAAAAAAAGAAAGAAAAAGAAAAAGTAAAAGGAGGCATGGAGTATTGGGAAATTGGGAAATCGGGGGAAAGGTGAACAGAGTTGGATTACACATGAACTTATGTGACATGTGAAGGGATTTAGATTGTAACCTTGAGCCTATGAGGACACCCTGGAAATTTTGAGCAGGGAATTAACATGATTAGACCTGTGTTTCAGATGATCACTGTGGTAGCCGTGTGGTGAATGAATTCCAAGGGGAACATGACTATATGCAGGGAGACCTATTAGAAAATTTCTGAAATATTTTAGATGAAAGATGGTAACAGGTTGAACTAAAGTGGGGTCATTTGAGGCTGGAATAAAATATCCAAGATCTTCAGAAAGAAGAAGTCATGGGAATAAATGATTGATTGTATTTGGGGTTGGAGGAGCAGAGAGGGAGGAATGAAGTGAGAGCCCTGGTCTCAGAGTCGAGTGCCTCCAGGAGGCTGCAAAATACTAGAAAGGAGAAGGACTGGAAGAAGGGATGAAGGGTTCAGCTTGGTTGGACTTGGAGTTCATTAAGAGATGTGTGGCTCTGGGGTAGAGATCAGGCCTGGTAGGAGAGAAATGGGAGAATGAGTTGTTTGCATAGAGGTGATAGTCAAAGAGATCTTAAAAAGAGATAATCCAGGGGAGAGCACATGGACTAACAAAGGAGGACCCAGGATGAGAAATAGCAACATTTAAGAAGAGGATGGAGGAAGAGGCACCGACAAAGGAGACCAAGAATTGTTGCTCAGAGAGTTTCGGCTGAGAAACCCGAGTGCCTGATTCCTGGATTAACGTTGGTTGCTGTGGATTCCTGAAGGCTAGAAGATGTACCGTAGATGTCACCGGCGAGTGTGCTGCTTTTGTCATGAGCAGAACTTCTAGCCTGGTGAGCTCTGCTGGGTAGTGTGTGAACGCTAAGGGCCTCACAACTAATTTGAAATGCTGACTAAAGACAGACAGAAGGCAGTTTCTTCCCAATCTCTTTCCTCCAAGCTTCTACTCCTCACGCTTGGGGTTTTACCTTTCCAATTGCCAAAGGAGGAGATGAATACATGTATTTAAATAAATGAAAGATCGAAGGCTTCTTTCCTAAAGGCTTGAGCAGAGCTAATGTAGCCTCTTCTCCCTCTACCCTCCTTCCAGCCCCATCACAGTGGGCTGGACTTCTAAGGAGATGGGGAAGGAATAAAAGAGATCTTAGTGGCTGAGAAGAGGGCACGGTGAGATTTACCCACTGCCGCTTCCATGTGAAGTTCATTTATTCCTCCTACTGAAAAGCTCCAGCGGAGAGTGTCAGGACCCCGGTGTATACCTCTAAAAGGAAGAAGCCCATTTTTCTATTGACTCATATCGCCTCCATTCCCTGGAGGTGGAGCTAAGAAGTCTTAAGCTCTCTTTAGAGCTCAGAATGTGTCCTTAATTATAAGGAATGGGGAAAGGAAAACAGGAGGGTAGGGTGTTAGGGAAGCCAGAGGAAGCAAGATTTCCAGAAAGAGGACATAAGAAACCGTGTCCAATGCTGCAGACAGGAGGCACAGCTAAAGGACCAAATACTTTTTTATTTATGATTTTGCAACGAGCTATTCTAATGGAGTAGGATTGGAGGCCAGATTGTGTAGGGTAAGGACAGAATGAGGAATGAGAAAATTAAAATACAGAGTACGGACACACTTTTAAAGTCTGGAATAGACAATGATAGGAAGGGACATAGAGTGACGTTCCAAGATTAGTTGAAAAACTCAAAAGAAAAATGCTGTGATCATCAGATCACCAAAAGAAATTTTTTGGAGAATTATTGCTTCTTTTATTCACTTCCATTTTTCTAATCATTGGGTCAGTTTCAGGAGGTTTTATAGGATAATGCATGACTGTCTTTTCAATCAGGGAAACGGAAAGCTAGGAACTACATTTTGAATTTAAAAATGATTTCCTGCTTAAATGTCCATGTAACTTTTTTTTTTTTGAGACAAGTTTTTACTGTTGCTCAGGATGGTGCTGTCATGGCTCACTGCCGCTTCCACCTCCCTCCCCAGACTCAGATGGTCCTCCCACCTCAGCCTCCTGAGCAGCTGGGATCACAGGTGTGTGCCACCACACCCAGCTAATTTTTGTATTTTTAGTAGAGATGGGGTTTCGCCAGTTGGCCAGGTTGGTCTAGAACTCCTGGGCTCAAGTGATCCACCTGCCTTGACCTCCCAAAGTGCTGGGATTATAGGCATGAGCCACCACGCCTGGCCCAGGTACCTGATAGCCTGACAGGTTTGGCAAAACCAGAGGATTCGACTTAGAAAATAAAAACCAGTTGGCGTATGCTGCTGTTTGTTGTCTTTGTTCTGTGATACAACTTCAACATATATATTCACTTAATATGTATGTAGGCTGGGCACAGTGGCTCACACCTATAATCCCACTTATATAATTCTTACACAGTTACTTATACAATTCTATAAGTAAGTAACATTAAAGTGTGATTAATGTTATAATGGGGTAGAATTCAGCCCCATGAGAAGGTGTGGCATTGGGTCCTATCTAGACAGGGGAATTGGTGAAGAATCAGTAAGAAATGATGACGTCTAAGCTGACATCTGAAAGATGAACAACCTTGGAAAATATAGAAAAGTAGAAGGGTAAAAAAATCCATAATCTTTCTGAACATAAATGATTATTTGATGACATCTTCATTTATTTTCTTCTGATCTATCTTTCTTTCTTAAATAATATTTTTTGTGAAAATAATACTCATAAATACTTGAAGAAAAAAGAGTAAAAAGAACAAAGTTTAAAAAAGAGCTCACTT
The DNA here is from genome assembly GCF_002776525.5 of Piliocolobus tephrosceles. Taxonomy (NCBI): domain Eukaryota; kingdom Metazoa; phylum Chordata; class Mammalia; order Primates; family Cercopithecidae; genus Piliocolobus; species Piliocolobus tephrosceles. The sequence goes on from NC_045443.1 coordinate 4,744,781, forward strand.
GGCCAGGCACAGTGGCTCACGCCTGTAATCCCAGCACTTTGGCAGGTCGGGGTGGGTGGATCACGAGGTCAGGAGACCGAGACCATCCTGGCTAACACGGTGAAACCCCGTCTCTACTAAACATACAAAAAATTAGCTGGGTGTGGTGGTGGGCGCCTGTAGTCCCAGCTACCCAGGAGGCTGAGGCAGGAGAATCCCTTGAACCTGGGAGCTGGGAGGTGGAGGTCGCAGTGAGCCGAGATCACACCACTGTACTTCAGCCTGGATGACAGAGCGAGACTCCATCTCAAAAATAAAAAGCTTGCTGCCTTTGTTAGTCTGTTTTGTGCTCCTATAACAGAATACCTGAGACTGGTTAATTTATAAAGAACAAGTATTTATTTCTTATAATTCTGGAGTCTGGTAAGTCCAAGGTTGAGGAGCCTGCATCTGGTGAGGGCTTTCTTGCTGTGTTATTCTGTGGTAGAAGGCAGAAAGGCAAGAGAGTATGGGGGCAGGGGAGGGAGAGAGAAAGAGAGAGGGAAAGAGGGAAAGACAGACAGAGGAGGAAGGGAGGGAGGGAGAGGAAGGGAAGACAGGAAGGATGGAGGGAGGGAGAGATTGAACTCACACCTCAAGCTTTTTTATAATTGGCATTAACCCATTTATGAGAATGGAGTCCTCTTAGTACTGTTGCATTGGGGATTAAGTTTCCAACACATGCTTTCTGGAGAGCACATTCAAACCATAGCCCCACCCACAAATATTCCCTCTTGAATGAACATTATTTCATATATCTATATCTATATATATGGATAGAATAATAGGTAAAAATGTTAACAGACATACTCTTATAAAAATGGGATCATTGCTGTTTATGCTATTTTAAAAACAACTGTTTAATTAAATGTTACTTGGATTTAACAGAAGAAAAAAATGGAAATAAAACTGAAGAAATTGGTGAACTTTAATTAAATTTGTCTTTTTGATTAAATGTGTCCTTTGCACAAGAGGTATTGTTTTAATAAAATCCTTCTACATTTAAGAAAACAGATAGGAAAATATTATGAAAACCATTAAGAGATAAGAATAATTGGCTATATATTTTTGGATACTAATTTAAATTAGACAGTTTGGATTGGGTAAGTGCCATGAAAAATAAGGTAATAAGCATTTCTTACATGTCCTCTTTCCTCACAGCTCCCTAATTTTGTTAATTATATTGTTAATTTTACACTGTCAAAAGTTATCAGAAAATTGTCAAAGTTTATGTTGTTGAAATTTGTTCTGTAATCATAATTTCCACAATTGTTTAGTCTTCCTTCAGTATCTAATAGTTTCAGGACTTACCACCAGAACTTTTTTGACTGTTTCTCCTTTCTTGAATTTTTATTTGGATTTATATTTTAATATATAAAATCTTATAATCAAGTAGATTTTTTTTCCTCCCAAGTATGATTCCTGGGTGCTATCTTTCTAAGTTCTTTTTAGAGAGAGAACTTAAAAATTATTTTTTCTTTTTGCCTTTGTGTTAAATGACTTCATGATGGTTATAATTTTGGGTGCCATTTTCTCTTCCTCAAAACTTTGTAAATATCACTACCATTTTTCTGATCACCATAGTAACACATGCTTGTTGTAAAACATTAATGTTTAGCATGTGAGTGTTCCTTATATTTCTACCTCATGAGAAAACCACTATAAACAGTCAGGAACTTTCTCAGAATTTTTTGAACTATTCCCACGTTATTGGACATTCAGGTTATTTCTAATTTTTCATTATTAAGGACATCATTTTGATGAACATCCTTATACATGGGTTTCACTCACATTTCTGATTATTTTCTTTGTGTAGATTCCTAGAAGTGGGATTACTGGTTTAAAGGCTATAAACATTTTCAAAGCTCCCGATGCATATTGCCAAATTGCTTTCTGGCAGGACATTTATACTCTGACTAGCATTTTATAAGCATGCCCAACTTACTCCACACTCGCCAGGATTTCAGAATCTCTTTCAGCCCTTTTGCAAGAAAGCAATGTGGCTTAGCAGAATGTATAGCAGTCAGAAGTTCAGCTAATTTTGACTAGTAGTCAGAAATCCTGATTTTAAGTTCTGAGTATATCAGAACTTGTGTGTGACATTAGGTAAGTCACTTTATTTCTCAGTTTACTTAAAAAATATTGTGTAGTGTAGTGGACACTGTTGGTTACTTTTTTTTTTTTTTTGAGAAGGAGTCTTGCTCTGTTGCCCAGGCTGGAGTGCAGTGGCGCGATCGCGGATCACTGCAACCTCTGCCTCCCAGGTTCAAGCGATTCTCCTGCCTCAGCCTCCTGAGTAGCTGGGACTACAGGTGTACACCACCACGCCCTGCTAATTTTTGTATTTTTAGTAGAGATGGGATTTCACCAGGTTGGTCAGACTGGTCTCCAACTCCTGACCTCGTGATCCACCCACCTCGGCCTCCCAAATTGCTGGGATTACAGGCGTGAGTCCTCGTGCTTGGCCGGTTACTTTTTCAGTAATTACTTCCTCTTTATTTCATTGTAACAGAACCCTGATCTGTTCAGATGTGCACTTCTCCTCTCCATGGCTGTAGAGCTTCGGGAGATGCTGACCTCCACTTCGACGGGCGGACACCGAGTAATATCAGCAGGTGCTTATCAGAAGTTTTGGTCTCAGATCCCTCTACAATCTTAAAAATTATTGAGAAACCTGAAGAAGGTTTGCTTCTGTGGGCTATATCTATTGATGTTTACTGTATTTGATGCTAAAATTGAGAAATGTAAAAACTATTAATGTAAATATAACAACATATGGGAGGCTGAGGCATCCATATGGATCGCTTGAGCCCAGGAGTTTGAGACCAGCCTGGGCAACATAGCAAAACCCCGTCTGTACTAAAAATACAAAAAATTAGCTGGACGTGGTGGCTCATGTCTATAGATCCTCCCACTTGGGAAGGCTGAGGTGGGAGGCTGAGGTAGGAGGCTGAGGTGGGAGGATCACCTGAGCCCATAAAGCCAAGGCCGCAGTGAACAGAATTCAGTTATTGGACTACAGCCTGGGTGATAGGAGTGAGACCCTGTCTCGATAAAAAAAGATAACCACATATAAGTCCATAATATGTTAATCTGATTAACATATTTTAATGAAAATAACTATATTTTTGAAAAAATATAATAAGTAGAGCAGTATTGTTATGAATTTTTGCAAATCTTTTTACTTCCTGGCTTAATAGAAGACAGCTGGATTCTCATATCTGCTTCTACATTCAATCTGTTGTGATCTCACACGTCATGTAGTCTCTAAAACTTCGTTGTGAGAGAATGAGGAAGAAAAAGGGGATAATATTATGAAAATGATTTTGGCCTCATGGACCCCCTTAAAGGATCTCAGGGGCTCCAGGGACCCGAAACCACACTTTGAAACGGCCATGGTGATCCCATTCCCTTTGCTAGTAATTGGTTCAGGAGTGGGCTACTGGGCTTTCCTTTGTGGGCATGAATTTTCCCGAAGCCCACCGGCATCCTCTCCTGATTCCTCACTGGTCAAAATTAATTTTTGCTCCCAAAGGAAAGCATGAGAAACATATGTGCTATTTTCTCTGTACGTGACATCAGGAAGTGCTTCAACAATTTTTCTTCCAGCCTGAGGATGACGTCAGCCCATGTGCAAAGCAAAGACCAAGGATGGTGTGCAGGCCAAGCTGGGGGCCATGCTTGGAGTCCACCCTCGTTGTGTGACATGGAAAATTGATTTGGAGAAGGCATGTTAACAAAATTTGGGATGAGGAAGTAGAGGCGCTACATGCACCATACCCTAAAATGAGGACTGGGGTGAGTCGAGGAGGTGTCTCTGCAGGCAGCAGGAATCCAGAAGCCTGCTGTTCCAGGCTGGGAAGCTGGCGACGTGTTATGTGGTTGTAAATTAATGGATCCCACTATTTTCCGTTGAACTTGGGGACGGTAAGTGCTCATCGAGAGCACTAGGGGAAATGGTTTAACATTTTGGATATTAATGTGCACCGGCTATTATTTTGGTGGCCATTGGTAGAGTCCTATAAGAAAGAAACAAACTTATGCCTGTCTTAAAGCAGAGAAAGCAGGAATCTTATCTGCAGGAGATATTGAGGCCCAGAAAATCCCTGCTGGCCAGGTCTCTCTTAAACACCTTCCTTTAAGCTTCTCCACTGACACACTGGACAGGCTTTGTCAAGATCAGCTTGGTGGTGGGGACTCCCTGCCTGAGAATATTCTGGATTGTCTCCAGGCAGAGGTCTTTAAAGTAGCTCCAGGAAGATGGGCGGAGCACAAAGGCCAATGACCAGGAGACTCAAAGAACATGTATCCAGACAGTCTTTGACCTATGCTTAATAAGCCATGGAACTGACCAGAAACAAATTGATGGAAGCCTACTAACTTTTTTTTTTTTTTTTTTGAGACGGACTCTCGCTCTGTCGCCCAGGTGGGAGTGCAGTGGCGCGATCTCAGCTCACTGCAAGCTCCGCCTGGCGGGTTTAGGCCATTCTCCTGCCTCAGCCTCCCGAGTAGCTGGGACTACAGGCACCTGCCACCTCGCCCGGCTAGTTTTTTGTATTTTTTTAGTAGAGACGGGGTTTCACCGTGTTAGCCAGGATGGTCTCGATCTCCTGACCTCGTGATCCGCCCGCCTCCGCCTCCCAAAGTGCTGGGATTACAGGCTTGAGCCACCGCGCCCGGCCGCCTACTAACTTTTAAAAGCTGTACTGTCAAAGAAACTCTAATCGTGGCCAAGAAAAGCCATGATATTTTTACTCTGTAGGGCAATCCCCACACCTTGAACCTATGGTTGCTAAAGCCCTTTTCATTATATTATCATTATTATTTTGAGATGGGATCTCTCTTGCCCAGACTGGTCTCAAACTACTGGGCTCAAATGATTTTCCTATTTATTTTTAATTGTTCTAAAACTTTTAAAAGTTTTGAGAGGGGAGCTTAAGTTTTAATATATTGAGATCTGCTGTATAAAGTCTGCATTTATCCTAATTATCCTTAATTACTTTGCAGATTTTGATATTGTTATATCTCTGCCTTCTTCTTAGTACTCACTTTTTTCTCTTTTAAATCTTTTTAAACTTAGAACACGACCTGGCTGATCTCAAAGAATTATGGAATTTTAAAGCCAGAAAGGACCTGATATGACTATTCTCTAGTATTGGTTAAGTGACCTGACTCATAACCTTTAAAAGAGTGAGTTTATTCAGTATACTTCTAATACAATTTTTATGTACCAAAATTATCTTTGGATGCAGTTTTTATGAAGACAGCTAATACATAAGCTACTGTTAATCTGTGCTCAGTTGACTTCTAGTAATGGTCCTCTTTTTCTCCCCCTTTATGTCATCTTCCTGGTGAAACGGACCAGCAGCAGAGGACAAGGGTGCACTCTTTCTGTAGTGGCCATATCCCCCTTCATAACTCTAACACTGGTCTGAGCACAGGAGATACTTAATGAATGTTTACCCATGAATGGGCTGAATGAATGGAGGCAGCCCAATGCCTGAGACTTGTCCCCCTTTATGGCGAGGCATAAATAACATGCAAATTCCGGAAAGCGCAATAAGGATACCATTCCAGTAAAGAGAAGAAGAGACTTGTTTCCGGCCAGCACCTGCCAAAATTGGTCCAGGAAAGAGGACAGCAATGATGATTATTTCTCAGAAAATGTTTCGTCCAGGCATGGATACAACTGCCCTGCGAAACAAAACCATGTAGAGGTGCAGAGGCCAGGGGTCTTTCTGACCACCTTCCTTTTCCCCTGATCCAACTTTCCCCCTCTCTTCCCAGGCATGCTCGTCAGCAGTCTACCCCAGTGTACGGTTCAGATTCCAAGAAGCTTTGGAACTTGGAAAGGGCCTGAATCAGTAGGACAGAAGGAAAGAGAGGCAACATCAGGAGGTCTTGAATGTTACGCTGCAGACCCGGACTAGTTGTAAATTGTCTGTTTCCTTGCTAATGAAGAGAGGCAGGGGTATGGCTCACATGGAAAAGTAGAAGCTTCAGAAATCACGTGTACAACACCTTGGGAACCCTTGAAAAGTCGTAAGAGATACTCTTTGGAGCAACATCTACTGATGTGAAGTTTTCAACAGAAATAAACATAATGGAGGCTCTATGCAACAGGCCAATGAAGACCAATGTAGTGAGGTCTGAGTGAAAGAACATAGAAGAAAGTCTCTTTGTTGGTGTCTGGTTAACATGGGCTGTTTGATTTAGTATGTACTTCGTCAGTTTGACCATCTCTGAGAGATTTGTTCATCCTGCCTGAATTAAGGAGGACGATCAAGCATGAAAATCGTATCGGAATCTGGGCTGATTCCTAAGAAAGCCTCAAGTGTTCAATCAGTCTATTGCAGACCACACTTAGCTGAAACCTTTGGCACGTGGGATGGAATTTGCTTTATTTATTAAGATGGGGAATGTTGAATTCTTCCAATTTTTTGTATTTATAAAATTATGACTGATACTAACTCTTTTCTCTCCTCCCTTTGTGGAGGGCTTGAAGAAATGAACGATAACATTTAGCTCGAGGCTGCACAGAGGGGAAAATAGTGAAAGGGCGGGAGAGTTCCTGCCCTCCCTTGAGTTCAAAGAGGAAGCTGAAGCTCGTTATCATAGAATTATAGGGAATATTGGGGGCAGTGCCAACACACTGCCTCAAAGGCTCACATGTGGGTACCAGATGTAGTTCCTATGAGATCTGAAAAGCAGTATTGTTCCTGCGTAGTTAGAAGTGACCTCAAGTTATTTATGCCTTCTGGGCTCACTTTTCTCATATGCAAAATGAGAGGGCTGGCTGGGACTATTTACTCTCTACTCAAGCTATACATTACATCACCTGGGCAGCTGCAAAATATAACAATAGAACAGGCTGCACCACAGGTGAATGATTGAAAAATGATTCTGATTTAGACTCCACAAATGACTCAAGTGGAAACCAGGCATCAGTATTTTTTAAAAAGCCCCGCAGGTGATTCTTAAATGCAGCCAGGTTGCCAACCACCACCCAGGTGATCTCTGTGGACTCACACAGCAAAAGCTTCCAAATTTTAGAGCTAATGGACAGCTGAGTAATGGCACAGGCATTGCAATCATTCTTTCCGGTTTGTAATCGACCTCTGAAGGGATACTCGTAGGAATGTGCTTATTTTATAACTGATGATGGGCAAGGATGCGCTTTTTAAAAAGTTCGGAGGGCCTTGATTTCAACTTGGGCCTTCTAGCTACATTAATCCTGTTCCATGTCGGGGGTGTACCTATGAATATGCTTCTTGTGACCTGGAAGATGGTATGGCCAGGAAAGCGTAACCCGTTTAAGAAAGGCTTGATGGTTTGGTTCATAATGCAAGCACGGAACTTTCAGGAGTAATTCTCTAGCCCATCAAATCATCTATCCACCCAAAATATTTACTGAATGGCTGCTTTTTCTAGAAGACGCTGTCCCAGGTGAATTCTTTTAGATGGCTCTATGAGCTCTCTTGAGCTCCTGTCAGAGAGATTCTACTCAACAGAGAAAGCCATTCTTCCGTGCTGGGATCGCTTTTCTCCTCCTCTGATATTGTTAACGTCTAACAGAGAAGATAGCATGGATCCACCTTCTCTTCCCACGTGGGCACTTCTGTCTCTGTAGTGTCAAAATAGTAGCAGCTGCAGTTGATGAAGTTTTTACTGTGTGCCAGGCATTGTGCTGTTGTTTGTTTTGTTTTTTAAAAAATAGTTTGTATTACCTCTTTTTTTCATTTTCTTTCTTTCTTTTCTTTTCTTTCTTTCTTTCTTTTTTTTTTTTTTTTTTTTGACAGAGTCTCGCTTTGTTGCCCAGGCTGGAGTACAGCAGTGCAATCTCAGCTCACTGCAACCTCCGCCTCCCAGGTTCAAGTGATTCTCCTGCCTCAGCCTCCTGAGTAGCTGGGACTACAGGTGCGTACCACCACGCCTAGCTAATTGTTGTGTTTTAAGTAGAAACGGGGTTTCACTATGTTGGCCAGGCTGGTCTCAAACTCCTAACCTCAAATGATCCACCTGCCTCGGTCTCCCAAAGTGCTGAGATGACAGCCGTGAGCCACCATGCCCAGCCTGTATTACCTCATTTAATCCTCCCAACTACTCTAGGAAACAGGCTGTATTCTATTATCACTCTGGACTGAATATCTGTGGCCCCTCCCCACCCAAATTCGTATGTTGAAATCCTAATCTCCAATCTAATGATGTTTGGGGGTGGGGCCTTTGGTAGGTAATTGGGTTTAGATGAAATCCTGTGGGCAGAACTTCCACGATGGGATTAATTCCTTTATAAAAGGAGGAAGACACACAGATTGCTCGTGAGAACATCACTGGGAAGTGGCCCTCACCAAGAACCTGACCATGCTGGCATCCTGATCTCAGATTTCCAGCCTCCACGACTTTAAGAAACAAATTTCCATTGTTAAAGCCACCCAGTGTATGATATTTGTTATTGTTATAGCAGCCTGAGCTGACCAAGACAAGTTTTTTGTTTGTTTGTTTGAGACAGGGTCTTGCTCTGTCACCCAGGCTGGAATGCAGTGGTGTGATCACGGCTCACTGCAGCCTCAAACTCCTGGGCACAAGTGATCCTCCTACCTTAGTCTCCCAAGTAGCTGGGACTACAGGTGCACACCACCATGCCCAGCTAATTTTCTGTATTTTTCGTAGAGAAGGGTTGCACCGTGTTGCCCAGGCTGATCTCAAACTCCTGGGTTAAACCAATCCACCTGCCTCGGCCTCCCAACGTGCTGGGATGACAGGTGTGAGCCACTACTGTAATTATTTTTATAGGCGAGAAAATGAGGACTTAGAGAGGTTAACTAACCCGTGCAAAGTCATAGGGTTAGGAAATGAGAATCAGAACACCAACCGGGACTCTGACTCCCAAGCTGTACTTGCGTTATTTCCCACAGCCAGAATGACGCCTCAGATCCTCTAGCTGCCTCCCATCCAAGCCCGCTTGTCAGGATCTGATTCAAGACTCCCCATGAGGCCTATTCCAGTTTCTCAAACCCAGCCTGAGGTTTCCCTCCTGCACTGAGCACTCAGCAGTGATCACACACTGAGCTGGACCTTCGGCGCTGCTCAACGTCCGTTCCAACGATGGACTTTTCATGTTGCAGGCTTGCCTCCATCCAGGTACTGTAAACCTCCTGAGGGTCTGGACTCGGCTTTCTCCTCCCTCCACTGCGCAGCTCAGAGCTAGACTCGTGTGAAGACCCAAGGCATGTTTTATGAGATAACTGAATGAATGAATAGATTGACAAATCTTCTAGGTTTCTGCTTCCAGAGAAAGAATCACCAAAACACCAACTACATCCTTACTTTTGATTTAGTTGTCATGTTTATTCGGCACTTATTATGTGCCCGGATGAGAGGTCCCCATGCGGTCTCCCTAAGCATTTTATCTTCCCCAGTTCTTTTCAAGTTGCCTGAAAATGTACTTTTCCGCCTTATAAAATCAAAGGAGCACTTGAATGCAGACTTTGTTTTCTGAAATGTGTGTTTTCTGTTATAAACGAGATCTTAGTAAATCTGAACAGACAAATGTCAAAATTGAGACCCAGGCAAATTGCCCAAAGTCATATGACTAGTAAGTGCCAACGCCAAGGTTAGACTGTGGGTCTCGAACAAAGCTCAAACCTTTTTTCTCAATACCATGACATGTCTCCACTGTGAGTGGGAATTAGCAGAGCAGGGCCTTTGACTTGGGTGCTTGGCTGGCTTTCTGCCCTGGGTTATTTTAGTATCTCCTCAGGCCCTGGACGACAGAGAGCACCCCACCCTGTGTTCCCACCCTCAGCTTATGTGATGTGGGCAAGTTACTTCAATCTCATTTTTCTCTGTAAAATGATGGATCTGTATTAGATTGATTCTAAGGCTACTTACTCTCAGTTCTATGCATTTAATTTCTGGTTGCAAATGTTTGTCTTTATTACCTCTCATTCTTATATTTTCTTGAATGAGCTAAAGTATAAAAAGCGTGCTATAGTGTAGAATACATAAATATTTAGGATGGTGCAAAAGAAATTGCGGCTCTTGTGATTGCTTTCAGTGGCAAAAAACCATAATTACTTTTGCACCAACCTAATAAAACATATTCTGCTGCTTATATTAGTAATAATGATGGCCAGGCGCGGTGGCTCACGCCTGTAATCCCAGCACTTTGGGAGGCCGAGGCAGGTGGATCACAAGGTCAGGAGATTGAGACTATCCTGGCTAATATGGTGAAACCCCGTGTCTACTAAAAAATACAAAAAATTAGCCAGGTGTGGTGGCTGGCACCTGTAGTCCCAGCTACTAGGGAGGCTGAGGCAGGAAATGGCGTGAACCCGGGAGGCGGAGCTTGCAGTGAGCCGAGATCGCGCCACTGCACTCCAGCCTGGGTGAAAGAGGGAGACTCTGCCTCAAAAAAAAAAAAAAAAAAAAAAAAGGCAATTGCGGCTCTTGTCATTGCTTTAAATGGCAAAAGCCATAATTACTTTTGCACCAACCTAATAAAACCTATTCTGCTGCTTGTATTAGTAATGACTGGTATGAACATGTCTGAATCCCCAAAAGGACTGTGGCAATAGCTGACATGGATTGAATGTTTACTACATGCCAGGCACTGTTCTAAGCACTTGAGATACATACCCAGACCTCAGTATTGTGGGTTCTGCATCTATGAATTCAAGCAACCACAGATCAAAAATATTCCAAAAAATTGCCGTCTGTACTGAAAACACGGAACAGTTTTTCTTGTCTTTACTCCTTAAGTGATACAGTATGACAACTACTTATGTAACATTTCCATTGTATTAGGTATTACAAGTGATCTAGAGATGTTTTAAAGTGTATGGGGGATGTGCATAGGTTATATGCAAATACTACACCTTTTAGTATCAGGGACTTGAGCATCTGTGGATTTTGGTATCCAAGGGAGGTCCTGGAACCAGTCCCTCATGGATGCTGAGGAATGGCTGCATTTTCTGGTTTAATTCATAGAACAACTCTATGAGGGAGGTACTAAGGATCACATTTATTTTACAGGTAGGGAAACTGAGTCTCAGAAACTGAGCCTCACTAACTCAGGGTAAATGACTTTCCCAAGATCACACAGGTAGGAAGCCAGGACATGGACGCAGGTGGTCTGTCTCTAGAGACTGTACCCCCCTCATGCCCCAGCTCTCCGGCCTTGCCTTGGGTGCAGGGACCGGGCACTATTCTCCTTGGTGTCCTCCCCCGGCAGCTAACAGCGCTGAGCACACAGTGGCACAGTCAGAAAATGAACTGGGGTGGACTGAACGGAAAGGGAAAAGAGGCTGGCTGTGGGTGAACTCCCTCAACTGGCGAAACTTCCAGAACAGGTGCCCCCAGGCAGCTGTGAGCAGCGTCCTGAGAACTGCTAAGAACTGAGCGGCTATTTGGGGTATGCTCAGCCTCCAGGGCAGATGCAGGCTTGCTGGCCCCTGTCGGTTCTTTCCAGCTCAAGGATTCAATGTTCTGCTGATTCCTAGAACTGTTGGCTGAAAGGGAACTGTTTACGATGAACCGCAGCACGGTACTAAACGTGACAGGAATTGTGCGCGCGTTTGGCCTGATGCTTATCTCGTGGGCCAGCCAGTGACAGGCAACCATTTGCTAGCGTGTCATCAACTGCATAGGGCTTTCCCCAGCAGCTTCCTTTCCAATTACTCACAGCTACTGTAAGGGTGGGAGAATGAGGGCGCACCGGGGAAGGGAGCTGTCTCCTCGCAGCCATGGACGATGCGCACAGAAGGAGCATGACCTGCCCAGAGCAAGTGTGATTTCTGGGGCTCTCAAAACATCTGTTTGCCCTTTGTCCTCATGTTCTCTCTCCAATCACTTAAGCAGATAATTCTTACAAATGCAGGTGAGGTGAGGGTAAGCAGAATCTGTCAGTCCATGGCTAGAGCAAAGAAATTACTAATGCATGTCAAGAATATTCACATCCATCATTTGACCCTTAAATCCACACTGTGCAGTTGGTACCATCATCTTCATTCCTATCATCTTCATTCCACATAAGTTAATGACACTTGGAGAGACCAACTGATTTTCTGCCAGCAGGGTATGGAGCTGAGATTCAGACCACATCTCTGTGTCTATTTCCTACTCTTTTCACTTACATTGACACTGCTTAAATTTGTAAGGATAAATAACCGATATGGGGAAGGAAGAACAGGAAGGATGTATCCGAAGGGTGCAGAGGGGCGTGGGGAGAGGTCTCTCAGGTGAAACACAGGACACTCAGGGAAATTTGAATTTCAGATAAATAATTAATTAAAGTTACCAAATATTCCATGAAGGCATACTTGTACTAAAACATTTTTCATTGTTTATCTGAAATTCCGTAATTCAGGTATTGTGTTTCTGTTTGCTAGATCTGCAGCCCTACGTGAGGAGTATGAAGAGAGTCACAGTCAAGGATCCTGAAAGCAGACTTTATGGAATTCAAAGTACGCGGTCAAGCTAAGTCTACATTTCTCTCCCCATTGTGTGTGTGCATGAGAAACCGTGGCACGTCTCAGGTCTGGGGTCTGGCTGTGTGTCCGGAGTTGGTTCCTTCCGGTGGGTTGGTGGTGTGGCTGACTTCAAGAATGGAGTCTGGGATCTTTGCAGCGAGTGTTACAGCTCTGAAAGATGGCACAGACCCAAAGAGTGAGCAGCAACAAGATTTATTGTGAAGAGCGAAAGAACAAAGCTTCCACAGAGTGGAAGGTGACCTCAGCCGGTTGCTACTGCTGGCTGGGGGTGGCCAGCTTTTATTCCCTTATTTGTCCCTGCCCCTGTCCTGCTGTTTGGTCCATTTTACAGAGCACTGATTGGCCCATTTTACAGGGTGCTGATTGGTCCATCTTACAGGGTGCTGATTGGTCCATCTTACAGGGTGCTGATTGGTCCATTTTACAGAGTGTTGATTGGTTCATTTTACAGAGCACTGATTGGTCCATCTTACAGGGTGCTGATTGGTCCATTTTACAAACCTTTAGCTAGCTACAGAGCTCTGATTGGTGCGTGTGTGGTGTGTGTGTGTGTTGTTTTTTGACAGAGTCTCACTCTGTCTCAGGCTGAAGTGCAGTGGTGCAATCTCGGCTCACTGCAACCTCTGCCTTCTGGGTTAAAGCGATTCTCCTGCCTTAGCCACCCAAGTAGCTGGGACCACAGGCGCTGCCACCACGCCCAGATAATTTTTTGTATTTTTAGTAGAGACGGGATTTCACCGCATTAGCCAGGATGGTCTCGATCTCCTGACCTTGTGATCTGCCTGCCTCAGCCTCCCAAAGTGCAGGGATTACAGGCGTGAGCCACCGTGCCCGGCCTGATTGGTGCGTTTTAACAGAGCACTGATTGGTGCATTTTACAAACCTCTAGCTAGCTACAGAAAAGTTCTCCAAGTTCCCACTCGACCCAGGAAGTCCAGCTGGCTTCACCTCTTCACCTTAGGTTAGAGGGACCTAAGAATTCAGTCTGCTGCCACAGCAGGCAAGAACCTTGATGACATGGTGCTAAATGCAATGAGCCAGACACGAAAGGACAGATATCGCATCATCCATCCATATGAAGCACCTGGAATACGCACATTCATAGAGACGGGTAGTGGAATGGTGGTTGCCAGGGGTTGGGGGTCAGGGAGTTAGTATTTAATGGGGTAGGGTTTCAGTTGGGGAAAATGAAAAAGTTTTGGAGAGGGATGGTGGTGATGGTTACACAACATTGGGAATATAGGCAACACCACTAAACTGCAGAGTTAAACATGATTAAAAGTGCAAATTTTATGTTATGCATATTTCATCACAATTCTACACAAAAATATTTCAGTTGGAGGTCCTGCCCTGTCCTTAAAAGAGCTGTGCAGGGAGCGGCAGCCAGCTCGCCCCCGGGGTGCCCTGGACATGAGAAACACAGAAATACACATGAAGCTCAGGCTTCTCCCTGCTGCTCAGCATCCAGGGTGCAGGGGCCAGGCATTGAGCGCCAGCCAGGACGGGGAGAGGTTTATGTGACTCGGTGGAGGTCACACTGCAGACAGAGGCTCAGGGAACCCAAGTCCCCCAGCCTCCATGGGGGGGTCATTCCTCTGCCTTAAAGGGAGAGGAACACGCGGCCCTCCTGCTCCTCCTCCCCTCTAACCGCTGCGCAATGAGCTCATCTCCGAAAAGAGCTTAGAGCCCTTCTCAGAAAGATGCTCTATAAATACAGCGTCCTCTTGCTAACCAGGACTCCAGGGGTGAGGAACAGATCGCTGGAGAGATCCAGATGGGGGGAAGGGGTCCCTGGGGGACTTAAATTTAACCCCAGAAACTGGGCTCAGGTCACTGGCTGCAACAGCCCTGTGCGTTGTCCCGAGGAGAAACCATCCGGAGAATACTGTTTATTCTTTGTAATTTAGGGGCTGTCCCTGCCCCCAGTCACAGCCTAGGAGGATCATGGATTAATACGGGCTTTTGGATAGAATATGAATTTTTATCAGCAGCTGTTAGGACATCTTCCCTGATCTTTGCTTTAGGGGCCCAGGCTCTGCTAAATTCAGACCAGACAGAGTTAGTTGCTTCTCAGACAGACCTTACAAGGAAGCAGCAAGGCCAGAGAGGCGTGGGGTAAATAATTTCAATGACAGTTCTCAATCTGCCATGGGAACAGATCACCAGGGGCTTCTGAGAGCTTTTGCTTGACCTTCTCCAGTTAAACAAACTACCGCAGTCCTTCTCTCTCCTGTCACCTCAAACAGCACTTTTAATAACAAATATTTTGTAACACTATCTTTACTATGAAAAGTGAAACTGATGGTCAGTATAGTAGTACCTACACATATCACTTAAAAATTAGCATGATGCCTTAACTGTAGAAAAAAAAAAACTGTAGAGAAAGTCACTTAAAAGATTGTATTTCAAGTTCTAAATGCTCAGGCACAGCCACATTAAGACAATGGAGGATGCAGACACTCAGTGAGTTATAATGAATACATTTGGATTTGAGAATGGCAAGAAAGTGTTCCGCTAAACATTACGTGCCATTTTTGACATTTGAGATAGGATTAGGTATGTCTGTGTAAATACATGTAGTGAGAGAATCACCGTGAATGTCAGAGCTACAAATGTTGTACTGATAACTGACTGCCACTGGTGGTGTTCAGTGCTAGGGTTTTTCAGATGGTGCACTGTATTTGAAAGGTTTCAAACAAAATACAGTCTTCCCTAGATTGATACCCTGGTTAGGAAACTTTGCATCTTAAAGCGATGGAGAAAAACATTCTCTGCTTTATGTAAAGCAGTTTGATTCTAGGCTCAGATTTATAAACAGGTGTTCTACCTACATGACATGCTGAAAGCCAAGCAACCTTCAGGACAATTCTTCATGATGGGAGACTCTCCTCTGTGTTGCAGATGCCTCTCATCTGTGGCTCCTGTTCCCTGATGCTAGTAGCATCCCCAGTCACTGTGATAACCAGACACCCTCCCAAACTGCCGAAGTGCTCCATTGAGAACCACTGATGCAACAGGGCTGAAAGTGCCTAATCCTTACAGAGATTTCCCTCTCCTTTCCTTTCTCCTTTCCTTTCCTTTCCTTTCTCCTTTCCTTTTCTTTCCCCTTTCCTTTCTCCTTTCTCCTTTCCTTTCCTTCCCCTCCCCTCCCCTCCCCTCCCCTTTTTCCCTCTCATTTTTCCGTATGATTCTAAGAAGTGGGATCCAGGAAAGGGAGAAAATTAACTCTGTCTTGCTATGTGGAGTGGCTCAGGAAAAACTAGATGAGTTTACTGTGAGGGAACACTAGGGCAGAGGCCTTAAAGATCTTACTAGGAATCCATTTTCTAAACTCATTATATTAAAAAGATACATGCACTCATATGTTTATTGCAACACTATTCATAATAGCACAAAGATATGAAATTGGCCTAAATGTACATCAATGGATGACTGGCTAAAGAAAATGTGGTATGTGTGCACAATGGAATACTGTACAGCCATGAAAAATGAAATCATGTCCTTTGCAGCAACATGGATGGAACTAGAGGCGGTTGCTTCAGTGAAACAACTCAGAAAGTCAAATACCACATGTTCTCACGTTTAAGTGAGAGTTAAATAATGTGTACACATGGACATAGAGTGTGGACTCATAGAAGTTGGAGACTTGGGAGGGGGAGAGTGAGAGGTGGTTGGGTGATGAGAAATTACTGAATGAGTACAATGTATGTTATTTGCATGATGGATACATTAAAAGCCCAGACTTCGCTACTAAGCAATATATCCATGTAACAAAACTGTGCTTGTACCCCTTAAATTTAATCTCCTAAGACTCCATTAACAGTAGCGACTCTCATAAGAATCCATTTTCTTTCTTTCTTTTTCTTTGAGACAAGGTCTCACTCTGTCACCCAGACTAGAGTGCAGTGATTCAATCACGGCTCACTGCAACCTTGAACCCCCCCCGGGTTCAGCCTCCCAAGTAGCTGGGCTACAGGCATGTGCCACCACGCCTGCCTAATTTTTCCACTTTTTTTGTGGAGACGAGGGTTCTCCACATTGCCCAGCCTGGTCTCGAACTCTCGGGCTCAAGCAATCAGACTGCCTCAGCCTTCCAAAATATTGGGATTACAAGTGTGAGCCACTGCGCCAAGCCAAGAATCCATTTTCATTCTTACTTCTATAAGTGACTTATACTTCACAAAACTCTTTCCAGCATATCCTCTCATTTGAATCTACATACTGATCCTGCTTGGTAGGCAGGGCAGGAATATAAGCTGCACTTAAGAGATGAAGACATAGAGGCAGAGCGAGCTTAAGCAATTTATTTATCCAAGGTTATTCTCTATCTTACCCCTGTGTATATTGCCTTGCCAGCCCTCCCATGACATGAAGTAATGCTGTACTGTTGCATGGGAAACTCCTGGATATGTCTACTCTCTGTTAGAATGAAAGCTCCCAGCAGACAACAGTCCGCTTTCTCTCCAGTTCACTGTTCTTCACAGGCACCAGCATAGTTATTTAAAACTAGTAGGCTTAAAATAAATATTTATTTCATAAATGAATTAGCAGCCTCGTTGCTTCCAATCCTTTATCCTCTTCATAGAATTCTCCTCTTAAAATAGTCGAATCACCTCATGCCACCTCATTGCAAAAATCTACTGTGGTTCATTGCTGTGTAGAAGATAATTTTAAGCTCCTTAGCTTGGCATTCAAGCTCTGTCTTCAAATTCTATTCCCCTCTGCACCCGTAAATGCCATCCATACTCCAAAACAGCCTGCACCACCTGCCATTAGCAGCTAACATTTATCAGACATTTACTGCAGGCCAAGTACGGTGCCAAGCACTTTACGTATATTCTTCTACTTAATCTTCGCAAGGACTCTGTGGAATAGGCACTATTGTCTCCATTTTAATGAAAAGGGAAACCGAGGCTTCAATAACTTACCTGAGATCGTGCAGCTCTTGAATGGCACACCTGGGACTTGAACCCCCACCTTTCTGCCACCAAGTGCATGCACTAAGTCCCACGTTAGGTTGAACTTACTCTGCCTTTACACCTTGGCTGGGCCTGTGCTTGGGTTCCTTGCTCGGGCTGGGATATCCCTTCTCTTCTCTGCGTGCCTGCATCCTTGCTGTGCCTGCCTCAGTGGCCTTTCTTCCATGAGCCTTCACATCCTATCCACTCTCGTGAGCCACTTTTCCCTCTGCAACACAATGCATGCTGAGTTAAAGCAGTATTAGCCGGGCAGGAGAATAGACTGTCCTCCACAAGCATCTGTGAGCTCTTTTTAGGCGAAGACTATAAGCCATTCATGTTTAAAAAATTTTTTTTAATTACTTTATTTTAAAATTGAATAATTGTACATATTCAATACTTGTACATGTTCATGGAGATACATGGTGATGTTTCAGTACATACAATGCTGAATAAATGAGAGTAATTAGCCTATTCATCATCTAAATATTATTGTCTCTTTGTGTTAGGAACATTTAACGTCCTGCTAGCTATTTGAAACTACATAATACGCCGCTGTTCCCTATAGTCATCCTACAGTGACGTAGGATACTAGAACTGATTCCTCCTACCTTATATAGGATTTTGTATCCTTTAACAAACCTCTCCCTATTCCTCTCCTCTAAAATCAGCATCCCAGTCCCAAGTTACAACTGGTGTTCAGTGACTGTTTCTTCGACATCTCAGGATGAAGTTTAGTGATGATGTTATTATTATTAAGGAAATAGCCACAAGGGGGCAGTACCAACAGGTCTTAGGATGGATTGCCCTCCCTGTTCCACCTGGGAGACGTGTGTTCTGCTGGAGACACGCTTCCAACTCACACCATGGCTCTGAGGGGCAGAGGAACCAAGGTCTAATATAATTAAGTGTGCACAACCAAAAGGTAAACAGCAATGGGAAGCATGGGAGGAAAATTGGAAGAAAGTTAGAAAAAAACCCAATTTTTTGGAAGCTCTTGAAAACTTTTGGGGTTTTAAAACTGTTCGGATAATATAGGGAATATCTTTTTTTTTTTTTTTTTTTCCTGCAGAGTGTTATTTGGTTTTCTTCATACAACATTTACATCTTTAGTTCCCTAAACATAATTTTGTTAGCAAACTAAGAAACACGTAACACATTCCGTGTTATTGAGGAAAACTCACATTTAGGTCCATAAAGAGGGCTAAAAATAATCAATGCTATTTTCTATTGTGCTTCCTCAAATTTTCTATTGTTCTTTCTCCACCTTCCTCCTAACTTGTTTATGGAGATTATAAGTTATATTTTCACTTATTGTTATGGCTGTTTTGCCTTTTTTTTTTTTTCTGGTTAAAAAGGAGTGGAAAATCATAAAAATTGTGAGATATGTTATTTTTCTAGCCCTGTTGGAACCTGCAGCTAATTCTGGCAAAAGATGGAGCAGGGCTGGGTGGAGAAGGATGGAGAAGGGCCACAGAATATTGACGGGCCTTACGGGCCTATGCTCAAAAATCCATGGGAGTCATGGGATTCGAGGCCGGGTGCAGTGGCTCACACCTGCAATCCCAGCACTTTGGGAGGCCCAAGTGGGCAGATCACTTGAACCCAAGAGTTCAAGACCAGCCTGACCAATGTGGCAAAACCCCGTCTCTACTAAAAATACAAAAATTAGCCAGGCTTGGTAGCGGTACCTGTAATCCCAGCTACTCTGGAGGCTGAGGCAGGAGAATCGTTTGAACCCAGGAAGTGGAGGCTGCAGTGAGCCGAGATTGCACCACTGCACTCCAGCCTGGGTGGCAGAGTGAGACTCTATCTCAAAAAAATAAATAAGAAGAAATCATGGATTCACCCATATCGAGGGTTGGAAAATAAGAGGATTTTGAGAAGTCTTTCTGAGGGGAAGACTTTTTAGGGGACCTTTCAGGAAGGCCTGAAATAGCTTCATGAGGGAAGAGAAACTTCAGTAAGACCCCATGGAAGGCTTGACATGTGTCCCTGAAGCTGAGGGGCACCGTGGACCTCCATGTGATGCCTGCCTGGAAAATTCCAAGGCAGGAGCGAGTGTGTTTCCCGCTGCTGCGGTGCTAAGAGTGAAGGGCAGGCTGCCTCTGCCATGGGCTGGGGCTTCGTTCCCGCAGTTTGCAGGGGCCAGGATTTTCTGCATGTTTCCCAGAGACCGGGTGTGAGCCACACATGAGCCTGGGGATGACTTACACCCCGTCCAGCAGAGCCACCTGGACAGGTAACAGGTCCTGGTGCAAAGAAGCTGCCGGTGGACAGCTGGCTTCCCGTGGGGCTGGGAAAGGAGGAGGCAAAAGGCCCCCAAAGGAGGATGAGCTTGCGGGGCCCTGGGTATTGTACGGAGATGGATGGGCTCTGCAGGGTCTCGAGTGGCCCCTAATGGGAGAGTCCATTTAGGCAGTTACGAGGCCCAGGAGCACAAAGCCAATTTATAACAGGACTTGTCAGGTGACAGCTTCCCTACCCAGCCCTTTCCTCTTAGCCTCTCTCTGTAGCCCAAAAGGGTCAGAAACAAGTCAGCAAGCTTGGGAAGAGGTATCTGGGAAGAGAGCAGAAACTGACCACGGCCGTGCCTCCTAACCCAGCAGGTCCCAGCTGGAGGTGGAGGAGGAAGTCTTACTTTTGAATGAAGACCAAAGTGTAGAGTATTCTGTTGCCTGGCATGATAATTTCTGAACTGTGGCTATGCTTTGCCTCTGGAATAGCCATATGGCTTTGTCTTAGCTGTGAGTGGCTAGGAGAATCTAGAGACAGCCCGAGTTCTCCTCCAGGGACACTGGTTTCATCCAGCCTGTTTGCAGAGAGCAGTGAGAGACAAAAATAAAATTGCCTTGCGGTAACGTCTCATCAACTGTGCGTGTTCCATGTGCTAGATTTATCTTCCATATGAAAGACTGAAGGGAAGTATAACATCTTAACAGCAATGATCTTTGGGTGGTGAGATGATGAGGGGTGAGATTCTTTTTTAATTTCGTGGGTGTTGTAAATTTTCTACCATAAACATGTTTTAATTTTACAATCTTAAGAAAATGAAAATAATATTCTTTGAAAAAGGAATGAAGAACTTTAGGTAGGTAAAAATCATTTCTGGCTCAGGTCCTGTTTGCTGGTGGGGTGGGGAGGAGGCTAGAGGCACAGGCCTTAGCCGGGTGTGAGAAGAGGAGGTCGCCTGCCTTCACAATGCTCCTTCAGCCCAGAAACTCTTACCTGACACCCAGGTCTAAAATTCCTCAGTGCCCATCTGCCAGTTCTATGCTCTGGACAATTCCTTAGAACTCATTGCCCTTATTACCTTTCCAAGGGAACTTCCTGGGGACAGAGTCTAGGTGTAAGGGTTGACAATGGCATCTGAAGCTTATCTTCCCCGCCTTCACTTCCTAACCTGGGTCTTTTTTTTTTTTTTATTATTATACTTTAAGTTCTAGGGTACATGTGGATAACGTGCATGTTTGTTACATATGTATACTTGTGCCATGTTGGTGTGCTGCACCCATCAACTCGTCAGCACCCATCAACTCGTCATTTACATCAGGTATAACTCCCAGTGCAATCCCTCCCCCTTGCCCCCTCCCCATGATAGGCCCCGGTGTGTGATGTTCCCTTTCCCGAGTCCAGGTGATCTCATTGTTCAGTTCCCACCTGTGAGTGAGAACATGCGGTGTTTGGTTTTCTGTTCTTGCGATAGTTTGCTGAGAATGATGGTTTCCAGCTGCATCCATGTCCCTACAAAGGACACAAACTCATCCTTTTTTATGGCTGCATAGTATTCCATGGTGTATATGTGCCACATTTTCTTAATCCAGTCTGTCACTGATGGACATTTGGGTTGATTCCAAGTCTTTGCTATTGTGAATAGTGC
>NC_045443.1:4776127-4963938 GCF_002776525.5 Piliocolobus tephrosceles
CCACCCAACCCACAGCGTCCCCAGCCGCCACCCACCACCCACTGCACCGTGTCCCCAGCCACCACCCACCACCCACTGCACAGTGTCCCCAACCACCACCCACCACCCACTGCACAGTGTCCCCAGCCACCACCCACTACCTACTGCACAGTGTCCCCAGCCGCCACCCACCACCCAACCCTCAGTGTCCCCAGCCGCAACCCACCACCCAACCCTCAGCATCCCCAGCCGCCAACCCCCACTCACTGCATAGCATCACTAGCTGCTGTCCACTACCCACTTCCCTTCCCCAGTTGTGACAACCAAAAGGGTCTTCAGGCATTGCCAAATGTCCTCTAGATGTCAAAATTACCCCCATTTGAGAATAGCTGCCTTTGAGGTAACTGCCTATCACATCCAAAAGAATAGGGCCCCCACCCCCCAATTAGGGCTACTTTTGATGGTAGCAGACCACTTGGGGGCCTGGTAAATGCACCAGCTGCTGACTTCTGTCTTGGCACAGGAAGTTAGGATGACACCCTGTGTGAGGGCAGCCTTCCCCAGATGGCAGCAAGGCACCGGTATGGACTGAATGTGTGCTCCCCAAGTTCATATGTGAAAGCTCTGACCCCCAATGTGGCTGGATTGAGAGTTAGGGTCTGTAAGGAAGTACATGAGGTTATAAGGGTGGGGTCCTAATCTAATAGAACTATGGCCTTATAGGAAGAGAAAGAGACACGCAGGTGTGCGGTGTCTGTCCTTATGCCCAGAGGAAAGGCCTTATAAGGACATGGTGAGAAGGTGGCCTTCCACAAGCCAGGAAGAGAGGCCTCACGGGACACCCATCCTGCCAGACCCCGATCTTGGGCATCCAGTCTCCAGAACTGTGAGGAAATCAGTGTCTGTTGTTGAAGACACTGTGTGTGGCACACTGCTCGCGGGCCCCAGCTCTGAGATGGCACTGGATGTGCATCTGTGCCAGCAGAGGCAGGCCCCAGGAGTCCCTGGCACCATGAGTAGCCGTGCCTTAGGGGGATGTATGCCTGCTCTATTGGACACCATGTGTCCCATGAAAACCAGACGGGAGGGTTCTTGTGTTCTTTGTAAGAAAAATGAATGGCCAATATTGACATGTACAACCAACCCTTCAGTTGGCCAACCTGGTGACCCTCCAACCTCCTCCGCAGCCTAAGCCTCCTGAATGCTGTAGTCATCAACCTCCCTTCTCCTCGTCAGGGAAACCTTCGTAGGAACGCGCAAGGAATGGAATATGCTGGTTGGTTGATTTTGAAAAAACAAACAGCATTAAACTTGTTGGGGAGGTGTGTCCCAAATTTTATGTTGAAAAATCTTTTTAAAGTTATGCATTCATTTTTAAATAAACGTGCTTCTTAACTGAGCATTTTGTGGGTTTAGTGTTTTCATCCTGAGCATCATTTGTCTATAGGTTGATTGGACTGTAGATGAATACAGTGTAGAAGTCTTAATGGAATATGGACACATTTCAGAATGTCCCTGGGATATTGTTTTCACGGGATCTGTTATTAGCCTGTTTTCTTGGCGTTTTGGCTTTTTTTCCTCCTAAAGCTGGAGGAAAGGAGGAAAGGCAGCTGTCCTGGCCAAGTGTCTGTGTGTGAAATGAGGCTGTGGTGTTCGTCTGCTTGTGTTTAGCACCATCGGGTTTAGTCTCAGGGCCCTGACAATAAACAGATGGCAGCAGGGCAGCAGAAGGCTTCTTGCTGGTTCCTTTAGGGACATGAATGGTCAGGCAAGGAACATGAAATCTCTTGGGATCTCCCTCAGAAAATGGAGGAGACTGGTTCTTGTGTGCTTTACAAGCATCGGATTCAGCCCGAAAGGCACTCCCTGGAGTGCGGGAGTGAGGGCTGTGCTGTGAGCCACACATGAGGGCTCCTTTTACTTTTTTTTTTTTTTTTTTGAGGCAGAGTCTCGCTCTGTCACCTAGGCTGGAGTGCAGTGGCACAACCTCGGCTCACTGCAGCCTCTGCCTCCCGGGTTCAAGCCATTCTCCTGCCTCAGCCTCCTGAGTACAGGATTACAGGGTGAGCCAACATGCCCGGCTGATTTTTGTATTTTTAGTAGAGACGGGGTTTCGTCATACTGGCAAGGCTGGTCTCGAACTCCTGACCTCAGGCGATCCTCCCACCTTGGCCTGCCAAAGTGCTGAGATGACAGGCACGAGCCACCGCGCTCGGCCCACTCACACGTGGGCTTCTTTCCGTCCAGGCGTCACTGCTCTCTCCAGCATCGTCTCCTCTAGCCTGGAACACTCCTGTGTGGGAGCCTCCAAATTGCTCTCCCTGCACACAGGCTTACCTCACCACATCGTTTTATGGGAGACAGTTCTGATGATCATTCTAGAACCCCTGCCTGGTCTTGTTACTTTTTCTTTTTCTTTTTTTTTTCTTTTTTTTTGAGATAGGGTCTTGCTCCATCACCCAGGCTAGAGTGCAATGGCGTGATCTCGGCTCAGTGCAACCTCTGCCCCCGGGGGGTTCAAGCGATTCTTGTGCCTCAGCCTCCTGAGTAGCTGGGACTACAGGTGTTACAGGAAAGGGGTCCCAATAAAGACCCCGAGAGAGTTCTTGGATCTGACGCAAGAAAGAATTCAGGGCGAATCCACAAAGCAAAAGCAGGTTTATGAAGAAAGCACGGCCACTCCCTAGACAGAGCAGGGTGTTTCCAAAAGTACGAGGAACGTGTCCACGCTAAGCACAATGCTCATTTATATACAGGACAAAAACAGGTCACGGGGAGATGTGCTCTGCTACACGGGTTTCTGATGCAGGATTAATTTTCTTAATTACTATATTTTGCAAGAATCAGTATTATTATCTTTAAAACAAAATTAGGAATGTTTTTGTTCTCAAGATATCAGGATATCAGGACACTCTGATTCACCTACAGTCTCCTGTGGATGAATACATCTACTGTATTCATTTACAGTCCAATCATCCTATAGAAATCCTATAGACCAAAGTCTGGGTGCGTTTGTTAAGCGTCAATCTGTTCCCTTCACCATAAACCTCTGGAGGCTAGGAAGACCTAACTTCCTGGGAATGCGGCCCAGCAGTGGCAGCCTCATTTTCCTAGCCCTCACTCAAGAGGGAGTCACTCTGGTTCAAACACCAATGACACAGGCACATGCCACCACCCCCGGCTAATTTTTTGCATTTTTAGTAGAGATGGGGTTTCACCATGTTGGCCTTGAACTCCTGACCTCAAGTGATCCGCCACCTCGGCCTCCAAAGTGCTGGGATTACAGGTGCGTGCCACCCTGCCGGGCTAATTTTTGTCTTTTTAGTAGAGACGGAGTTTTGCCGTGTGGCCCAGGCTGGTCTTGAACTCCTGACCTCAAGTGAGCCTCCTGCTTCGGCCTCCCAAACGGCTGGGATTACAGGCAGGAGCCACCATGCCTGGCCTGGTCTTGTTACTTCTTAAACCTCAATAAGGGCCTCCCAGTGTTCTCAGATTAAAATTCAAGCTCCTCTGGTGAAAAGAAGCCAGGCACAAGAGATTGCATATTGTGTGACAATAGGAAATATCCAGAAAAGGGAAAATGATGGAAACAGAAAGTAGATCTGTGGTAGCTGGAGTGAAAGCAGGGAGGAGGGGATTAAATGGGCGTGAAGAACATAATGAGCCCTCATCTTAAAAAAAATATTTTTTTAAAACCAGCTGTTTCTGGTGGTGTGTGCTTGTGGTCCCAGCTACTCAGGAGGCTGAGGCAGGAGGATTGCTTGAGCCTGGGAGTTCAAGGCTGCATTGAGCTATGACTGTGGCCCTGCACTCCAGCCTGGGACACAGAGAGACACCTCGTCTCTAAAATAAATAAGTACATCCTTTTAAAAATGTGCGTGAAGGATTTTAATGGAGTAATGAGATGCTCTAAAACTGATTTATGGTGATGGTTAACTTTACCTTAAACTCATTGAGTCATATACACTAAGGGTGAATTGTATGATACGCAAAATTTTAAAAAATTCAAGCATGTTAACATAGCTTCCCAGTGCTCCAGGATGCAGTTCCTGTCCACCTAGCTTGAGCTCCATCCTGCCCGTGCTCCTCTCATCCTGGATACAATACTGACCCTGCTTAAATTCTGGAAGGGACCGTGTTTTCCCCCGGCTCTACTGGCAAACACCTGCTGCATCCTTCCTTCCTCGCAACGCTCTTCCCCTACCTGCCAGCCCCTACCGCTGCCCCAAATCTGGCCGAGACCCTTCAGAACTCAGCTTCCCCAAGGATGGATCCTCTCATCCACCAAGTGGAGGTCCTGACCCTGTTCTGTGCTCCCATAATATTCTTGAAGTTTCTCTTTGGTGCTGCTCATTATGTTTTGCTGTAATTATTTTATTTTTATTTTTCCCGCCCTGAGATGGAGTCTTGCTCTGTCACCCAGGCTGGAGTACAGTGGTGTGATCTCGGCTCACTGCAAACCCTGCCTCCTGGGTTCAAGTGATTCTCCTGCCTCAGTCTCTTGAGTAGCTGGGATTACAGGTGTCTGCCACCATGCCTAGCTAATTTTTGCATTTTTAGTAGAGATGAGTTCTCACCATGTTGGCCAGGCTGGTCTTGAACTCCTGACCTCATGTCATCCGCCTACCTCGGCCTTCCAAAGTGCTGGGATTACAGGTATGAGCCATTGCGCCTGGCCTATTTTGGTGTAATTATTTATTTAATGTCTGTCTTCCTTGCCAGTTTATAAGCCCATATATAGTTTTCACAGTGATATTCCCAGGGCCTCAAGTGGTTTCTGGCACATAGTAGGATGTTAGAAATATTAATTGCATAAATAATACAAGAATGAGGTGCAGAGTCCGACGGACCAGGCAACTCTTCCAAGAGAACGTAGATTTATTTGGAACCCAGAGTTGCTTGACTGAAGGCACATTGGGATCCCCCGCAGAGATGGGGCGTGAGAGTGGGGGTGGCCACAGCAGGAACATGGCACGGAGTTGACGGGGTTGATGACAGGAAGCTCAGGAAGGGGGCAGTGTGAAGCGAGGGAGGAAACTCAGGAGGCTGTGGGATCCTCGTGACTTAAACTCTCCAGTCATCGTCTTTCTTTTTATTTAACCCATAAAAAGATGGCATAATTTATAGTCCCCCCCAGCTCCAATGTCCTGCCATCCCAGTCATCCTACTAGATGGGTGCTTCAATGTCAGACCCACCTGGGGTGTGTATGAAACGTGTAGACTCCCGGGCCCCACCTGGCGTCGTCAGAGTATCTGGGAACTTGGAGATCTACGTCTTAACATGCTCTTGGGTGATTTTTTGTCATGCAAGTTAACGAGAGCATGGAGACTGCATTTACCTTGTTCACATGTGTATCCCAAAAACCTAGCACAGTCCGGGGCAGGGATGAGGAACTCTGTATATCTTGATGGGTGAATGAATGAATTCTATAGTCATAGAAATGTGTGTATTTGGTTTCAACCGAGGCAAACAAGGAAGAGGGATGCTGCCTCACTGTGGTCTCCCATTGCTTTCTTCACCCTCCTGGGCCACTGTCCCCACTGGCAAGCTATAGGACAGTTGGACGGAGCACGCCACAGGACTTCTTCCTGCCTTAATCATCAACAGCACCACGAATCGGTGCTTTCGGTTTCTCTTTGCCTGCCTTCCTGCAAGGGGGGAAAGAGTCAAGATGAAAATCAATGACAACCCAGAGATTTGTTGTCCGTTTTAATAGGAGGAGTGGAGTCAAAGAGTTTAGAGAAATGTAGAAAAAGACCTTTTACTTTTTGCTGGAACATGATATGGGTTGTGCATGGCACATACATATTAAAAAAATAGAGGTATCGCATTTCACAATCACATGACTGAACAGCATCGGGGTGTGCTATGCGCTGTGCCTAAGCTGGAGAGCAGCTCTGCCCTGGGACCAGCCTGAGGTACTTAGCGATTTACAGAAAGAGGAAACCACGCAGGACACAGCTCTCTGGTGCTGGAATTTCAGTCGTTCAATGAGGTATACAAACATGGTTCTGCGTTGGCCATCGCATGATGGACCAGATTCAGGACCTGCTTGGGGCATAATCACATCCTCCTGCTGTTCTGGGAAGAGGAAGCATCAACTCCAATGTAAGCAGAGACTGGAGTATTTCTCTCTATTCTTCTGGCCTTGTCCCAAACATTCCTCTCTTTGGAGTTTTTCTGGGAGGTCGCAGAATGAGTGGCTGCTTTCTTCAGGGGACCAGCAAGTATTAGAGACCCACTTTATAGACACAGGTGTGGTAAGAGGCAGAGAATGCTTCCTCAGTGACAGCTGACCCAGAGTCTTTGAGGAAAAACATTGGGATACAAGGATGAAGGAGTTTTCTTTCTCTTTTTTTTTTTTTTTTGAGACGGATTCTCGCTCTGTCACCCAGGCTGGAGTGCAGTGGCGCACACTTGGCTCACTATAAGCTCCGCCTCCCGGGTTCACGCCATTCTCCTGCCTCAGCCTCCCGAGTAGCTGGGACTATAGGCGCCCGCCACCTCGCCCGGCTAGTTTTTTTTTTTTTTTTTGTATTTTTAGTAGAGACGGGGTTTCACCGTGTTAGCCAGGATGGTCTCGATCTCCTGACCTCATGATCCGCCTGCCTCGGCCTCCCAAAGTGCTGGGATTACAGGCGTGAGCCACCATGCCTGGCCAATGAAGGAGTTTTCTAGCTTGTGTCCACATGAAAGGGGGCAGAAGGAGAAAGAGAGCAGAGGGGAGATCCTGGTGTCTTGGAGGACATTTGTAGATGTGCATTTGGTAGATATGTTTTCACCAGTGACTGTGACACAGAATGGGCAAAGGCAATGGACTTCAACAAGGGCAGCAAGGAGAACTGCAGCTCGTGGACTCTCCTATTTCTTCTTTCTCTCAGGACTTGCATAGAACAAGAAATCGAAGGGGTCTGAGGTCTAGGACAAGAAAGTGGCCCAGAGCCAGCACCGAAGGAGAACTGCAAACTGCCCAGGACAGGATGAGGGTCAGGAGAGAATTTCAGGCCTGGGTTTCTGGGCAGGAGAGAGATCTATATGTCTAAAGAGGAGAGAGGTTTGTACCCTGAATCAGATGGCAGAAGAAAATGTTCTTTTTGTTAGGCCATAGACTGGCCCTGACCAAGGGCTTGGCACGTATATTAGGGTACTGTGGGATGTGGTGGCAGAGGGGAAGGCTGCGGAGGATAATGGTAGGGTGTTAATTACAAAATTATACGCTGCTTTCCAGAGGGGTTCAAAAATGTATGGGAAGTGGGAAGGGAAGGGGTGTTACAAGGCAGTGAATGATGAAACAAACATAATCAACAGCTTGAACAAGGCATTTGGAGTTTTCTGGTTTCCTGTGAGGTTCATCCATTGCCCTGAAAAGGGTGGAAGTTTTACAAGGAGCCTGGGGCTCCCCCATTGTTTCTAAGCTAACCTCTACAGCTGCAGCTGAGACGTGCATCTTGAAGGGTGTGTAGATATGCTGCTCTCCTCTTTATTATTTGCTCTTGAAGAGATAATAAAACAGCCTCTTGGCCCTTGGAACTCCAAGTTTGCATGGAGCTGCCAAAGAAGATTCAGGATGAAAGAGAGGTGCACTAGCTACAAAGCTCTGTCAACCAGGCTTATTGCTCAGCACTTGGGGACGGAGGACCCAAATCTTAGTACATCCTCAGTGGAAAAGTGGGGTACACTCTGGTTACCCTGCATATAGCAGTGTCTTCTGTAGCTTTTGGGAGCCAATGGGCCTGACAACTGAGTTCAGGACTCAGTGGACACATGACCAGATAGGAAACAACTCTCCGTGTCCAGGGAACAGAAACAGAAGCCAGAGAGAAGGGACTGAAATGCGTCCTGCTGACCCTACTCTGGCCTTGTCCCTTAACTCACTTCTGTGGATGGGGATTGGCTTTTCTTAAGCCCAAGACACTTACAGGAAAACAGAAAGCCCTTGAGAGAATTCCTTTGCATGGGAAGGATTTTAAAGAGTCACCCACACATACCTGCCTCCAAAGGTGGTATTCAGAATACTTAGCAACCAGCTAGGCACCGTGGCGCATGCCTGTAATCCCAACAGTTTGGGAGGCTGAGGCAGGTGAATTGCTTGAGCCCAGGCGTTCAAGACCAGCCTGGCCAATATGGCAAAATCCTCTCTCTCCAAAAATAAATACAAAAATTAGCTGGACCTGTAGTCCCAGCTACTCGGGAGGCTGAGGAAGGAGAATCGCTTGAGTTTGGGAGGTGGAGGTTACAGTGAGCCGAGATCACACCACTGCACTCCAGCCTGGGCGACAGAGCGAGACCCTGTCACAAACAAGCCCCAAATACTAGCAACTGATACAGCATCGGCCCTGGTACCAGTTAGACAGACACCCAGCCCCTCATAACCGGTGCTGGTGCAACCGCAGTGCAGCGGCTCAGTATTATGTCTGCTTGATCATAGGCACTTCGTAGCTTCTCCTTCTCACTCCTAGCATGAAAAATGGAAGTGGACATTTGGGGAAATGCCTTGCCAGGATTTGAGCAGTGTTGTGATTCTCTAGAGACCTGAAGGAAGGGCTGGCAGCCCGAGGCTTTGGGGACTCTCTTGAAGATGGGTCCTCTCATGTCACATGAGCTGAAAGACCTTGGAAGAAAGGAAAGCACGCTGTGGGACCCAAAACGTCTTTCTCCTTTTTTTCTCTGGATGACAGTCACGCCGTCCACCAGCCATCCCACACTTCACCTCCACTAGGAACCGATATGCACCTCGGGTCTGGAGTGCCTGCATTCCTGATGGACCCTGTTCAAGAGACTGATTGCACTGGACGAGACTCCCTAAAAAACAGTGGAGAGCTTTATCCCCGCCTCCAAGCCGACCTGCACTTCAATATTCCACAGACTCAAGATGGACCAGTTTTCTCCCTTTTCTGCCACATCTAAGGGTCGGCCGTGCTCCGGGGCTTCTACTGTGTCTTCCATCTTCGCACACCTGGATGTGGCCTTTTCCTCCTCACCCAGCACATGTCCTCCCTGACATTTGCAGGGCAGAGGAGGTGGCCAGTAAGGTGTCTCTCCCTTCGATTGCCAACCTCCATCTTCAGCTCAGAATCCCTCAACCCGGATCTATCTATAGATGGATGCAACTGCAAATAGCGAGGTATGTTGAAGATGAAGGTATTTGCAACAGATGAGGGATTGTCTTGCAGGCCGGGGGCCCCCGAGAGTCGCAGAGGGCGTCAGGTCATTTTGTAACTCGATGGTTCACATATGCCAGAAATATTTGCACTCTGATATGCCTCTCTCTGGTTTCAGATTTAGGAACATTCCAATGGTTCAGGAATCTGAAGGCTCCAGGCAGACAACATTTATAGTCACTTGGGGAACCTCTGCTTTAAATATTCTCAAAGGACAGGAGGCAAGAAGGCATTGTGCAGCAAGGAGCTGCTTCAGCTTGGCTGCTTGACTCCACGGGATTATCACTCCTCTTCTGCTGCAGGGAGGAAGAGAGCACAAACCCTGGAGGTCACGGTGCCCATCCTGCATCCAGGCACAGCGCGTATGTGAGATGAGGATGAGCCAGAAGGAAGTGAGGGTATCAGATGAGAACTTGGGTGCGTTTCCTGGACATACTTGGAGAGGAATTACCATCTGTAGTCCAAAGCCTGTCTACTTCCTTCATGCCCTATTTTGTCCCCCTACCCCTCGCCAAAGAGGTTGCCATTATTAGGATCCTTGTCATCTGAGGTTAAAATAAGACCAGTTCAAAGTGAGGAAACATTATGGGCAGGCAGCCTGGCCCCTGCTTGTTCTTGGAGCCACACACAGCCTGAGTTCTCCAGGCAGAGTGGCTCTCCTAGAACGTCCAGTCCCTTCTGCTGCCTCCACAAGCCTTCCTCAGCTGCCCTAGATGCTGCTCTGCCCCTTTCCTCCAAGAAGAGAACCGCTTCTCCCCCAGCTTCCCTGACAATTCATCCCAGTGTCCCCAGAGCCCTCACTGGCAGGAAGCTTGAAGTGCCTGATCTCTCTCTGGTTTGCAGTTCAGCCTTACACCCTCTCACTCTGCCGTCTCTGCCCTTTGAGGACAGCTGCTCCCCGCTGACCTGTGCAACCCATGTAGTTAGTGGCCTCTGAATGGAAAGATAATTGGAAAGAGGCAGAATGGGAGCACACATCAATCTTGCTGGTTTGACAACTGACATTCTTATAGGCAGATTCCCGCAGCGATGATGCTAGGAGAAAGAAACCTGATGCTTTGAAATGCCATTGCTATGAGAATGTATATAAAGCTGTATGGATATACAACAGTGCGCACAAACTCCTACCCTGGCCTTTTCCTGTGCACATGGTCACATTCCACAAGTGTCACCGATACCTTCTCTCCGGGAGGGAGGTCAGAGCATGGGATCAATTGCCATTCTAAGGTTGCTGACTGCAGCCCTGGTTTGAATGGGCTACATGCCGTGGGGTCCAGTGGCTGAGGGAAACAACTGGGATCTCCCCAAGCACAACATAAACCTGATTCAGAAGCCATGGAGGGCAAGGGGAGTTATTCGCTTGTGCAAAATTCCAATAGAACAGATGCTGCTTTAAATCCGTGAGCCTTCTTTTGCGGGTCCTTATATCCTGGGAAGGAAATGAGTGACAGTCATGGTGGGGGACACCTTGCTGCCCCGCTTTACCCGTCCGTATTTGCTCAGGGCGATGTAGGTCCCTCGGTACAAGTCTGACTCATAGGCGTTGTAATTGTTGGGCAAGAGGGTTTCTCTGAACTTGCATTCTTCCTGGAAGCTGGGCTGCGAAAGACACGGGCAAACAGCAGAGACTGGGTTACAAATGAGTGCTGCAGACGCCAGCTGGGCCGTGGGCAGTAGGCCCCCCTGCCAGGTGCCCCTTCCCTTCTCTTTGTGAGACAACCACTGGGAGGTCTGAGCATCCTGGGTGGACAGGACGGTGAAAGGTTAGGATGGGAAGAGGCTGCAGGCTCTCATGGTTTCCTCTCCCCTTCTCTCCTTTACGATAAGGAAACCAAGGCCCAGGGACACAGGGGATGATGGTCTGTGCCACATGGGGCAGAGCTGAGGCTCTACCACTCAGGTCTCCTGACTTCCAGAGTGCTTTCTACGAAGTGCCCAGATGGTAACTTGTTCCATTCAAAGAACAGACCAGGAAATGACACGATAAGCTGTTTTCTCAAGTCCACTGTGAGAGGGAGTCTACTGGAGCAGGAATGAGAGCCCAGGGTGCTATTTCGTGACTTTTCTACTTCCTAGTTGTGTGACCTTGGGCAGGTTCCTCCCCTTTCAGCCTCAGTTCTCTTTTCTGCAGACTGGTGGGGGAAGAAGGAGAGAGGTGGTTGGTGGAGGGGTAGGAGACATAGGGGATCTCTTAAGCCCTTTCCAGCACGGTTTGTCTCTTTCTTTCTGCTTGTTGTTCCTCAGTCTGTCTTTCCTGGTTTAAGTCTCAAGGTTTCTATCCCTCAAAAAGGCCCATTCTCAGTTTTGACTTTGAGCCTAGAAGGTGTCTGGTACCTCCTAGACCACGGGTCCCCCACCCCCGGGCTGTAGACCCGTACCAGTCAGTGGCCCTTACCAGTGCAGGACCCGGGCTCTACAGCAGGAGGTGAGTGGTGGGTGAGCGAAGCTTCCTCTGTTTTCCAGCCACTCCCCATCGCTTGCATGACCACCTGAGCTCTGCCTCCTGTCAGATCAGCAGTGGCATTAGATTCTCGTAGGAGAAAGAACCCTGATGTGAACTTTGCATGTGAAGAAGGATCTGGGGTTGCCTACTCCTTTTGAGAATCTAATGCCTGATGATCTGAGGTGGAACAAACCATTCCCCATGCCCCCATCCCTCACCCTGTCCATGGAAATAGTCTTCCATGAAACTGGTCCCTGGTGCCAAACAGGTTGAGGACTGCGGTCCAAGGCATAGTTCTCCAGGGACACGCAGGAGCAGAGATGGTGAGGAGCAGGAGTTTTTACGGGGAAAAGGACCTGGTTCCCAATGTGACAGGTGATGCCAAGGAGCCTGGGACCAACAAAAACAATGGCCCTTTCCATGCTAATTTGGGGCCCTTTCCATGCTAATTTGGTAGAGGAGTGTGTGTGGGACACCTGTTCAGAACATGAATGCTGGACTTTGTCTCACATGCACAAATTCATTCCCAGTACATCACCCCAAGCCCTCCTCTTTCCTCTGCACCCTGCCTGGGTGGCTGTCCTGAGGGAGTGTGCAGGGATTTCCTGCTCTTGTGGGGGAAGCAGCTGGGTCGGGGCTAGAAGAACAGAGAGCGAGGTGGGAGCCAGAGACCCGGGATCTACTCTTGAAAAGAAATATAGAATGAGAAATGGGTGGAGGATAATTTCTGACTCTTTCTTGCTCGGGTATAAAAAAACCCCGCTCGATGGCTGCCAGGCTGTGCCAGAGGTGTCCTCTACCTTCTGTAACGGAATCGTACTGCTAGTGTCCCATCTTGCTGGCAGTGTAGCTGGACGAGAACCTCTTGCCGTTCTGAAGGCTGGTAAGTAGCTTGCTCCTCAGGACCCCAAGACTCCCAGAGCCCTTTCAGTGGACCCCTCTGGCAACATTTAGAATAGCCATACTTTCTTTCCCAATAGACTCCAAGATCCCTGAGATGAGGACTGTGTCTTGCTTGGTACATGATGCTGAGTGGATGGTGGTTGAATAAAGACAACATGGCTGGTTTCGGTGGCTCACACCTGTAATCCCAGTACTTTGGGGGACGAAGGCAGGAGGATCACTTGAGCCCAGGAGTTTGAGAGGAACCTAGGCAACATATCGAGACCTTGTCTCTACAAGAAAAAAAAAAAAAAAAAAGCTAAGCGTGGTGGTGTATGCCTGCGGTCCCAGCTACTCTGGAGGCTGAGGTGGGAGAATCGCTTGAGGTCGAGGCTGCAGTGAGCCATGATCGTTTCACTGCACTCCAGCCTGGGTGACAGAGTGAGACCCTGTCTCAAGAATAAAGAAATAAGTAAATAAGGACAGCACTGAAACGTCAGGAGACCCCTGCATGGGTGGCTCTTTCAAGGTAATGTGAGTGTGGGCAAGGGGACAGCCTTGCCTGTGGGAACACAGGGAAACTCCCTCATACATTTTTCCCCGTCGTCTTCTCTCACGCTCGCAGCCTGTTAACAAAGCACTTTCACCGATGTTAA
Source organism: Piliocolobus tephrosceles (assembly GCF_002776525.5). NCBI lineage: Eukaryota > Metazoa > Chordata > Mammalia > Primates > Cercopithecidae > Piliocolobus > Piliocolobus tephrosceles. The sequence continues at coordinate 4,789,250 of NC_045443.1, forward strand.
CTTGCTTGAGATCAATGTGAAGGCGTTCACCAGCCATGTCAACAGGTTAATGCCAGGCCAGCGGATGGGTTTTCATAACTTTCCTGTTTTCTTGTTAGGGATGCTCAGTGAATATTTGTGGATGAATGAAGGGATGTCCTAAAGGTAAAAAGGATGAACTAATCAACATAGGTCAAGAACATATTTGTGGCCGGGCGCAGTGGCTCAGGCCCGTAATTCCAGCACTTTGGGAGTCCGAGGCGGGCGGATCACGAGGTCGGGAGATCGAGACCATCCTGGCTAACACGGTGAAACCCCGTCTCTACTAAAAATACAAAAAATTAGCTGGACTACAGGCACAGTGGTGGGCGCCTGTAGTCCCAGCTACACAGGAGGCTGAGGCAAGAGAATGGCGTGAACCGGGGAGGTAGAGCCTGCAGTGAGCCGAGATCGCGCCCCTGCACTCCAGCCTGGGGGACAGAGCGAGACTCCATCTCAAAAAAAAAAAAAAAAAAACTTTGTGCCACAGCTTTGAGGTTAGACTGATGACAATGGCCTCTTACTTAGCTATGTGAGCCTGGACAAATCATTTAACCTCTAAAGCTTCAATTCCCTCATCTGTGAAGCAAGAACAGTAAGAAAAATTATGTCATAGAATTGGACTAAGCATTAATTGAAATAATGCATGGGAAGTCCTGGGAACAATGCTTGCTAAATAGTAGAATTAAAAACAAATTAGTAGTAGTAGTATTATTCTCCAAGTAAATCATGAACTACTTTACATTAAAAGCCTCAAAAGACTGCCTTACCCTGGATCACCAGTCCTGTAAGACTTGCTGTGGGTTACTGGACAATTTAGCTTTTAAGCTCTGCAGTTTTTGACGGAGTGCCTGGGAGACAGTGAGCTTGCATGGAAGAGCAGGAAGCGAGAGAAAGGGCAGAGGCTGGCGCTGGCTCTGAACCACAGCCCCTCATTAGGAGCCTCTCTGGACCCTGGTTTCTTGCCCTGTGCATGGGGCATAGAACCTGTCACAGGACTTCCCTTGTTGGTGGGCAAGCTTGGGAGCAGCAGCACCAGGAAAAATTCAGCTCGGGACTGATTGAAACATTCCAAGTAAAGCTACGCGAATGAGAAGTCCAGTACAGGTCAATGAACAAAAGAGTCCGGCGGGAGATCCCAAAACATACATGGATGTAAAATAAAATGAATCTGACATGAATATAAAGTAAAAGTGGTATTTTAAATCACCAGAAAAAACATGGTGTTGGAACAACAGAATGGCATTTTATTATAATAATAATAAAGTTTGGTGTGTATGACTTTATCCCTTACATCAAAATAAATTCTAACAGGAGCAAAAATTTAAATGTAAAAAAGAGAACCATTAAAATCCAGAAAAGGGTTTTTTAAATAAACTCAGAATCAGGAACATCTTTCTAAGCAGGACAAAGAAAAAAATTAAAGCCATTTTAAAAAAATAAGTAAATTAGTCTTCTACTTGAAAAATATTACCTTAAATAAAATAACAGAAATGGCAAACTGGATGAAAATCTGTATATACACATATGTCAAAGAGTACATTTTGTTACTATATTCAGAACCCTAAACTCACCAGAGAATGAACAACATTTATAAAACAGAAGATTCCCAGGAAAAGAAATATCAGTGGCATGTGAGCAGAAGAGAATATGCCTAATAAGAGAAATGTAAATTATAACTGCGAGATCACATGTTTAGTGGCCAGATTTCAAAGAGAAAAGCATTTGACACTCTGCTCTCATTAGTGAGGGCGTAGAAAGTAGGAATTCTCATTTAATGTCCTCCGATGTGTACACTGTTATAATCTCTATAAAGACCAATTTGGCCGCATCTACCAGAGTAAAGGAAGACTAAGCAACTGATCAGCAATCCTACTACTAGAAATTTATCTTACTGATGTATTCCCACACATGCACAAAAGTTACTACAGTATTAAATAACAAAAGACCAAAAACAATGTTCTATTAGGAGAGGAGTAACTGAGGTGGCTCAGGCCTGTAATCCCAGCACTTTGGGAGGCCAAGGTGAGTGGATCACGAGGTCAGGAGATTGAGACCATCCTGGTCAACATGGTGAAACCACATCTCTACCAAAATATAAAAAATTAGCCGGGCGTGGTGGTGCACACCTGTGGTCCCAGCTACTTGGGAGGCTAAGGCAGAGGAATCTCTTGGACCCGGGAGGCGGAGATTGCAGTGAGCTGAGACCACACTCCAGCCTGGCGACAGAGCGAGACTCTGTCTCAAAAAAAAAAAAAGGAGTGACTGACTCAGTTATGGTAGATCCACATGATGGAATTCTACAAGCCTTGAAAAGATAAGAAGCCTCTCCGTACTGACATGAAATGGCCTCAAAGATACATTGCTAAGTGAAGACACAAGGTTTGAAAAAGTGTTAGCATAGTATGCTCCTGTGTGTGTGATTTTAAAAAGATGGTAGCAGTGCGTGCACGTTGTGCCTAGGCTATTTCTGGAATGATATACTGGGATGATACACTGGTAACTGTGGCTGCCTCTAGGGAGGGAATTCAGTGGCTTCAAGACGATGATAGGTGTGAGGCTTTCCGTAGAATATTCTGATACCTTTTCTCCTTAAAACAAGTTCATGTGTCACCTAGTCAAGTAAGTACATTATTTAAAGTGGGAAGGGAATTTAGCGTAGCAGATGGGCCAGGAAACAAGTGAGAAAACATTTTGATCAGAAACGGGTGGTCTCCTCCTTGTTGGGTCACAGCCCCTCTCCACCCACCAGCCTCCCCCCTGTTCTAACTTTGTATGTTCCTGGAGAGTAACCCGCCCAGTCAGTTCCAGAGAATTTATTTCTGATCTGGATGGTGGTTAAGGGAGAGGTTTCATGTGTTGTTTGCAAGCTCTAGAGAGGAAATGAAATCTTGAGGTGGAGGAAGGGGAAGTGGGAGGAACTGAGTGACTTGGGCAAGAAACTCTGAAACCATTGCCTACTTCCCGGTGCCTAGAATGTGTGCATTTGAGAACCCAGGCTCTTCTAAACGTCTGGGCCTCCTAAAACATGATTGTTTAAGCGTGCGTGGCCACGGATGTATAGATTGTAGTTTGTTTTTCTGGTCGTTAGATTTTGGATCATTCAAATCCACTCCCCCTCAACGAACACACGGTTTTTTTTTTTTTTTTTTTAAGTTTACGACTTTTTTTTTTCTTTCCATTCTGCTCTTTTCTCTAGCCTGTCTCATATCTCTGGCCTTCCCCAGAATCCTATACAAAAGTAAAGTGAAAAAAGACAACTAGTAGATGAAGCTTGTGTTAGAAGCCCTACCCTTCCCCTTGCTGCTCTCTCTCCACCCTCAGCACCCCCATCTGTGGCACGAAGGGGAGAACGTGCATTTTCCCTGAATGCTTCAGGTTGATTGGATTTTCCTGCTGCCCAGAGTGATGCTCAAGACCCAGCGCCTTAATTCATCTTCATCAGAGCCCTGAGCTTTGAGTTCTCATGGCTTGGGAATGTTGGCTCCTCAGGTCTGGTGAAGAACGCCCCCAAGCCAAGTGAATGCCATGTTCGTAAAAGCAGCTACCGTATATGATTACTTGGACAAATGAAAATCATTCCACTGGGTCACATTTCCTGGGCCTGCCGGGCTCAAGCCCCAGCGTGACAATGTCTTCCATTCCATGTGGGTCTATTCAGACTTATGTGCATTTGGCACTCGCTATGGAGAAGGGCATTTCGCAGAGGAGCAAGCACATCCATGGGGTAGAAATGCCCCTAAAAGTGTGAGGTGGACAAGACAGCCACCCTCTTGCCTTTAGAGCTAAGTCACCTGGACCAGTGAGGATCTAATCCTGCATTTAAACATCTTCATCCTGTGACTGCTGGGGCCATTTGTCCCTGTTCCTCCTGGGAGTGGTTGGATGGAGAAGGATGGGGTGGAAGGATGTGGGCAAGAAGGAAAAATAAACCAACTCTTTGTCCTAAGACTTTCTTCTACAGCCCCTGACTGCTTCTTTTCCTGTCTTTAGCTGAAATACCGTCAGCTCTGAAGATGCCTCCATTTTCCAACTCTTTTTCCTAGCACACAATTGCACTGTTGATTTAGGAATGTTGGAAAGTTTTTCATCCAGTGTCTCATTCTTCTCACTCCTGTGCAGCAGTTTGTAGCAGGCAGGGATTTGTATGCAGGGCCTCCGGCCCCTCATAAGGGCATGCGCCGCCCGCTGCTCTCCAGGTCCATCTCCCAGCACTTCCTCATGGTGGGTGTCCTTTGTCCCATTCCCTCAGGAGTGCTGTTTTCTGCTAGAGTGGCAGCTGAACCAAGGCAAAGCTGGTCCTCCCCTCCCGCAATGCAGTGCCCCAGATACTAATCAAAAGTCTCTGGAGAAAATCAACTTTCTCCTTTGCACATTGTCATACTGTTGACGAAAAGCATGTAAATGCAGTTATTCTTAGTAAAACTGAAATCACTTGAAAGCATAACTGAGTTGCTGGTATCTTTTGGCTAGTGTGTATTCTTCTCGACCTAAAGGATTCTGATAGAACCACTGTCAGGTGGAGATCCTTGATGTTTTGTTTTCTGCATTTTAAAGGAGACCCAAGGGGGCTAGAATTCACTGATTCCTGCCTCATCCTGAGAAAGCAGAGGTCCAGGCCCAGAGAAGCTCAGTGACGTTGCCCAAAGTAAGACAAGTAGCTAGAGGGTAGGTCGGCCAGGAACTGGAACTCGGGTCACGGAGCCCTGAGACAGGGCTGCACACAGCTGTGGCTGGACGTGTGACCCTGGAGACCCGGTGTCTACAGCTGCAAAGGGAGGATGAAGATCAAATGCACCTCCTAGGGGTGCTGTGAGATCATGCTCGTAAAGCCCTCTGCAGCCTGTGCAGCCTCACACAAGCAGTAGGCCAGTGCTCAAGGCAGGGCAGGGCAGCTGTTTATATTGTCTAAAGGAGGGGCCCAGCAAACCGTCCTGAGCCTCCCCACCCCTCTTTCCAGGAGACAGACATGTGTGAAGCCACTTCTAGCCAGGTTTTCTTGGCCCTTATTCTCTGCCCACGAGTTGTTCCCTTGTCCCCCTCATCAACACCTCAGCCCCAGCCCAGTTTCCCTCCCCCACCCATGAGAAATCCCATGTAGTGGCAGTAGCAGCTGAGCCTGGGAGATGAGGCCGCTCAGAGGGCTTAAAGGGAAATAGTGTGAATGAAATCATCACCAGCGGGAGTCTTCCTGGCTCCGGGGATCAGTCGGCAATTGTTTTTTTAGACTGTGATAACGGCCTCTGAGGGGCAGAGAGGGAGGGGTAGAAGTCGCTCAGGAGCATCTGGTCCTGAGCCACACGAAACGTCAGGTGCCCCAGGCTTGGGGCACAGCTGTCCAGCCCCACTCTCTGTGTGCAGGCCCGGCTGGCCCTGAGGTCCAGCGAGGTGAAGCTCCCACCCTGGAGAAGATGCTCTTTGGCCAAATGCTACTGAGGGTGAAGGTAGGAGGGGTGGGAGGGCAAAGGTGAAGGGGCGGGGTCCTTCCTCCAGAAGTTCCCCGTTCTCCCGGACTCTGCTCATGTAGTGAGCCCAGCAGTTCATCAACCTGCTTAACTCCCTTTAAAGTCATCCGTCAATAATGGTGCTGCAGAGTGAGGGCTGGGGCTGGGGTGGGGTTTTCAGGCACTGGGAGTCAGCCTCCTTTCCCTTTCGCTATGCTGAATGCTCTTCCCCGTTTCGCGGCGCTTTCTCTGATGGTTAAATCATATATTCCCTTCCCCAGCCTTTCCCAGCTTCTCCTTCCAGGGCCAAGAGATTTAAAGTGGGAAGTGGGTAAATATCCTCTCTATTTGTGCATTTTCTCCTCCCCACAATTCAATTCCTTTCTGGGTAGGAAGAAAACAGTAGTAAATAGCTTGTTGATAAAGGTGACAAGGAGAAAGAAGAGTTTATGAAATTTGTGCTTTCTCCCAGGAGACTTACTTGCTAAAACGTTCCTTGCTTGCATGGAGTCCCACAGCCAACAGCCCAAATTCCCGGCTTTCCTGATGCTATGGGGTTCCGGGCATTATGCAGGCTGGAAAGAAGGGGTTCTTTGGAATGCTGCACTCTCCAGGGGGGGAACCTGCTCCACCAAAACCTGGTTGGCCCCAGGCCTCTTCCTATCCTCACCACCACTTTTCCAGAGAGAGTAACAAGGACATGTCTCTTCTGTCTCATCTCACCCACTCTCCAGCTCTCAGGTTCAGCGGAACACGGGGAGTGGGTGGTACCCTGCCCTCCAGAGGCCATGTAGCCTGCTGTCCCCCAAGCCTGCCTATGCCTCAGAAACCCCTGGCAAATTTAAAATACAAAAACAAACGGATTTCCAGGCCCACATCTCAGCTCTGTTGAATAAGAATCTCCTAGGTAGGTACCTGGAAATGCATACTTTTAACACGTTTCCAAGGTGATAGAGATGCAAACTGTCCACAGACCTGTGTGGGAGACCCACTGATTTGAATGCATGCCATATGTCCACATAAGCCAACCCGGACTGAGAGATGTTAGCACTAAAGATGATGGGACGGAGGCCACATGGTGAACCCGTTCTTGTATTTCATAGATCTCCTATGTTGCGTCCCGCCTGGGACCCAGTGCCAGTCCTGGGTCTATTTCTTCCCATCCCAATCCTCAGTTTATCCTCCAAGGGGCAGTAGATCAGCCCTCCACACCCTTCCTATAAATAACTTTGATATTTTTTGAGGCCTGCTCTGAGGTCTTCCTTTTTAGCTGGCTCATTTCTGTCAAAGGAACCCTCCAAGTCTTCAGCTTCACAGGGATGTTTTCCCACCATCTTTTGGAATAAGCCAAATGATGGGCCGAGGGCTGTAGGAAGGAGTAGGTCAGTGAGAGAGCGGAGGTTTTGGTCAATGTGCTTAGAAGTTGGTGGCATTAACCCAAGTGCCAGCGCTGGCGCTCCCAGGGGTGACCTATGGGGGTGGGGATGGGAATGGGTGGGACTGGTAGCTGCCTAAAGTGTGTAATGGGTAGGCTGCTTCTCCAGCTTATACGATCAGAGACCAGAGGATTGAAAACGCTAGCGCAGAATCTCAGCACACTGATGAGGATGAAAACAGCTTCCCATTCCGCTCTTTCTGTGGCGTGCTAGGCCGGGGCGTCTTGCAGGGCGCGTGTCATGGAGCAGCACACCCAGGCAGAGAGAGGGGCTTGCTCTCGGGGCCTTGCCAATGCAGGGAATCACACCTGCCCGCAAGCCGGGATGCCAGAATGCAGGCTTCCCTCTGGCCCACGGGCTCCCTGAGCTGTGGTTTCTGTTTAATCACACGGACTTCATCCAGCAGGTGGGACAGAAGAAACACCGGCCAGAGCGGAGGACAATCACCCATGAGGCTGAAGAAGCAGAAGCTGCAAGGCCCCTCCCTTTCACAGGCTCCTTTTAACAGCCTTTCCTTTCCCATTTAGATAGTCACTTCTCTACTCAGAAATTCATATTATTTTCTTCAACTGTGTAAGCATCAAGCCTTGTAAACCTGGCACTTCCCCGGCCTGGTGAACTCACCGTTGCGTACAATCTTCCTTTACTGTTCATGGCAACGAAGAGGGCACTTCTCACTCCAAAGAGACTCACCACACCTCGCTCCACGGTGGAAATTTCCAGCAGGCCTGACAAGGAAAGGGGGGCCACATTACCTAAGGCTCATGCAAATCAGAGTGGGAACTTGAGCTGACAAGGGCATCTCAGTCCATCCCCATTCTCATAGAAAACCCGACTCTCCATCACCCCATCCACGATCCCTCTCACTCTAGAAGACCCTGGCTGCTGCACTCATCAAGTGCTGCCATTGTGCTGTTAAAAATCCAGTTCTGCAAGGGAAAGTTCTGATATCAGAGTTAGGGACTGCAATGACCCCTTAGCTACGTATTTAAGACGAGCTTTGAATCTGGGCTTTCATTGACATAATTACTTGAGGTCCTTGACTTGAGTTAAAAAATACATTCTGATGATGACAATTCTTAATGTGTACTCTACATGTTTCAACAAATCTTAACCCCCTTAATCTTGAACACACAGCAGCCACACCATGGCTGATGGCTTTCTTGGATCCTGCAGCCCCTATCCTTTCTGGGATAGGAGACTAAACAAACAGCAAGCTGACAACTTGCAGGATAAGAACCTGGGGACAGAGGGAGCTCGTTGAAATAAAAAGACGGATGTGCTTCAGTTGGACATTTTGCAATTAAATTTCCTTTTCTTCTCCAAGAAAGAAGCTGAATAAAAATCAGCTTGTGTCAAATTTGATCCAAGTATACTAACTCATTCTCCCTACCTCTGCCTTGCAGGCTTCCCAGACTAATGGTTCCCAGTGGTCTTACAAGGCATCAGATGGGCCAGTAATGCTGAAATAGTGCCACGGAGGATCTAACCAAGGTGATGGCAAGGAACGCCAGGATGCTCGGACCCCAGTATACTGAGCCTGCACCCAGGTAGAGTCACGTGGAATCATCTAAGTGGTGAGCAGCATTTCTGTCCCCTTTATAGTGCATCCTGTCCACTAGAGCGATGGCCCCTTCACCTTTTAGCCTGGCATGAGCCCAAGCCCCCAAGCGTCCCAACTGGCTGCAGCTGGCACTCACTGTAGGCGTTCTCCTCGTGGGTCCCGCTGATCCGGCCGTCGGGGGGCACCTGGAGGTGAAAGCCGATGCCCACGTTGCAGTAGAGCCTCCGCTGCCGCTTGATCCCCACCAAATAGCCACTTTCCCAATTCACCCCGGCAATCTCTCCAGCTAGCCCGGCACGAGACCTGGACAGCAGGGTGCCCCAGCCCCTCGAGTCCAGCAGTGTGTTGTTGGCACGGGTGCCTGCAGGCGAGGGCACCACCATGCCCACTAGGATGCCCAGGAAGACGAGAGCCCACAGCGTGTCCCGAAGACGTCCTGCTCCCCGGAACATAGTGATGAATAGCCTCTGTCCCAGGGCCATCCACCTTGCCTCTCAGGCACGTGGTCAGAATTAATGGCCCTAAAAATACCGCCCTTCTTGTTTTTCTCCCTCCGGCATGGCGGCAGGGGCTTATTTTTGGAAGGCAGATGAAGGCTGCTGACGTGAAACCAAAGCCTGCATGGGGCACTCGGGTTGAGAGCAGAGGGACCCAGGCTGAGCCGCGGCCGGTAGAGACCATGGCTCGGGGACGCTCTCGAGCTCGCCCGCTTGCTCCGTTCCGAGTTGATGATATTTGGTTTGACCTATCTTTATAGTTGGTTCAGCAGCCCGGCCCTCCCCTCCACCCATCATCACCCTGACGTCAACCCGCCCGGCTCACTTATCCAGGGCTGTAACATTAACCTGCTCTTGGGCCTGGCCGCCTCCCCAGACCCCCATCACCCTCCACGCTCCCCAGGGGTTCTGGGAGCCACTGTCATTCCAACTATGAGGCAGGAATGAAGTGAGCAGGGAGCATCTCTGCGGGAGGGGGGAAGCTGGCTGGGGGCCCAGGGAAAGAGAGAGGCGAGAGGCCACCCAGGACCCATACTGGGCAGAAGTTCTTTGCCTGGCAGCGCCGGCTTCCTTATTTAGAGGGCAGTAGGTAGAGGCAGGGATGGGAAAAGGCTGGTGGTGGTGATGACCGTAGCCTGCAAGTCACCCTCCAGAGCTTTGCATGGAAACAGCTGGTGGTGGAGGGGAACACCGAAAGGCCAAACCCTTTCAGCAGGAGGGCACAGAACTTCTCAGCGGGTGGGGATGGGGGTTGTTCAAGGAGCTTTACGATTGTGGAGGGAGGGAGGGAGGGCAAGGGCAAGGTTTGCCTGCTCGCTGTGCTGGTCCCGGTATCCACCTGGGGTGGAAGTAGTGTCTGACCTTTGACATAGCCCCCTGGCCATTCTCCTCCCTGGATTTATCCCTGGCGTGTGACTGATATGATTCCCATTTCACAGATGAGGAAGCTGAGGCTTAGAGAGGTTAAATGACTTGCCCAAGTTACCACAGCTAATAAGTAGCAAAGCCAGAACTTCTAAGGTTTGCCTGAGTCGAAAGCCTGTGCATGTCTCATGTTTTCAGTGGAAGCTGGCTGGCCCGCAGAGTCTATTTAGCTCCTTAAATGCCAATAGCACATCACAGAGTTATTTCAGTAGCATAAAATGATTCATTTGTTAAAAAAAAAAAAAAAAAACTTGAGTGTCTTTGATGTACATGTATTTGCAGATAACTTCTGTATTTGCAGATAACTTTTGCTGGGCTGATATTACATTCAGAAACTAGTGAAAGTATTTCTGTCAGGAAGTTATTCCTACACTCATTTTTCCTTTTCCCATATTACTTTTAAATAGATTACATGTCTAACTGAAGTGAGAAAAAGATGTAAAGCTACCAGAAAACCCACCCCACAAATTGCTATACGATATAAGAAGGAACTATTAATATGTCTCTGAGGGTGAATAAGTTAACAAGGGTCACCTGGGGAATTGAATTAACTTGAGTTTAAAATCCTGTTTCTTGTACTTCAGTTCAGGTCTTAATCTGTTGGTGAGACATTAGTGCTGATTGTGCAGGGACTGGAAGGAGTGTGTGGGGGGGGTGATGACAGTGGCATACAGATGGATTTGAGCGTCCTGAGCAGTAGAGCTGGTCCCAGCAGGCAGCTCCCTTAGCCATACTCTGCACCCACGTTGCAGGCTGCAGGTAGCCTGGAAAAGCTCCTGGGGTGAGTTCCACAGCCCAAGGACCCTACTGAGGCACCACCACCTTCCCTCGGATTCTAAACCTTCTGCTGTGCCCTGGGTCCCAGCCTCTGGTCCGTGGCCTCTACCTGCCTTCTCTCTGATCTTCTGCCTTGTTCACTGGGTTCGATGCTTTGGTTCAAATTTCTGTCAAGCCATGTGTTTCAGTGTTGCCCTAGACATGCCTTCTCAGATCCTGTGAAGCCCAGACATCTGTCATGACCCTCAGCTGGTAAACTGAATGGGGAGGGACATAGGCACCACTTGTTCCTACTGTCACCACGGGTCCTCTGGCTTCCCCATTGGCTTCCTCTCCCTTCCACTGCCATTGTCCCAGACCCAATCTCATCTCATCAGCACTGCCGTTTCCCACAAGGAAAGATATGCCTTAGAGGCTCAGATTGAGTCTACTATGTAGGCCTTTGTTAGAAAACTGTTTTTAAAAATCCTTCTGCAAAGTAAGAGGTTCATGAATAATCCAAAGACAAAGTTGTCAACAAAAAGAACTTCACTTTGGATTTCCAGCTGGCTTTCATACAGTTAAGCTTTCATGGATGCAAGAGCAGTGGGGACACTTTCTCAGTGATGTTGTTTGGAATCTTGTGTTAATTATGCTGGTGGTCCTCACTTAGGGAAGAGACAGTCCAGAAACATGTTGGATGGTAAGGAGAAGTCAGTCTGAAATTAACACTTGCCTTGGATAATTGGAGAGGTGCTCACCAGTAGAGCTCAGAATCTCTGTGGAATTTCTTGGAACCCATCCACTTTGGGACGGCCTTAGGAGAGAGATTAAACTATAACAAGGTCTATGCCATATACCAATAAAAGTGGTAAAGCTTCTTAGATTCACCTCATCCTGGGTTCCTCTCTGTGCGGAGGTTGCGGTTCATGTCTCATAAAGCAATGGGCTTTGGAATGGGGACACCTGGATTTGAATCTCAACTCCACCATTTAGTAGCTCTGTGACCTTGGGAAAGTTCTGGACCTCTCTGAGCTTCATTATTTTGTCATCTGCAAAATGAGATCATTGCTTCTCAAGGTTGTTACAATGACTAGCAATAATACATGCAACTGGCCCAGTGCAGAGCACAGTAGAGCTATTTCTCAGAAATTTTCCTGAAACACATTGAAAATCTCACCCAAGTAAAGAGGACAAACCAAAGTGAGAAAGACCATCTCTTATTTCAGGGGATGGGAGAGACACGTGGGCTTCCAGCTCTTCATTGCCATCCGCCAGAGCATATGTTGTGATGGCTGCTAACATATGCAGAAGCAGGCAGCCCAGATTCCACAAATGTTCTGAAAACCAGTGAGTGCCTTGGTGTCGTCCCCTGTTAAATTTAAAACTTAAGTAATTCATGCTATTAAAAAGCCTGAGTCTTATTTTTATCGGGTGATGCGATGAGGCCCTGTTCTAAATGCACCTCCTCTGCCTGTCTCTATAGCAACTTTACTGTGCTTATGTAGCCATATATTTTTCCTGAAGGCTAATTAAGTTGACAACTGCTAGGTCTTCTTGGCTTACCAGATTTGCACTTGACCCTTCTCTTGGGGCTTAGGGACCCCTATGGATGTGAAGTGAGAGAGAAAAGAGTAACAGGTGGAAGAGGCCTCTCTCCATGGACCCCTCTTGCAAATAGTTGGCCAACAGCCTTTGGGGATTGTCAATCACTCTCGCTGGATGAGCCAAGATCCAGTGGAGGTGAGTAGGAAAATATGTTAATATCTGTCTCCTTCTACAACAGGGTCCTTGTCCCCAAGGGGGATGCCACAAAATACAGGTTTGTCAGATTTGGCAGTGCTTAGCCACACCAACCTTCTGCATCATCTGCATGGCAGAACGCCCTCCGTCACGCCAGGTGGTTGCTCTCTGTGACTGCTGTGTGTTACATAATCAGGATCAAATGCCTGAGGGGTGACCATAAGGAAAGCACATAAAACCCAGATACGCCTCATCCATGTAGATTGTGAAAAGCTGTGCTTGTACTTTTTACATTCGGGTTTGAAAAACTAGCATTTGCCTTTTTCTATAGGTAATTTGGAAAATATGGAAAACAATAAGGTGGAAAACAAAATAGCTGTTTGTGCCTAGTGTCTTTTTCTCTTTTGTCTCAAGGTCTGTCTTTGTGCGAGCTTGGCACAGCGGCCTGGAACCCTCCCTGTATGTCCTCCTCATCTTGCTCGGACAGGCACCTCCCTGCTTTTTTTAGTGGTAGAGGTTGCTCAGGGGATTTAATCAGCATGAGAAGGACACTTGTAGAGATGAGGATCTAGGAAGGATTCCTGCCCTAGGCCTGAGCAAACAGGGACATTTGCAGCTCATAAACTTGTTACAAGAGGGAGAATTGAAGAGAAACAGTTTCAACTGATCAACGGTGTCCAGGTAGAATTTCTGCAAGGATGAGCCAGCCAGATAGCTTTTCCCTGGGGAAACCTAAACTTTGTACTTTCCTAGTGGAATTCAACTTTTCCCAGGCCTCACCCACTTACACGGTGGGAGCCATTAATATTCATAATCCACATTTCGCTCGTTCTTCCTTCTTGCAACTCATGTGGAACTTCACCCCACTACAAATCACCCCCAAGAGATTTCTGCAGTTCCAGAGCATGTCTCATGCATGTTCACGAGCAGTGTTCCTGGGCACACTGCCAGGCACCTGTGTGGATCACCCTGTTCTCCAGCCATTCCACCTCCTGCTGGGCAGCCGGGGGTGTTCCCTTTCTCACTACAGCTCAACATCTGCAGCCCTCAAGGAGCCAGAGCTGCTTTATGTTCTGTTTCAAAGCCAGGAAGAATACCTTAGCCGCTGTCTTCATGTTATACCTGTTAAAGAAATACCTGGCCAGTACTACTCATGCCCTGGTGATCTGCTCATTTGAAGTTTTTTCAGACTCCCTGCCCTGCAAAGGACTCAGTCTTGTTATGGGTTGAGCTGATCAGGTGGTATTCCCATTTCCTTCCATGTGGATTATTTTTCTGGAGGCTCTTCAACCCCTCAGACAAATAGACTTCTGCTGGGGCCGGCCCACCTGCATTGTCTATATGTGTCTGAATCCTGGCTTGAGTTTAGACTGGAGACCCTGCCCCACCCCCAGAGACCCCTACGATGGGGAGGGAGGGAGCCCCTGAACGCGCGGCTTTGTGGTCTGGTTGGTCACCAAGTATTTGCAGAGTTTTCTGGGAGAAAGCATATGATCCTCCTCTCTACACCAGAAATCATCTTCTTGAGTTAAAGTGCTTCTTGATCTATCCCTTCAATCTGAGCCCCATTGTGGCTGTGTCTCTCAGCACGACTTCCTGTCCCCTAGTGCTGTCTTTTTCTCTGTCTCACTCACGCTCTCCCCTTCTCCCTCCTGACTATGTTCCAGCCATAGTAAGTCTAGAGGCTCAGCCAATTGCCAAGAAAGCAGCACCTCAGGGCTGGCTGACCACCACTGCCACACATCTCAGCTGAATTTGCAAAGGGGCAGAGGAGTCAGATAACTTTCTGGAACCTTGGAACCTAAGGGATTTTGGCTCCGCTCAGAGTTGTGCGGTTTCTCAGATTTATCTCATGATCATCATCTAATAATACCTGCTGCATGCTGAGGCGGGCATGCACCCTGCCAGCCACCATGCAAAGTTATGTAAAAGACTCAGCCCTTAGTGGCAGGCTCCCCAGTGTGACACAAAAGGCCCTCCCTGTCCTGACCTCTCCCGGCCTCTCCAGCTCCATCCCCTGCCTCTCCCTCTCTGGGAATTTTTGCTTCAGCAACCTCAAATGGCCTGTTGTTCCCAGGCATACCGTGTGCTGTTTCTGCCTCATGTTTTTGCTCAGACTGTCCTCTCTTTGCCTGGTGAATTGCTTTCCTCTTTAAAGAGTCAGCTTAAGTGTCACCTCCGGAAGTAATCCTTGACAACCTTCCACCTGTCTCTAAACTGGATTCAGCGGCCTGTTCCCCTCCCCGCTTTCCCTGCCTCACTGGTATTTCGCACGATTGTCTCTGTCACTGCCCTTACTGGGTTTTAACACTCTGACAAGGTGCTGACTTTGAGAGTGAAATCCTTAAGGCACCAGTGGTGTCTTACTGCCTCTGAATCTTCAGAACCGAGCACCGTGCCCGCCATGCAATACGGTTTGTGAAATGTTTGAATAAATGTGGTTGAATTAAAGGCTTGACATCCATGGATTTCAGCAGACGAGCTATTCTCAAACAAGGGTCAGCCCTCTGTAGAGGAGTGATCAGAATTTTGGTAGGAGTGGGATAGTCATTTAAAAAAGCACTTTCAATATAATGATTTGCATTTTGTCATTGAAAACACTTACATTGAAGACTTCTGCTTTCACTGTGATGGAGAAACCTGTATTTGACTTGCGCTCCCATAATAAACAACAAGAAAACTGGGCAAATGAAACAGCAGTTTTTAAACATTGGATAACAGGAAGCGCAGGACTATGATCCCTGAAAAAAAGGAAACAAGTAAGATGGACCCCACGATCGCCTCTTCTTTCTGCCTGGAGGGACTCTCCAGATCTCAGCGCAGGAAAGCAGAACCCACGCAGGGTGCAGGGGTGACGGTGAGTGGAGGGTTCAGAGACTGAAGTTTGGTGAGGCTAAGGCAGTCACAATTTGCAGGACAGAATGCCAAAGCAGAGGAAGCAGCTTAGAGAAAGAGCTGCAGAAACCGGTATAGGGTCGCTCTTGTGTTTGTGGCTGAAAGCAAAGCCACGTAAGTATGGATGAAACTCCGTGAAACTAGAAAAAGCGCTGCCAGAAAGCAGTAAGGTGAGCCATCCTGAGCGCTCACACGGGGAAGCTTTGTTCACACCAGCCAGGTGGAAAGAACTAGGTGTTCTCAGTGGCGAATATTCAGTAGAGAACCCAGAAGGGTCATGTCTTGGTAACAGGGATAAATAGGCTCTGCAGGAACTGGGTTTATTTTCTTGCCCCAGATAACAAAAACATTGGAAAAATACGTCAAACAACAGTTTTCAAGACATTAGACCTCAGGCAGCGAAGAACAGTGATTCCTGAGAAACGAGGAGCTGAGACGACTCCTACACGTCTGCCAGCTGACTGATTTAAGAGAGATTTCAGTCATGGCGCAGGGAGGAGAAACCTTGTTGGATCCTGGAAGATACTTTGAATTGAGGAGATGAAACGAACTGAGAAAGACTAAGGCAAAGAGGGCTTTCCGGGAAGAGTACCAGAGAAGAGAGAGCGACACAAAAAAAGAGCCTAGAGGCCGGGCGCGGTGGCTCAAGCCTGTAATCCCAGCACTTTGCGAGGCCCAGACGGGCGGATCACGAGGTCAGGAGATCGAGACCATCCTGGCTAACACGGTGAAACCCCGTCTCTACTAAAAATACAAAAAACTAGCCGGGCGAGGTGGCAGGCGCCTGTAGTCCCAGCTACTCTGGAGGCTGAGGCAGGAGAATGGCGTGAACCCGGGAGGCAGAGCTTGCAGTGAGCTGACATCCGGCCACTGCACTCCAGCCTGGGCCACAGAGTGAGACTCCATCTCAAAAAAAAAAAAAACAAAAAAAACAAAAAAAACCAAAAGCCTAGAGATGCATTGAGGGACCCCCTCAAGTGGTCACGGAGTACTAATCAGCAGGTGTGTACACTACCTGTGGCTGGAGAAGGAACTAGGGGAAAAGATTAGAGGGAGCAGTATCGGGAGCTCATACAAGACTGGAAACAGTACCTGTTCCCACCAGCCAGACTGGAAAACATCCTCATTCCTGGGGTGCTGGGTTGAGTCTTGCCTCACTAGTGGGGAATAATTATCCTCAGACCAAATGCTGCTCTGATCCCCCCTAACAAATATTACAAGCAAACACAAAAAGGATCAATCTGTTTCCAAGTATATTAAATGCACTCTAGGAAAAAATTCAAGAATATTTATAGAACATCAGGCCAGGTGTGGTGGCTCAGGCCTGTAATCCCAGCACTTTGGGAGGCTCGAGGCAGGCAGATCACGAGACCAGCCTGACCAACATGGTAAAACCCTGTCTCTACTAAAAATACAAAACTTAGTCGGGCGTGGTGGCGTGTGCCATAATCCCAGCTACTCAGGAGGCTGAGGCAGGAGAATCTCTCAAACCTGGGAGGTGGAGGTTGCAGTGATCTGAGATTGCGCCACTGCACTCCAGCCTGGGTGACAGAGCGAGACTCCATCTCAAGAAAAAAAGAAAAGAAAAAGAAATAAAATACATCCAGCCCTGAACAGGGCAAAATTTGTGTGTTAAATTGACATATAGTAAAAAAGGCAGAGAAGTAGGATAATATGAGTCATAATGAGGAGAATAATAATAAAGTTGAAACCAACCTGGAATTAACACAGATGTTAGAATTAGCAGACAGAGGCATTAAAACAGTTATCATAACTGTATTTAGTATGTTAAAAAAGTTAAAGAGAAGATAAAAAATGTTAAGTAGAGACGTAGAAGATGTAAAAAAGATCTAAATCAAACTTCTGAAGATAAAAAGTACAATGCTTGAGATGAAAAATGCACTGGATGGGGTTAATGACAGGTTGGACATTACAGTAGAAAGCATTAGTGAAAGTGAAAACATAACCATAGAAACTTTCAACATGAATCACAGAGAAAAAAATAATCTAAAAATGAACAGAACAGACGTCTGGGTTATGGTCTGTTATATAAGTAGCTTGAAAGTTGTCATTCCATCCTAACAAGTATAAAGCCCAAACACACTAAAAAACAATCAACACTTTTGCTCAGATTTGTAAGAGAGATAATGTCATAGGGCAAGCTGTTGCTTGAAAAACTAGAGAGACAGGCGCATACAAAGAATCACAACTTGCTAGAGCTGAAACCCAGGAGCTGAAACCTCCGTGGAAACCGGAGCTGGGGCAGGGAAACCAGAGCTGTAACTGATCGATTGTTGGAGGCTCGGTGAATAAGACTGAGTGATTAAAACTCCATTGGAGGGTGGTGGGGGCGGTACACTTTTGTGACTTTTGCCTCCAGAAGCTCTACCAGGTTCTCACGGTGAATCTCAGAGAAATCTAGATCAAAAACACTGTAACAGAAATGAAGAATGCCTTTGATGGGCTCATTAGTAGACTGGACACGGCTGAGAAAAGAATCTCTGAACTTGAGGATATGACAATTGCAACTTAAAAGCAAAGAGGAAAATGAAGAAAACAGAACAGAATATCCAAGAACTCTGGGGCTACAGACGATGTAACTAATACATGCACAATGGGATATCAGAAGGAGAAGGAAAAGAAAGAAATAGAACCAATATTTGCAGCAATAATGACTGAGAATTTCCCCAAATTAATGTCAGAAGTCAAACCACAGATCTAGAAAGTTCAGAGAACACCAAACCAAATAAATGCCAGAAACTACATGTAGGAAATTATATTCAAATTTCAGAAAATTGAAGTTAAAAAAAAAATTCTTGAAAGGAGCCAGAGGAAAAAAACACCTTACTTACAGAGCAGCATTGGGGCACACCCTGAAGTATGGTGCCTTGGCACGCTGATTACTTGGAACTGAAGATTGGAAAGGTCTCAGAAGCAAGGTCTTTCTGACCTCCTTCTGCCTTCCTATCTCCTGCCTCTCCACAAAGTGAGTCATAGAAACCAGAAAGAATCCAGCTGGGCAGGGTGGCTCATGCCTGTAATCCCAGCACTTTAGGAGGCCAAGGCAGGCAGATCAGCTGAGGTTGGGAGTTCAAGACCAGCCTGACCAATATGGCGAAACGCTATCTCTACTAAAAATACAAAAATTAGCCGGGCCGTGGTGGTGCATGCCTGTAATCCCGGCTACTCAGAAGGCTGAAACAGGAGAAGCGCTTGAACCTGGGAGGCAGAGGTTGCAGTGAGCCGAGATCGTGCCCCTGCACTCCAGCCTGGGTGACAAAGGGAGACCCTATCCCACCCACTCCTACCCCCACCAGAAAAAAGATTCCTTCTTCCCCAAGGTGAGTCATAGAAACTAGAACCCCTCTCCCCCAAAGCAAGCCATAATAACAAGGAGGGTCACTCTCTCCCTTTTCCCTTCTCCCTCGAAGACCCTTATTCAGAGAGGTCCTGCCCCATTCCCAGGAGGAAGGAAGGCTACACAGAGAAGCCAAGAAAAATCTGAACAGACAGGCATTGCTGGGTTTCCCCTTTTCACTCTCTTACCATTAGATCCTACCTTTTAGTCCAATTCCATTTCTACATGGCTGTCCGTTAAAGCACAAAAACAGAAAGTCTCCCCTGGGTCCTTGTGTCTTCATTTCTGAAGTCCCAATTTCTCTTTCATTTTTAAAGGATGATTTCACAGGGTACAGAATTCTAGTTTGGTGGATTTTTCTCTCAACACTGTAAATATTTCACTCCACTCTCATTTGCATGGTTTTTGAGGATGTCAGATATAATTCTTATCTTGGCTCCTGTGGGAATGAATAGATGTGATGCCTTTCCTCACAAATCACAAGGTTCATGGCCAACGAGAAAAAAATGATAATAGCAACAAGGTATTCAATTATGCATGTTTATGTATGTATAATATAATTATGTATGCTTATGTAGAAATGAAATATACTATTATACAATAAATGGGAGGGAAAATTAGAAATTTTTTTTTTTTTTTATACTTTAAGTTCTAGGGTACATGTGCATAACGTGCAGGTTTGTTACATATGTATACATGTGCCATGTTGGTGTGCTGCACCCATCAACTCGTCAGCACCCATCAATTCATCATTTATATCAGGTATAACTCCCCAATGCAATCCCTCCCCGTCCCCCCTCCCCATGATAGGCCCCATTGTGTGATGTTCCCCTTCCCGAGTCCAAGTGAACTCATTGTTCAGTTCCCACCTATGAGTGAGAACATGCGGTGTTTGGTTTTCTCTTCTTGTGATAGTTTGCTAAGAATGATGGTTTCCAGCTGCATCCATGTCCCTACAAAGGACGCAAACTCATCCTTTTTTATGGCTGCATAGTATTCCATGGTGTATATGTGCCACATTTTCTTAATCCAGTCTGTCACTGATGGACATTTGGGTTGATTCCAAGTCTTTGCTATTGTGAATAGTGCTGCAATAAACATACGTGTGCATGTGTCTTTGTAGTAGAATAATTTATAATCCTTTCGGTATATACCCAGTAGTGGGATGGCTGGGTCATATGGTACATCTAGTTCTAGATCCTTGAGGAATTGCCATACTGTTTTCCATAATGGTTGAACTAGTTTACAATCCCACCAACAGTGTAAAAGTGTTCCTATTTCTCCACATCCTCTCCAACACCTGTTGTTTCCTGATTTTTTAATGATTGCCATTCTAACTGGTGTGAGATGGTATCTCATTGTGGTTTTGATTTGCATTTCTCTGATGGCCAGTGATGATGAGCATTTTTTCATGTGTCTGTTGGCTGTATGAATGTCTTCTTTTGAGAAATGTCTGTTCATATCTTTTCCCCATTTTTTGATGGGGTTGTTTGTTTTTTTCTTGTATATTTGTTTGAGTTCTTTGTAGATTCTGGAAATTAGCCCTTTGTCAGATGAGTAGATTGCAAAAATTTTCTCCCATTCTGTAGGTTGCCTGTTCACTCTGATGGTAGTTTCTTTTGCTGTGCAGAAGCTCTTTAGTTTAATTAGATCCCATTTGTCAATTTTGGCTTTTGCTGCCATTGCTTTTGGTGTTTTAGACATGAAGTCCTTGCCCTGAATGGTACTACCTAGATTTTCTTCTAGGGTTTTTATGGTATTAGGTCTAACATTTAAGTCTCTAATCCATCTTGAATTAATCTTCGTATAAGGAGTAAGG
Organism: Piliocolobus tephrosceles; assembly: GCF_002776525.5. NCBI lineage: Eukaryota > Metazoa > Chordata > Mammalia > Primates > Cercopithecidae > Piliocolobus > Piliocolobus tephrosceles. The sequence continues at coordinate 4,809,704 of NC_045443.1, forward strand.
AAAGGATCCAGTTTCAGCTTTCTACTTATGGCTAGCCAATTTTCCCAGCACCATTTATTAAATAGGGAATCCTTTCCCCATTTCTTGTTTCTCTCAGGTTTGTCAAAGATCAGATGGTTGTAGATGTGTGGCATTATTTCTGAGGGCTCCGTTCTGGTCCATTGGTCTATATCTCTGTTTTGGTACCAGTACCATGCTGTTTTGGTTAGTGTAGCCTTGTAGTATAGTTTGAAGTCAGGTAGCGTGACGCCTCCAGCTTTGTCCTTTTGACTTAGGATTGTCTTGGCAATGCAGGCTCTTTTTTGGTTCCATATGAACTTTAAAGCCGTTTTTTCCAATTCGGTGAAGAAACTCATTGGTAGCTTGATGGGGATGGCATTGAATCTATAAATAACCTTGGGCAGTATGGCCATTTTCACCATATTGATTCTTCCTATCCATGAGCATGGTATGTTCTTCCATTTGTTTGTGTCCTCTTTGATTTCACTGAGCAGTGGTTTGTAGTTCTCCTTGAAGAGGTCCTTTACATCTCTTGTAAGTTGGATTCCTAGGTATTTTATTCTCTTTGAAGCAATTATGAATGGAAGTTCATTCATGATTTGGCTCTCTGCTTGTCTGTTACTGGTGTATAAGAATGCTTGTGATTTTTGCACGTTAATTTTGTATCCTGAGACTTTGCTGAAGTTGCTTATCAGCTTAAGAAGATTTTGGGCTGAGACAATGGGGTTTTCTAAATATACAATCATGTCATCTGCAAACAGGGACAATTTGACTTCTTCTTTTCCTAACTGAATACCCTTGATTTCTTTCTCTTGCCTGATTGCCCTAGCCAAAACTTCCAACACTATGTTGAATAGGAGTGGTGAGAGAGGGCATCCCTGTCTTGTGCCAGTTTTCAAAGGGAATTTTTCCAGTTTTTGCCCATTCAGTATGATATTGGCTGTGGGTTTGTCATAAATAGCTCTTGTTATTTTGAGGTACGTTCCATCAATACCGAATTTATTGAGCGTTTTTAGCATGAAGGCTGTTGAATTTTGTCAAAAGCCTTTTCTGCATCTATTGAGATAATCATGTGGTTCTTGTCTTTGGTTCTGTTTATATGCTGGATTATGTTTATTGATTTGCAAATGTTGAACCAGCCTTGCATCCCAGGGATGAAGCCCACTTGATCATGGTGGATAAGCTTTTTGATGTGCTGCTGAATCCGGTTTGCCAGTATTTTATTGAGGATTTTTGCATCGATGTTCATCAGGGAGATTGGTCTAAAATTCTCTTTTTTTGTTGTGTCTCTGCCAGGCTTTGGTATCAGGATGATGTTGGCCTCATAAAATGAGTTAGGGAGGATTCCCTCTTTTTCTATTGATTGGAATAGTTTCAGAAGGAATGGTACCAGCTCCTCCTTGTACCTCTGGTAGAATTCAGCTGTGAATCCATCTGGTCCTGGGCTTTTTTTGGTGGGTAGGCTATTAATTGTTGCCTCAATTTCAGAGGCTGCTATTGGTCTATTCAGGGATTCAACTTCTTCCTGGTTTAGTCTTGGGAGAGTGTAAGTGTCCAGGAAATTAACCATTTCTTCTAGATTTTCTAGTTGATTTGCATAGAGGTGTTTATAGTATTCTCTGATGGTAGTTTGCATTTCTGTGGGGTCGGTGGTGATATCCCCTTTATCATTTTTTATTGCATCTATTTGATTCCTCTCTCTTTTCTTCTTTATTAGTCTTCCTAGCGGTCTGTCAATTTTGTTGATCTTTTCCAAAAACCAACTCCTGGATTCATTGATTTTTTCGAGGGTTTTTTGTGTCTGTATCTCCTTCAGTTCTGCTCTGATCTTAGTTATTTCTTGCCTTCTGCTAGCTTTTGAATGTGTTTGCTCTTGCCTCTCTAGTTCTTTTAATTGTGATGTTAGAGTGTCGATTTTAGATCTTTCCAGCTTTCTCTTGTGGGCATTTAGTGCTATAAATTGCCCTCTACACACTGCTTTAAATGTGTCCCAGAGATTCTGGTATGTTGTATCTTTGTTCTCATTGGTTTCAAAGAACATCTTTATTTCTGCCTTCATTTCGTTATGTACCCAGTAGTCATTCAGGAGCAGGTTGTTCAGTTTCCATGTAGTTGAGCGGTTTTGATTGAGTTTCTTAGTCCTGAGTTCTAGTTTGATTGCACTGTGGTCTGAGAGACAGTTTGTTATAATTTCTGTTCTTTTACATTTGCTGAGGAGTGCTTTACTTCCAATTATGTGGTCAATTTTGGAATAAGTGTGATGTGGTGCTGAGAAGAATGTATATTCTGTTGACTTGGGGTGGAGAGTTCTATAGATGTCTATTAGGTCTGCTTGGTGCAGAGATGAGTTCAATTCCTGGATATCCTTGTTAACTTTCTGTCTCGTTGATCTGTCTAATGTTGACAGTGGAGTGTTGAAGTCTCCCATTATTATTGTATGGGAGTCTAAGTCTCTTTGTAAGTCTCTAAGGACTTGCTTTATGAATCTGGGTGCTCCTGTATTAGGTGCATATATATTTAGGATAGTTAGCTCTTCCTGTTGGATTGATCCCTTTACTATTATGTAATGGCCTTCTTTGTCTCTTTTGATCTTTGATGGTTTAAAGTCTGTTTTATCAGAGACTAGGATTGCAACCCCTGCTTTTGTTTGTTTTCCATTTGCTTGGTAGATCTTCCTCCATCCCTTTATTTTGAGCCTATGTATGTCTCTGCATGTGAGATGGGTCAGACTGATGGGTCTTGACTCTTTATCCAGTTTGCCAGTCTGTGTCTTTTAATTGGAGCATTTAGTCCATTTACATTTAAGGTTAATATTGTTATGTGTGAACTTGATCCTGCCATTATGATATTAACTGGTTATTTTGCTCATTAGTTGATGCAGTTTCTTCCTAGCCTCGATGGTCTTTACATTTTGACATGTTTTTGCAATGGCTGGTACCTGTTGTTCCTTTCCATGTTTAGGGCTTCCTTCAGGGTCTCTTGTAAGGCAGGCCTGGTGGTGACAAAATCTCTAAGCATTTGCTTATCTGTAAAGAATTTTATTTCTCCTTCACTTATGAAACTTAGTTTGGCTGGATATGAAATTCTGGGTTTAAAATTCTTTTCTTTAAGAACGTTGAATATTGGCCCCCACTCTCTTCTGGCTTGTAGAGTTTCTGCCAAGAGATCTGCTGTCAGTCTGATGGGCTTCCCTTTGTGGGTAACCTGACCTTTCTCTCTGGCTGCCCTTAAGATTTTTTCCTTCATTTCAACTTTGGTGAATCTGGCAATTATGTGTCTTGGAGTTGCTCTTCTGGAGGAGTATCTTTGTGGTGTTCTCTGTATTTCCTGAATTTGAATGTTGGCCTGCCCTGCTAGGTTGGGGAAGTTCTCCTGGATGATATCCTGAAGAGTGTTTTCCAATTTGGTTCCATTTTCCCCCTCACTTTCAGGCACCCCAATCAGACATAGATTTGGTCTTTTTACATAATCCCATACTTCTTGCAGGCTTTGTTCATTTCTTTTTCTTCTTTTTTCTTTTGGGTTCTCTTCTCACTTCATTTCATTCATTTGATCCTCAATCACTGATACTCTTTCTTCCAGTTGATCGAGTCAGTTACTGAAGCTTGTGCATTTGTCACGTATTTCTCGTGTCATGGTTTTCATCTCTGTCATTTCGTTTATGACCTTCTCTACATTAATTAGTCTAGCTGTCAATTCTTCCACTCTTTTTTCAAGATTTTTAGTTTCTTTGCGCTGGGTACGTAATTCCTCCTTTAGCTCTGAGAGGTTTGATGGACTGAAGCCTTCTTCTCTCATCTCGTCAAAATCATTCTCTGACCAGCTTTGATCCGTTGCTGGCGATGGGCTGTGCTCCTTTGCAGGGGGAGATGCGCTCTTATTTTTTGAATTTCCAGCTTTTCTGCCCTGCTTTTTCCCCATCTTTGTGGTTTTATCTGCCTCTGGTCTTTGATGATGGTGACGTACTGATGGGGTTTTGGTATAGGTGTCCTTCCTGTTTGATAGTTTTCCTTCTGACAGTCAGGACCCTCAGCTATAGGTCTGTTGGAGATTGCTTGAGGTCCACTCCAGACCCTGTTTGCCTGGGTATCAGCAGCAGAGGTTGCAGAAGATAGAATATTGCTGAACAGCGAGTGCACCTGTCCGATTCTTGCTTTGGAAGCTTCCTCTCAGGGGTGTACTCCACCCTGTGAGGTATGGGGTGTCAGACTGCCCCTAGTGGGGGATGTCTCCCAGTTAGGCTACTCAGGGGTCAGGGACCCACTTGAGCAGGCAGCCTGCCCCTTCTCAGATCTCAACCTCCGTGTTGGGAGATCCACTGCTCTCTTCAAAGCTGTCAGACAGAGTCGTTCGCGTCTGCACAGGCCTCTGCTGCTTTAGCTGAGCCCTGTCCCCAGAGGCGGAGTCTACAGAGACAGGCAGGTTTCTTTGAGCTGCTGTGAGCTCCACCCAGTTCGAGCTTCCCAGCGGCTTTGTTTACCTACTTAAGCTTCAGTGATGGCGGGCGCCCCTCCCCCAGCCTCGCTGCTGCCTTGCGGTTAGATTGCCGCAGTCTGCTGTGTTAGCAAGGAGGGAGGCTCCGTGGGCGTGGGACCCTCCCGGCCAGGTGTGGGATATATTCTCCTGGTATGCCGGTGTGCTTACAGCGCAGTATTGGGGTGGGAGTTACCCGATTTTCCAGGTGTTGTGTGTCTCAGTTCCCCTGGCTAGGAAAAGGGACTCCCTTCCCCCTTGCGCTTCCCAGGTGAGGCGATGCCTCGCCCTGCTTCAGCTCTCGCTGGTCAGGCTGCAGCAGCTGACCCGCACGGATTGTCCGGCACTCCCGAGTGAGATGACCCCAGTACCTCAGTTGAAAATGCAGAGATCACCGGTCTTCTGTGTCGCTCGCGCTGGGAGATGGAGACTGGAGCTGTTCCTATTCGGCCATCTTGCTCCGCCCCCCAGAAATGTTTTATTATAAGGTGTTTGCGCTATCTGTGAAGTTGTATTGTGCTACTTAAAAGTGAACTTGGCCTGGCGAAGTGGCTCATGCCTGTAATCCCAGCACTTTGGGAGGCTGAGGTGGGCAGATCACTTAAGGTCAGGAGTTTGAGACCAGCCTGGCCAACATGGTGAAACCCTGTCTCTACTAAAAATACAAAAATTAGCCAGGTGTGGTGGCACATGCCTGAAATCCCAGCTACTCAGGAGGCTGAGGCAGGAGAATCGCTTGAACCTGGGAGTCAGAGGTTGCAGTCAGCCGAGATCGTGCCACTGCACTCCAGCGTGGGTGACACAGTGAGACGCTGTCTCAAAACAAACAAAAAAAAGTGAACCTGAGGATGGGCATGATGACTCACACCTGTAATTCTAGCACTTTGGGAGGCTGAGGTAAGAGGATAGCTTGAGGCTAGGAGTTTGAAACCAGCCTGGTCAACATAGTGAGACCTCATCTCTATTAAAAAAAAAAAAAAAAGTTAAATAAACAAACAAAAGCAAAAAGTAAAAGTGGGCTTGAATTTATTGTCAACGTATGTTGCAAACACTAGTGCAACCACTGGGAAAAAAGTAAAAAAAATATACAGTTGATATGCTAAGAAATGAGAGAAAAGAGAATTATATAAAATGTTAAACTAAAAAAGGCATAAAAAGAGCAGGCAACAAAAATAGGAACAAATACCAAGGGCAATGAATAGAAATAAAGTAACAAATATGAGAGAGATTAATTCAATGATACCAACAATCACTGTAAACACCAATACTCTAAATAGACTAATTAAAAGACAGAGACTGTCAGAGTAGATCCAAAAACAAGACCCAACTCTCTGTTGTCTGCAAGAAATCCACTTCAAATACAAAAACATATACAGATGAGAAGTTCAGGAGTGGAGAAAGAAATACTACGTTAATACTAATCAAAATAAAGTGGGAGTAGCTATATTAATTTCAGACTGTGCAGACTTCAGAGCAAGAAAACTTATCAGAGATAAAGCAGGACATTATAAAATGATGAAGGTGTCAGTACTCCAGGAAGACAGAGCAATTCTTAATAAATGAATCCACTATTATAGGTAGAGACTTCAGCACCCCTCTATCAGAAATAGACAGTTCTAGCAGGCAGAGAATCAGTTACGGCATAGTTGAACTCAACAGCAACATCAATCATCTGAATATAATTTACATCTATAGATGACTCCATCTAACAACAGCAAATTTCACATTATTCTCAAACATGCATGGGATATTCAGGCCATAAAACACACCTGAAAAAATGTGAAAGCATGGAAATAACATAATGTCTGCTCTCAGACTGTAATGGAATTAAACTAGAAATCAATAACAGAACTACGGATGGAAAATCCCCAAATACTTGGAGACTAAACAATGTGCTTCTAAATAACACATGGTTCAAAGAAAAAATTTCAAGATAAATGTAAAAATACTTTTAACTAAATAAAAATGAAAAGACAACTTACTGAAAATGGTGGGATGCAGTGAAAGCAGTGCTTTAGGGAAATTTACAGAATTGAACTCATGTATTTGAAAGGAAGAAATATCTAAAAATCAATAATCTAACTTTCACGTTAGGAAACTAGAAAAAGAATAGAAAATAAAATCCAAATGAAGTGAAAAATATATTAAAAATTATAGTAGAAATTAATGAAATTGAAAAGAGAAAATCAATAGAGAAAATCAACAAAACCAAAAGCTGATTTTTGGAATGGATTGATAAAATATATAAGCCTTTTGCCAAGCTAACTAAGAAAAAAAGAGAAAAGACACAAATTGCTAATATAAGAAATGAAAGAGGGCACATCACTACAAGTTCCAAGGACATTAAAAGGATAATAAAGGAAAATGATGAACAACTCTATGCTCACAAATTTGACAACCTAGGTAAAGTTATTCAAGTCCTTAGAAGACACAGTCTGCTAAAACAAAAACCAACATAGAAAAACAAACCAACAAACAAAAATAGACGACCTAAATAGGCCTATCTCCACTAAAAGAAACTGAATTAATAACTAATAATCTTCTAAAACAGAAAGCACTAGGCCCTTACAGATTTGTCCGGTGAATTCTCCCAAACACTTAAGAAAGAAATTATACCAATTCACTACAAACTCTTCCAGAAGATAAAAAGAGGGAATATTTTTTAATTCATTCTATGAGGCCCACACTACTCTAAACCAAATCCAGGCAAGGGCATTCAAGAAAAGAAAATCACATACTAACATCTCTCATGAAAGTCGATGCAAAAATTCTCAGTGAAATATTAGCAAATTGAATCCATTAATTTATAAAAAGAATTTTATACCAGAACCAAATGCAATTTACCTGAGGTATGCAAGTCTGTTTCAACATTCAAAAATCAATTAGTGTAATCAATCACATTAATAGGCTAACAAAGAAAAATCACATAATTATGTCATAAAATGCAGAAAAAGCATTTGACGAAATCCAACATCTATGCATAATAAAGAAAACTCTTAGTATACTAGGAATGGAGGAGAACTTTCTCAACTTAATAAAGAACATTTACAAATGCCCAAGAGTGAACATCATACTTAATGGTGAGAAACTAGGTGCTTTCCCATTACCGTCAGAAATAAGGAAAGGATGTCTCCTCTAACCACTGCTTTTCAACTCATACTGGAAGTTCTAGCTCATGTGATGAAACAAGAAAGAAAAGGTATACAGATTGGGTAGGAAGAAAGAAAACGGTCTTTGTTTGCAGATAATATTATTGTCTATGGAGAAAAACTTGAAAAAAATCAACAAAAAACTCTCCTAGAATTAATAAGCAATAATAACAGGTTGCAGGATACAAGGTTAATGTACAAAAGTTCATCACTTTCCTATATGTCAGCAATGAACAAGCGGAATTTGAAATTAAAAACACATTATTGACTAGTGCAGTGGCTCACGCCTGTAATCCCAGCACTTTGGGAAGCTGAGGAGGGAGGATCATGAGGTCAGGAGTTCGAGACCAGCCTGGCCAACATGGTGAAACCCTGTCTCTACTAAAAATACAAAAAACTTAGCCAGGCATGGTGGCAGGTGCCTGTGATCCCAGCTGCTTGGGATGCTGAGGCGGGCGAATCGCTTGAACCCGGGAGGTGGAGGTTGCAGTGAGCCAAGGTCTCACCATTGCAATCCATCCTGGGCGGCAGAATGAGACTCTGTCTCAAAAAAAAAAAAAATTATTTACATTGGCACCCATAAAATGGAAATACTTAGGTATAAACATAACAAAGTATGTATAAGAGCTTTATGAGGAAAACTACAAAACTCTAATGAAAGATATCAAAAAATAACAAATGGAGAGACATTATATGTTCATGGATAGGAAGACTCAATATTATCAAAATGTCCATTCTTCCCAACCTAATCTGTAGATTGAATGCAATATCCATTAAAATCCCAGTAAATTGTTTTATAGATATCAGCAAACTTATTCTAAAGTTTATATGGAAAAGCAAAAGACCCAGAATAGCCGACAAAATATTGAAGGAGAACTAAGTTGGAGAATAGACAGGACATCAAGACTCACTATAAAGCTATACTAATTGAGACGGTGCGGTATTGGTGAAAGAAGAGACAAAGAGATCAATGGAATAGAATAGAGAGCTCAAAAATAGACTGACATAAATATAGTCAGTTGCTTTTGACAAAGGAGCAAAGGCAATATAATGGAGAAAAGACAATCCTTTCAACAAATGGTGCTGGAATACTTGGACATCCATGTGGAGAAAAATGAATCTAAACAGACCTTATACTTTTCACAAAAATTTACTCAAGATGGATCATAGATCTAAATGTAAAATGCAAAACTATAAAACTCCTAGAATATAACATAGGAGAAAGTCAGTATGATTTTGGATATGGCAGTGACTCTTTAGATACAACAGGAAAGGCACAATCCATGAAAGAAAGAATTGATAAGCTAGAATTCATTAAATTAAAAACTTCAGCTCTGTGAAAGACAATGTCAAGAGAATGAGAAGACCAGCCACAGGCTGAAAATGCTTGCAAAAGACACATCTAACAAAGGACAGTTATCCAAAGTACACAAAGAAATCTTAAAACTTAACAATAAGAAAAGGAACAACCTGAATGAAAAATGTGCCAAAGACCTTAACAGATACCCTACCAAAGAAGATACACAGATGGCAAGTTAGTATATGAACAGATGTTCAACATCATATGTCATTAGGGAATTGTAAATTAAAGCAATGAGATATCCCTACATATCCAATCATATCTCTATTGGATATTAACATATCTATTGGATATGTAGGGATATCTATTAGATATTAACATATCTATTGGATATGTAGGGATATCTGTTAGAAGGGCATATCTATTAGAAGGGCAAAAATCCAAAATACCACACCAAATGCCGGTGAATATGTGGAATAATAGCAACACTCATCCATTGCTGGTAGAAAGGCAAAATGGTATAGCTACTTTGGAATATTGTTTGTAAGTTTATAAAAAGAACAAAAGATAACTCTCATCAGCAATCACACTTCTTTGTATTAACCCAAATGAACTGAAAACTTAATGTCCACACAAAACTTGCATACAAAAGTCCATACCAGCTTCATTCATAATTGTTAAGACTTGGAAGCAATCCATATGTTCTTTAATAGGTAAATAGGGCTGGGCGCGGTGGCTCACGCATGTAATCCCAGCACTTTGGGAGGCCGAGGTGGGGGGATGACGAGGTCAGGAGTTCAAGACCAGCCTGGCCAATACGGTGAAACCCCTTTTCTACTAACAATACAAAAATTAGCTGGGCTTGGTGGCGCGTGCCTGTAATCCCAGCTGCTCGGGAGGCTGAGGCAGGAGAATTGCTTGAACTTGGAAGGTGGAGGTTGCAGTGAGCCGAGATCACTCCACTGCTTTCCAGCTTGGGTGACAAAGCGAGACTCCATCTCAAAAAAAAAAAAAAGAAAAAAAGAAAAAAGAAGAAAAAAAGTTAAATAGATAAATAAACTGTAGTACATCCAGACAATGGGATGTTAACTAAAAATAAAAGAAAAAAAAAAAAAGAGCTATCAATCTATGAAAAGACACAGAGGAACCTTAAATGCATATCACTGAGTGTAAAGGACCCAATCTGAAAAGGCCGCTCACTGTATGATTCCAACTCTATGACATTCTGGAAAAGGCCAAACTATAAAGATAGTAAAAAGATTAGTAGTTGCTAGGGGTTGTGGGGTGGGAAGGATGAATAGGTAGAGAACACCAGAATTTTAGGGCAGTGAAACTATTTGGTATGATACGAAAATGGTGGATACGTGTCATTACACATTTTTCAAAACTCATAGAGTGTACACTACTGGGAGTGGACTCTTACGTAAGTTATGGACTTTGGATGATAACGACATGTAAGAGGAGGTTCATCAATTGTAACAAAAGTACAGCTGTGGTGCAGGACGATGATAGTCAGGAGGGTTGTATGTGTGTAGGAGCAGGTCAATTTCTGGTCAATTTTCCTATGACCCTAAAACTGCTCTGGAAAAAAACTAACAGTTCTGATGAACAGAGCATCATTTAAACAACCTAATACATGTGTAATGGGAGTCTCGAATAGAGGGGAAGGCATGGAAAAAATATTTGAAGAAATAATGGCTCAAATTTTCCAAATCTGAGGAAAACTATAAAGTCACAGATCTAAGAAGCTCAAGTAGAAGCAACGTAAAGACATCTGTGAGGTGTGGCTGGGCGCGGTGGCTCACGCCTGTGATCCCAGCACTGTGGGAGGCCGCGGCGGGCGGATCACGAGGTCAGGAGATCGAGACCATCCTGGCTAACAGGGTGAAACCCCGTCTCTACTAAAAAAAAAAAAAATACAAAAAAGTATCCAGGCGTGCTGGCGGGCGCCTGTGGTCCCAGCTACTCGGGAGGCTGAGGCAGGAGAATGGCGTGAACCCGGAGGCGGAGCTTGCAGTGAGCTGAGATTGCGCCACTGCACTCCAGCCTGGGCGACAGAGCGAGACTCCGTCTCAGAAAAAAACAAGAAAAAGAAAAAAAAGAAAACTATGAGGTGTGACATAATCAAATTGCTGAAAAACAGGGATAAAAATTCTTGTAAAATTTTCACTTTTCTGTATTAATTTTTACTTTGTATATAATTGATACATAATAATTATATATGTTTATGGAGTGCAATGTAGTGTTTCAGTAGACGTATACATTACATAGTGATCAAGGCAGGGTAGTTAGCATGTCTGTTGCCTCGAAGCTTTATCATTTCATTGTGGTGATAGCTTTCGTTGTTTTTTTTTTTTTTTTTTTTTTTTTTTTTTTTTTTTTTTTTTTTTTTTGAGGCGGAGTCTCGCTCTGTCGCCCGGACTGGAGTGCAGTGGCCGGATCTCAGCTCACTGCAAGCTCCGCCTCCCGGGTTTACGCCATTCTCCTGCCTCAGCCTCCGGAGTAGCTGGGACTACAGGCGCCCGCCACCTCGCCCGGCTAGTTTTTTTTTTTTGTATTTTTAGTAGAGACGGGGTTTCACCGTGTTAGCCAGGATGGTCTCGATCTCCTGACCTCGTGATCCGCCCGTCTCGGCCTCCCAAAGTGCTGGGATTACAGGCTTGAGCCACCGCGCCCGGCCAGTGATAGCTTTCAAGCTCCTCTATTCTAGCTATTTTGAAATTTAACTACATTGTTATTGGCTATATTACCACGCTATGTAATTGAACATCCCAACTTATTTTTCCTAGCTGTAGCTTTATACCAGCCTTTCCTTGTCTGCATTTCCTCCCCTAACCTCTAATAGCCACTATTCTATTCTGTACTTCTATGAGACCAACTCTTAGATTTCACATGTGAGTGAGATCATACTGTGTTTGTCTTTCTGTGCCTGGCTTATTTCACTTTGCATAATGTCATCCAGGTTCATCCATGTTGCTTCAAATGACAAGATTTCATTATTTTATATAGCTGAATAATATTCTATTGTATATATATATACAACATTTTCTTACAAAAAAAATTTAAAGCATTTGGGAGGCCAAGGCAGGCAGATCACGAGGTCAAGATATCCAGACCATCCTGGCCAAAATGGCTAAACCCTGTCTCTACGGAAAATACAAAAATTAGCTGGGCATGGTGGCACATGCCTATAGTCCCAGCTACTTGGGAGGCTGAGGCAGAAGAATCACTTGAACCCAGGAGGCAGAGGTTGCAGTGAGCTGAGATTGCGCCACTGGACTCCAGCCTGGTGACAGAGCGAGACTCCATCTCAAAAAAAAAAAAAAAAAAAAAAAAAAAATCTTAAAGCAACCAAAGGAAAAAACAAAGTTGAGGATGACCATACATTTTTGTAGGATTTATTGAAAGCAAGAAGACAGTGGACCAACATCTTTAAAATACTGCAAGAAAACAGTCAATCTAGAATTCTATGCCTAGCAAAATATATTTTAAAAAGGCAAAATGATGACATTTTCGGTCAGTAAGAGTTAAATATTAAAGTAAGTCCTTTAGGGAGAAGAAAAATTATGCCAGATAGAAATGTGGACTGCATAAAGGAATGAAAGGCACCCAATATGGTAAATATGTTGGCAAATATATAAAAAGTTTTTTAAAAAAGTCATTTAAATATATTTAATAGATAATTGATTAAACACAAATAATAACAATGTAGCGTAGAGTTTATAATATATGTAGAAATAGAATTTATGACAATACAGAAAGTTCAGGAAGAGACAAATGTTATAAAGTTCTTATGTTACACAGGAAGTAATATAATGACACTTGAAGGTAGAGTGTGATAAGTTAAAAATGTACTATAAACGATAAAGCAACTACTAAAAGAATAACAGACTTGCAGTTAATAAGTCAACAAAAATGGGATGTTTAAAAGTAGTCAGTTAAAAGCAGACGAAGAAAAAGGGAACAGAGATGAGACAAACAGAAAAATAGCAATGTTAGATTTAAACTCAGTCATACCAGTAATCACGTTAAATACAAAAAGTATAAATATGTCAATTAACAGCTGAGATTGGCATATTAGATAAAACAGAATGATGATGTATGCTGCCTAGAACAAAGACATTGTGAATATAAAGATACAACTATCTCAAAAATAAATCAAGAGAAAGCTTGAGTGTCTAAAAGCGGGAGTGCCAAAATAGATTTCAAAGCAAACAATACTACGAGCAACAAAGAAGGTGATTTGTAATGGAAAAGGAGTCAAATAATAGAATTGAGCATACAATCATAACTATTTTATGTACCTGATAGTAGAATTTTAGAAAACATCATGCAAAACTGATATAATTACAGAAAGAAATAGACAAATCCACAACTACAGTCAGGGATTTCAATACTCTGTCTCAGTAAGTCATAGACCACGTAGACTGAAAATTAGTACGGATAGAGGTTATCAACAAATCTTACCTCATATAAATTTCAAGAACTCTCCAACAATAACAGACTACTCATTATTTTGAAGGGCACATGGTACATTTACCCAAGTAGATCATGGCTTCACTGGTAAATTTTACCAAACATTTAAGGAAGAAATAATATCTGTTCTACAAACTCTTCTAGAATATTGATAATGAGGATACTTCTCAATTAAACCAGCATTTTTACCATACCCAGATAAAAATGTTAGAATTAAAATAATAACAACAATTATAGACCGAGATCCTTCATGAACATAGATGCAAACATTCTTCTTCTTTTTTTTTTTTTTTTTTTGAGACGGAGTCTCGCTCGGTCGCCCAGGCTGGAGTGCAGTGGCGCTATCTCAGCTCACTGCAAGTTTCGCCTCCCGGGTGCATGCCATTCTCCTGCCTCAGCCTCCCGAGTAGCTGGGACTACAGGCGCCCACCACCACGCCCAGCTAATGTTTTGTATTTTTAGTAGAGACGGGGTTTCACTGTTAGCCAGAATGGTCTCCATCTCCTGACCTTGTGATCTGCCCGCCTTGGCCTCCAAAAGTGCTAGGATTACAGGCGTGAGCCACCACGTCTGGCCAGATGCAAACATTCTTAATACAATTTTAGCAAATCAATTATAGCAAGATATAAAAGGATAACATATCATAACTTCATGGGATTTTTCCCAAAAATGCAATCTTAGTTTAAGAGTCAAAAATCAATCAATGTAATTCACCATTTAACAAACAAAAAAAATTATAACAATCTTAATGTACACAGAAAGAGCATTTAACAGAATTAATATCCATTCCTAATGAAAACTCTCAGAAAATTAAGAATAAACTGGAAATTCCTAAGCTTGGTAAAGGGCATCTGTGAAAAACCTATGCTAACGTTAAACTTAATGGTTTAAGATTAAGTACTTTCATCCTAATATTCAAAACAAGTCAAACATATTTGCTGTCATTACTTCTATTTGACATTATACTAAAGGTTCTAGCCAGTGCAATTAGGCAAGAAAAAGAAGTAAAAATCATCTCTATTGGAGAGAAAGAAGAAAACTGTATTTCCAGAGAATATGATTCTTTAGAGAGAAAGTCTCAAGGAGTTAACAACAACAACATAAAAGTCGGTAGTATAATGAACAACCCACAAGTGAAATTAAGAAAATAATTCTACTCACAATAGCAGCAAAAAGAATATAATACTCAGGAATAAATTTAGCCAAAGACATTCCAAACGCATACACTGAAAACTACAAAGGGTTGCTGAGAGAAATGTTAAAAGATCTAAATAAATGCATAGTCATTTGTGATGGTTAATTTTGTGTGAACGTTGTTGGGTTACGGTGTGCAGATATTAGGTCAAACATTTTTCTGGCTGTTCCTGTGAGGCTGTTTTTAGATACGTTTAACATTGAAATGGGTAAACTTTGAATAAAGCATGTTCTCCTCCATAATGTGAATAAGTCTCACCCAGTCAGTGAAAGGCCAGAGTAGAACAAAAGGGCTGACCTCCCCTGAGCAAGAAGAGATGCTGCAGCAGGTGGTCTTCAGCTTAAACCTCTACCTCTACGTATACAAAACCAACTACGTATACAAAACAAACTACGTATACAAGACCATATACAAAAATCAACTCAAAATGGATTAAAGACTTAAACATAAAACCCAAAACTATGAAACTACTATAAGAAAACATAGGGGAACTACTTGACAACATTGGGTTGGATAAGGAGTTTTTAAAGAAGACCTCAAAAGCACAGGTAACAAAAGCAGAAATGGAAAAATGAGATTATATCAAACTAAAAAGCTTTCCAAAGCAAAAACAAAAATAAAAAACAACAGAGTTAAGAGACAACCTACAGAATGAGAGACGATATTTGCAAACTCTACATCTGTTGAAGGATTAATATCCAGAATAGATAAGGAATTCAAAGAACTCAACAGCAAAAAACAAAACAAACAAAAAACAAAACACAGCAAAGCAAAACAAACAAACAAAAATGCCTGATTTAAAATGGGCAAAAGACCTTAACAGACATTTCTTAAGATAAGACACAGAAATGGCCAACAGGCATATGAAGAAATGCTCAACATCACTAGTCATCAGGGAAATGCAAATCAAAACTACAATGAGCCACCATCTCACTCCAGTTAGAACGGCTATGATAAAAAAGATGAAAGAAAGAAAGTGTTAGTGAGGATGTGGAGAAAAGGGAACACTTACACATTGTTGGTAGAATTGTAAACGACTACAGCCATTATGAAAAACAGTGTGGAGTTTCCTAAAAATATTAAAAATAGAACTACCATATTACCCAGCAATCCTCCTACAAAGTGTAAGTCCAAAGGAAATGAAATCAGTATGCCAAAGAGATATCTGCACTCTCATGTTTATTGCACCACTATTTACAATAGCCAAGATATGGAATCAACTTAAGTGTCCATCAACAAATAAATGGAGAAAGAGAATGTATGTGTGTGTGTGCATATATATATACACATTTCATCATATATATATGATGAAATACTATTCAGCTATAAAAGATGCAATCCTGTCATTCATGACAACATGGATGGATGTGGAAGACACCATGTTAAGTGAAATAAGCCAGACATAGAAAGACAAATACTGCATTATCTCACTTATATATGGAATCTAAAACAATAACAGTTGATATTATAGAAGCAGAGAGTAGAACAGTGGTTACCAGAGACAGGGAAGGGGAAGGGGAAGAAGCAGATGGGGAGGGCTTGATCAATGGGAGCAAAGTCACCATTGATGGGAGGAGTAAGTTCTGGTGTTCTATTGTATGGTAGGGTGATTATGGCTAATAGCAAAATACTGTATATTACAAAATAGCTAGAAGAGAGGCTTTTGAATGTTCTCACCACAAAGAAATGATAAATGCATGAGGTGATAGATGAGGTGTCATTAGAGAAATACAAATTAAAACTACAACGAGATATCCTTTTACACCCACTGGAAAGGCTCTCTAATAAAAAACACAGACAATAACAAGGGTTTGTGAGATTGTGGAAAAGGGAAAACTGAAACCCCCATGCACTGCTGGAGAGAAGGTAAAATGACACAGCCTTGAAGAATAGCTTAGTGGCTCCTCAAAAAGCTCACTGTAAATTTACAGTATGATCCAGCATTTCCACTCCTAGATATCTGCCCAAAAGAAAGAAAAACATGTATCCACACAAAGACTTATATAGGAATGGTCACAGCACCATTATTCATGGTAACCCCGAAGTGGTAACAATAAAATGCCTGGTTAATGAAGGAACAAAATGTGGTCTATCCTTACGGGGAATACTACTTGGCAATAAATGATACAAAATACGAATACACGCTATACAATGGAAGAACTTTAAAAGCTTTATGCTGAATTAAAGAAGCCAGGCCCCCAAAATCACCTATTGTATGATTCTATTATATAAAATATCGCTAAAAGGCAAATCTATAGAGACAGAAAGTAAATTAGTGGTTGCCAGAGACTACAGGTGAAAAAGGGTGGCTACTCCAGATGAACATGAGGGATCTTTTGGAGTTGAAGAAATGTTTTAAAATTGAATTCTGCTGATGGTTGCACAAGTGCAAATTTACTGAAACTCTTGGAATTTTATATTTGAAACAAGTAAATTTTATAATATGCAAATTATACTTCAATAAAGTTGTCTAAAAACACAGGAGAACTTCTTATAGAAATTGACAATTTGACTCTAAAATGTATAGGAAGTGGAAATGTCCAAAAATAGTGCAAACAATTCCGAAAGGGAAGAACAAAGTCGGAAAACTTATGTGAAGATTTCTGTAAAGCTGCAGAAATCAAGAGGGTGTGATACTGTTGCAAGACAGATGTATAGATCAGCGCAGCTGAATAGAATCCAGGCAGATTCACATATGCATAGACAACTGCTTTCAGCAAAAACAAAAAGGTAATTCAATAAATGATGCTGGAACAATCCACAGGTGGGGTAGACAGAATGATGCTCAGCTATCCCCGCCCCAAGATGTCCATGTTCTAATCCCCAGAACACGAGGATGTTACCTTATATGGAAAAATAGGATGTCGCATGTGTGATCAAATGAAGGACTTTCAGATGGGGAGATTATCCTGGATTCTTCAGGTGAGCCCAACATAAGTACGAGAGTCCGTAAACATGGAAGAAACAGGGAGGAAAGAGAGGAAGATGTGACTACAAGAGGAAGGCATAGAGTGATGCAGTGTTTCTGCCTCTGAAGATGGAGAGAAGAGGTCATGAGCCAACGAATAGAATATGGGTGGCGTCTAGAAGCTGGAAAGGCAAAGAAATGGAGATTATCTTGTAGAGTATCCAGAAAAGAACATTTATGACTTTGGTTAGGAGATAGTTTCTTAGGTACTATACTAAAAGCAGGATCTATAAAAGAAAATAATTTTAAATTAGATGTGTCTTTTGAAGACCAGAAGTTTTTAAAAATTAATTAATTATTTTTGGAGACAGAGTCTCACTCTGTTGCCCAGGCTGGAGTGCAGTGGCACCATCTCAGCTCACTGCAGCCTTCACCTCCCAGGTTCAAGCGATTCTCATGCCTCAGCCACCCCTGTAGCTGGGACTACAGGTGCGTGCCATCATGCCCAGCTAATTTTTTGTATTTTAGGTAGAGATGGGGTTTCACCATTTTGGCCAGGCTGGCCTTGAACTTATGGCCTCAAGTGATCCACCTGCCTCAGCCTCCCAAAGTAGTGGGATTACAGGCATGAGCCACCATGCCTGGCCAGAAGTTTTTAATTTTGATAAAATTAATGTTGTTAAGAAAATAAAAAAAACAAGCCACAACCCCAAGAAAATATTTGCAAAACATATATGTGAGAAAGGACTGATGTTCAGAATACAGAAAGAACTCTTGCAGCTCAATAATATGACACAACTCAATTGGGCAAAAGGTTCGAGCAGACCCTCCGTGAAAGAAATATACAAATGGTCAATTAGCACATGAAAAGAGGCTTAACATCACTTTTGCCTGGAAAAGGCAAATCGATACCACAATAAGATGCTATTTCATACCCACTAGGATAGCTAAAATTAAACGGTATGAGAATGCCAAGTATGGATGAGGATGAGGAACAACTTGGAGCTCTCAAACACTGCTGGTGGGAATGTCAAATGGTACAACCTCTTGGCAGTTCTTACAAAGCTTAAAGTGTACTTACTATACAGCTCAACAATTTCATGCTAGGCCTTTGCCCAAGAGACATTCATTTCATGCAAAAACTGTAAACTTGTACATGAAAATTAATAGCCGATATATACATAATTGCTCTGAACCAGAAAAAACTCACATGTACATCAACCAGAGAATGATTGACAAAATGTGGTACATCCATACAATGGACAACTGCTGAACAATGACACTGTTATATGCAGCAACATGTATGAATCTCAAAACCATTTGCTGAGCCCAAGCTACACAAGAGAGCTTCAGACTTCATGATTCAATTTCTTAAGAAATAAAATACTAGAATAGGAAAAAACCCCCAAAACCCCAATACTGACAGAAGGCAGCTTAGTGGTGCACTGAGCCAGGAGTGGTGGGAACTGAATGCAAAGGGGCATGTGGGAACATTTTGGGGTGATGGAAATAATCTGTATCTTGACTGTTGTGATGCACGCACACTTTTCAAAATGTATTGAATAGTATACTTAAATGACTATATTTTATTCTATATATATTATATTTTTAAAACATTGATTCAAATATGATTTTGAAGTTCCAAATAACAAAGGAAGGTCAGACAGTATTCATTCTATATAATTAGAAGCACTGACTGAAAATGTTTGAGAAATACAGGGGCATATAATCTCTAAGGTGACCTCGGCTCTGATACTCCATGACTTCACGAAAGACGTTGAAAGCCTAGGAAAACAGGGTTAGGCTTGACATGAGGAAGAAATCCCAGCAATAAATATAGAACAATTGATTTTGGAGGAGGGGGCTTCGTGGTTATATTACACAAACTTTTTATCCTATGTAGGAATCCCTGTTACAGACTCTTATTAGGTTACCATAGATTATGGCGGAAGTGATGGTGTGTGACTTCCGAAGCTTGTTGATGAAGGACATTGAAGCTTCTACTTGGTCTCTTGAATTGCCTCCCTGTGGGAAGCTAGCCACCATGTTGAGAGGACACTCAAGCAGCCTGTGGAGAGGTCCATGTAGAGAAGAACTGAGGCCTCTCACCATAGCCAGTCCCAGCTTGTCAGGCACATGAAGGAGGCCCTGCAGCTCAGCCAAGTCTGTAGATGACTGCAGTCTGGCTGACCTCTGACTCTGCCTTATGAGGAACCATGAGCCAGGCCACCTGGCCAAGCCATTCTGAAATTCCTGACCCATAGAAACTATTAGAGATTATAAATATTTATTTTTAAGTCACTGATTTTGGGTAAAATTGTTACATAGAAGTAGATAATACAGGTCGCAAGTTCTTTTATCTTAGGACCCAACATTTTATTCCTCAGTTCTTAGTCACAGCTGCTTTCCTTACAATTACTAAAAGCCCTACTGAGGCTTTGCTAAATTTATCCAAAAAATTACTCACACTAGGATTTTTATCCTTTGTGTACCCAGGCCATAGATTCAGATGCGTCAGGTCGTCTCTGTTCTAAAAACAGCTATAGTTATTCACCGCCTCTTCCTCTTCTTCCTTTCTGTCTCCATCCTTTCTGATTCTGCAGTTCCTCTAACAGTTGCAAGATTTTTCAGAACTAGGTCCTTACAATCACTCAGAGCAGGAGTCAGAAAACTATGGTCTGTCAGCCAGGTTGGACCTTCTACCTGTTTTGGTAAATAAAGTTTTATTGCACCATAGCCATGTTTCTTTGTTTACATATTGTCTATGTCTGCTTTTGCAGTACAATGGCAAAGTTGAGTGGTGGTAACAGAAATCATATGGCTCACAACACTGAAGTTTGCACCACCAGAATTAGCGTTTCTAATAGTTTATATTGTGTACCAGCCTACCTGGAGCTTCTGTTGCAAAACTCCTGGGGAGAACTGGGCACAACATATTTCTGTGTGGCAGCATTCACCCTTACAATCTGGGGAGTCTGTCATGCCAGGTTCTCATTTTCCAGCCCACAATAACCACTGGTATATCACAACTCACCCCACTTCAGTTTCTCTGCTTTGTTCATGTTAGAGTTCTCGCTCCACACGTGAAGCTGTGGAATGGAAGCATGGTTCTTTCTATTCTCCTTTATTTCCTTTCTTTCCTCTCTCTTTCTTCCTTCCTTCTCCCCAAAAAGGATGGGCAAGATGGCAAAATCATTTGAATTCATTACTTATGAATTGAGAAACAGTGCAAGGAGATGGGAACATTTTGGCTGTGGGACACACACACGCACGCACACACACACACACACACTCAAAACCAGAGCTGGGCGAGTTTGGCATGGAGATGCCATCCCCTGACACATAATCACAGAGCACTTCTCAGCTCTGACCCTTCAAAGAGGAAGAGGAACAAGGGTAATTCTAGCTATTACAGGTTCTTGGGCACCAAATGAAATACTCTGTTGTAAATTGCATATAATCAGAGAGGAAGACTTTTATTTCTCTGTGGTTATGAATGGGACTTTTCCTTCCTCTTGTCTAGGAGGAAAGGAACTGGTTTAGATCAGTCTGGGGGAGTTTCCTTTGACGGAGATGACCAGAACTCTCTCTGGATCCTAACAGGGTTCCTGTCCTATATTCAGAACATGTGTCATGGAAATTCTTATGTCTCTTTTGTTATACCAAAATCTCCCTTCTCCTTGCCACACAATTTCTGTCCTTAGGACCAGGTACATAAACTACAAGATGGTGGAAACTTTCAGATGGTTGGAAGTGATGGATACAGAATATAAGCTCCTGCTCATTCTATAATGTTTTTGCAACTTTATGCACATAGTCCGTGTCCTCTGGGAGCTTGCCGTTTTGTAGGGGAGACGAATTATTTGTAGGAAAATACAGAGTTCCAGAGGTCTGACCCTTAAGAAGCACAGAGGGGAATATATTTCAGATACTGCATATATATTTTTTTTTTCTGTGCCAAGCAAGGCAGGCTGGACAAGTTTCTGCTATTTTATGCTTTTAGAGGGGACCCTTCCAGGAGTGATTGGTGATGTTCTCCAGGTGATGACAGTGGGTATTTGGAGACTGTCGTGCCCCTACTGGTTCAACTTCTATACCAGGGCTGTCTCGCAACACATTTTCTCTTAGCCTCGTACTGAGTAGGATACTAAGAGTGGAGTGGCAGATCCACTCTCACTGGGGACACAGTCTTCTGGAATAAAGGCAAAGAATTGCATACACAAAACCATTAGACAACCAGACAGAAAAAAACAGATTTCTGAACTGTTCAGAACAGAGTGTTCCTAACTGAAGGAAGAGGACAACATGGTCTAGAAGTTGGAGAAGACAGAGCTGAGCTAGTGGGGGTGGGGTGAACAGAGAGGAAGGGGCAGGGCTAGGACAGCAGTCTCCTCCATCCCACAGACGGAAGCCATTTAATCCCCCCGACCTAGTTCTTACCTCCACCCTCCATTTTGCCTTCCCATTATGACTTTTTTCCATTTAGCATTTAATGCTATTTTTTATATACCACTCTGAGTGTGTCGTTTATCTACATTAGTTGATCTCTCAGTTTCATCAGCTCGTTTTTGCCACTATTTTTCTATCTCTATTATATTTTCATTGTGCGATATATTTACTTCTCAATCTCGTTATTTCATATCTATTTCCCTATCTATTGTCAAATAATGTATTTCTCTATCCCTATTTATTATCATCTGTTTTTACTTTTCTACCCTTTCTAAGTCTAAATGGTTATCTGCCTTACGTCTTTCATTCTAAGAAATTAAACTGTTTCCATTTGCAGATGACACAATCTCATATATGGAAAACCCTAAAAACTCCACCAAAAAGCTTAGGACTAATAAATGATTTAGTAAAGTTGTGGGACACAAAATCAAGATAAAAAAGCAGTAGCATTTTCTACACACTAATATACAAAAAGGGAATCAAGAAAACAATTTTATTTACAATAATATCAAAATATGTATAATGTAAAAAAAGCATACATTTAATCAAACAGGTGAAAGATCTGTACACTGAAAACTATAAAATATTGACGAAAGAAATTTAAGAAGACATAAATAAATGAAAAGATACCCTGTGTTCATGGATTGGAAGAATTAATATTGTTAAAATGTTCATACTACCCGTAGTGATCTGAGACTCAATGCAATCCCTATCAAAATTCCAGTGGCATTCCCCATAGAAATGGCAAAAAAGAGTTCTAAAACTTATATGGAAGCACAAAAGACCCTGAATAACCAAAGCAATTTTCTTTGAGCACAGGGAACAAAGCTGGAGGCATCACACTACTTGATCTCAAAATAGACTATGAAGCCATAGTAATGAGAAATCCACGGTATTGCTACAAAGATAGACATTATAGACCCATGGAACAGAACAGAGAGCCCAGAAATAAATCCATGGATTTACAATAAGCAAATCTTCCACAAAGGTGCCAAGAACATATAACCCAGAAAGGACAGTCTATTCACAAAATGCTGTGGGGAAAACTAACATCCACATGCAAAACAATGAAATTGAACCCCTGTCTCACACCACATATAAAAATCAACTTGAAATGGATTGAATGCTTAAATGTAAGACCCAAAAAAGCTTCTTGATGTTGGTCTAGCAAAGATTTGATGGATATAACCCCAAAAGCACAGGCAACAGAAAAAAAATAGACAAGCGGGCTTTCATCAAACTAAAAGCTTATATGGCAGCACAGGAAACAATCAACAGAATAAAGAAAAAATCTACAGAATGGAAGAAAATATTTGGGGATCATATACCTGCTAGGGGGTATGCAAAATATGCAGTGAGCTCAAACAACTAGAGAACAAGAACACAAGTAACCTAATTTAAAAAGGACTTGAGTAGCTTTTTCTAAAAGAAAAAAAAAGACTTAAGACATATAAATGGCCGAGTATATGAAAAAAATGCTCAACATCAGTAATCGTCAGGGAAATGCAAATTGGAATGACAATGAGATGACACCCGACACCTGTTAGGATGTCTATTATCTATCAAAAAGATAGGATAACAGATGTTGGTGAAGACGTGGAGAAAAGAGAATCCTTGCACACAATAAAATGCATGGAATATAGAAATATACATTCCCATATTCACAATGGAATACTATTCAGCCTTAACATAGAATTGTGAGGAATATAGGAATATATATTCCTGTATTCACCATGGAATACTATTTAGCCTTTAAAAAGACAGCAGCCCTTCCATTGCAACAACATAGATGAAACTTGAGGACATTATGCTGAGTGAAATAAATAAAGCACTGAAAGGCAAATACTGCATGATATCATTCATATGTGGAATCTTAACAAGTTGAACTCATAGAAGCAGAGAGTAGAATGGTGGTTACTAAGGGCTGGGTGAGGGGCAAGAATTAGGAAGATGTTGAAGAAATTAGGGGGAGAATTAGGCAGATGTTCAGTTAGACAGAAGAAATAAGTTCAGGAGGTCTACTGTACAACAGGGTGGCTACAGTTAATAAAAATATATTGCGTACTTGACAATAGCTAACAGTCAATTTTAAATGTTCTTAAGACAAAGTATATGAGGTAATGAATATGTTAATTAGCTTGATTTAGCATTTCCACCATGTATACATCTATCAAAACATTTGCATACCATAAATAGTATAATTTTTGTCAATAAAAAATTTTAAAAGTCTTGCATCCTTAATATTCCCCCTATTTTTCAGATTTTTCTTCTTCATTACTCATAAATCTTTTCCTACCCTTGTTTCCACCCAGTAGTCCTCACAGGACAACACTCCACCACCCTGTGCCAATGATTTATTTTTCTCTCATTTATTAATAGTAACAGGCAAACCCTTATATAGCTTTCCTTATTTGACAGGCAGTGTTATAAGTATTTCATGTATGTGCATTCGTTTAGTCCTCAGAACAAGACCATTGACTCTCATTATCCCCATTTCAAGGAAACCCAGATAGAAGTTCAGTGACATGCCCAAGGTCAAGGCTCAATTCCAGGTGGTCAAGCACCAGAATCTGTTCTGTTAACCACTGTGACATACAACCAGCTTTGGGGAATCTCTGCTGTCTCAGCTTCAGCTTCCACTGCTCCCAGATAGTCCCCTTTCTCCCCTCCCCAAATATAATCCTAACACTTAGTTCAGAATTCCTAAAACAGAAGTCAGGAAAGGATTTTGGCTTAGCTTCCAGTACTGCTTAGGCTAGGGAACACAAACGTCTGGCCATGCTCTTGGCATGAGGGAGGAAAAATACAAGGAGAAAAAGATACGGATTATTATTTCAGCAAATTATCCCACTATCATGGATGAGGTGAGAATATCATAGAAAGGAGGTGGCACTGTGACCTTTTCTGGCCCAGGTTCCCAAGCCTCTGAGCCTGTTAGCTTGCTTCCATGTCCAATTCTGTATCACACATAATCATTCCTGCTCTTGTAGCTAGGGTAATCTGCTTGAAAATTTTATCCATGAACTCTCTGTTCAGAAATATTCAGAAAGATGTTATCTGTTCTGGAATTAGATCATGGTGATGGTTACATAACTTTGTGGATGTACTAAAAACCACTGAATTTTACACTTTAAAAGGATGCGTTTGATGGTGTGAATTAAAGCCTAATTTTGAAAAAGAGGAAAGGTATTTTATCATCTCCCCCTTTGGAGTTAAATTCTAGATCTTCAAGATCTTCCACAATATGATCCTTCATTATCTCTCCAGTCTAATTTCATCTCCCACTATTCAGCTGTCCTTTCCACTCTCCATACCCAGTCCTCCTCCACATCTCTGGTCATGTTGTTTCTCTTAATTAAAATCCTTTTCTCCTTCCGTTCGTCTCTATCCCATACTTTCCTCAGGATCAGTTCAAGCCCTACATTTCTGAAAACTAGTCTTTGTTAATTTCTTTGGACTCTAAACCCTCTTTGCTTTTATAGTATTCCTACTTTGGCATAAATTTTAGTATGACAGCTCCTTGAAGGGAGAGACCCTTCTTTTTCATCTCCGTAATTCAGCATCCTGCACAGAGCCTGGCACTGAGTATACACTTTGAAAAGTGAATGTATAAACCGCATTTTTACTAATTTCTAAATGGTTCATATGTGCTTGTCTTGTTTCTTCAACTTGACTGTAAGGTCTTGCAGAAAGGGTCTACATCTGTATTTGAGATTGAGCACAAGTTCAGAACAGGACATCTGGTTGACCCCTGAGTGAGTTAGACCCTTCAGCTGCTTAATTACCTGATGGCTTGGCAGAGAGAGTTATGCCTTTGGCATTTTATTGGTGGTGCACTGACAAGGGAGGACACTGAACAGGCAGAGAGAGTCCCCAGGATGCCTGGCTGAATGGTGGTTGCTCCACCCTGAACCACAAATGGTTCATTGTCCACCACTTTTGGCATTTGCAACAGTATTTGGAAAGAGATGTAGCAATTTCCCCCTCAGGGCTTATTTTTAAAGTCAGTGGCTGAGAGTGCTTGTCGGAAGTGGGGTCAGACAGAGCTGAGGGCTCTGAGCTGCCTGGTGGATGGGATGGGTGCTGCCCAAGAAGAGATATAGTGGTTGGTCCTTAATTTTGGACCTACTGACCTGGGAGAAAAGTCCAGGCCAAAGGAAAGGGATGACTTGCCCAAAACAGATCACAGCTTCCATGGAGATACAACTACATAGTCAGGCAGTGTTTGGCCAACCCTAAAGTTTTAGGACTAGAGCTGGGTCAGCCAGAGGGCTAGTCGGCTTCTACTCACTCAATGGGAAATGTAAGTTTTATTGAGGGCTACATGTGCCTGGTAGTAGTATTCTGCTAGGCACTAGAGATTAAAGTGTAGACATGGCAGTTTCTGCCCTTGAAAAGATGATAGACAAATAGGGAAAGCCAGACAAATGAACAGATAAATATATTAGTGTGGTAAGCGCAACAATGGTGGTAGAGGGATAAAGCCTCTTTAGTTCCTTAAAGAAGTGGCATCCAAATTGAGGCCTGGTGGTGAATTGAAGGTAACCAGATCAAGGAGGGAGATATTTCAGATTGTGCAGTACTCAAGACATGAAAGAAAATGTCATCTACACAGACCTGTAGGTAGTTCAGTTGTCTAAAGCAGGTATCATCATGTAATAGCCCATAAGCCTAATCCAGCAAGCCATCTGTTTTTGTAATTAAAGTTTTATTTAAACACAGTCCCACTCATCCATTTGCATATTAGCTATGGCTGCTGTTGCACTACAACTACAGAACTGAGTAATTGCAATGGACAACAAATGGTCCTCTAATTCTAAAATAGTTACTATGCTGGTCTAGAGAATATTGTTTGGGGAAAGGAGTTGGAGAGTGTCCAGAAATGAGGCTGGAGAGGTAAGCAGGAGACAGACCAACGAGTTCACTCTTTATTTTAAAAGCAACATAGGAGCAACTGACACGTTTGAAGCAGGAACATGGCATGATAATATTTGAATTTTAGATAATTATGGTGAGATTAAGAAAGAAGAAGAGGCAAAACTGGAGTTGGAGAAACCAGTTTGAAGGATGGCAGATAGGCAAGAAATAATGGCCTTAATTATGAAGGCAGCAATGGGATGGAAAAAATGAACAGATTTGAAAGATGAGGATTTGGTGATCAACTCTGGGATTGTGTGAGAGGGATAGTACATCAGGCAAACTTTCCATTTGGAATTTTTCTAAGATGAGGAAGAAGTAGTAATGACCCAATAGCTCATTGATACTATTCGACTTCTCTCATTTACATGAATGTTCCAGTCTTTCTTGTCAAACAATATTGTTTTTATTTCCCCCCAGTCTACTTAGACTCAATATTACCACTTCAGTGGAATGTAGAAACCTTGTCACCATATAGGTTTCCATTTATGTTCTAGTTGTTCTTTGCATAAATATGTTGAAAACCTCATTAGATAATGTTACAATTTTTGCTTTCAATAATCAAACATACTTTAAAGAACTCAAGAGGAAAATATTGTATTTACCCAGGCATTTACCATTTCTATTCCTTTTCTCTCATTCCTTATGTTCCAATTTTTATCTTGAAAGTCATTTTCCTTTTATCTGAAGAACGTCTTCTGGCACTACTTCCTTTAGCAGGTCTGCTGGCAACAAATTCTCTTAGTTTTTCTTTCTTGGAGAATGTCTTCATTTTCCCTTCATTCCTGAAGGATGTTTGTACTGGATATAGAATTCTGGATTGACAGTCTTTTAGCACTTTAAAATTGTTCCACCACCTTCTGGCTTCCACAAGTTTGGATGAGAAATCTGCAGTCATTCAAATTGGTGTTTCCTTATGAGTAAAGCATTGGGTTTCTCTGGCTGCTTTCAAGATTATTTTATTTGTCTTTAGTTTTCAGTATTTTGATCATTCACTAAATTTGGAGAAATTTTGGTCAATACTTCTTCAAATATATGTTTTCTCAGCAATACATCTTTTCTCTTCTTTTGGGACTCCAATGTCATGAATTTAGAACTTTTTGTTTTTCCCATACAGCCCATGAGGCTCAGATCATTTTTTCACTTTTTTCCTCTGCGTATTCAACATGGAAATTTTCTGTTGATCGATCCCCAAGTTCACTGGCCATTGACTCTTCTCTTTGTCATCTTGATTGTGCTTCTGATCCTATCCAGTGAGTTTTTTTTTTTTTTTTTTTTTTTGTAATTTTGGAGATTGTATTTTTTATCTCTAAAATTTCCATTTGGTTCTTCTTTGGATCTATTTCTTTGCTAAGAGTTTCTATTGTTTTACACATTTCAAATAAGTTTTAAAAGGCCTTTTATAATGGCTGTTTTAAAGTCTTTGTGTTATAATCCCAACATCTGCCATCTCAGAATTACTGTCTACTGATCGTGTTTTGAGAGTTGAGATTTTTTCTGATTCTTTGTAAGGCAAGTAATTTTAGATTGTATCTGGGTCCTTTTTACCATTGTTATGAGACTCTGGGTTTTCAATCCTATGGAGAATGTTGCTATTTTTCTCTTAACAGACAATCAACCAGTCTGTTTCAGGCCACACATTCAGACCAACCTCTTGTGGGTTATGGTTTCAATGTCATTCCCATTTTCAAAGACTTTGCAGTGTTATTTGAATTTGTCTTGCATGTGTGTCACTCAGTGGACATCTAAAATCTGGGTGTAGTCTAAGCTCTCAAAAGCTTTGGTATGAAGTTTAGAATTAGAGTCACGCTGGCACATCTCTAGTGTAAGCCCAGGAGTTCATAAACAACTTTATGGGTTGGCTTACAAACTCTCCCTTTCTATAATTTTCCTTGTATTTACCTTGGGTCTCCCATTTTCAGCTTTCAAGACAGAAATCCAGGACTTTAGTTTCCCACACTCATTTGTGTACATCCTGTAACTCCTGCTTTTTGGTTTTGTTTGTTTGTTGTTTTGTTTCCTCAGCCTGGGAAAGCATTTTCCTCTACTTTTTATCTGGCTAATTGCTACCGATTTTTCAGGTCTTAGTTTAAATATAATTTCCTCCTAAAAGCTTTGTCTTATTTGCATATCAATTATATTCTCCTTGTTATTTTCTCACAGGACCCATAATAATCTATAATTACATATATATTTGTTCATTGATTTTAATGTCTCTTCTACTAGACAGAGGATGAGATTATCTGTTTTATTCACTATTATGCAATGTTTCCAGTATCTAAAACAATGCATGGTACACAAAAGATGCTCAACAAATATTCATTTAATGCATAATTATATTCTTCCTTTCATCCATGCATCCATCTGTCCATGCTCTGCCTCATCCCAAAAAAAATATGAAGATTATCACATTCAAATATGAACCTACTCTCAAGGATCACAATAAACTATATCTTTTTGTAACTTTATAATTTGTAAAGCGTTCTTTTTTTTTTTTCCTGTGTGGTTTTATGAATTAGAGAGAGGAAAATGTATTAATCATACTTTAGAGACAAATTAACTGAGATTCGAAGAGATAAAACAATTTGTCCAAGCTCACAGCTAGTAATGAAAGTGATGGGTAGGGCTTAATGACAGGTTAGTTGGTTATAAATTTTTAAATTGGCAGTTATTTTCTCTTAATGCTTATCATTTTCTGGTGCTTATTGTTGCTGTTGAAAATTTGTAGTCTTTAAAATTGTCATGCAAATCTCTATTTGATTCTTAAAAATTTTTTTGGGGACTTTTAAGATTTACCTTTGTTTTAGGTGTTCTGCAATTTTACCACAAAGGGTCTAGCTGTATATTTATTTTTCTTTTTCTGCTTAGATGTCAACCTGCTTCCTGAATCTAAAGATTCATGTTCATTGATTTTGGGAGATTTTTAGTCATGTTTCATTATTGTCTTCTTCCTGTTTCTCTCTACACCCCTAATAAAATTGGATGCTTACCTCACAATATTCAAAAGATGGATTCAAGGCCCAAATAAGAAAAAGCAAAATGTTAAAACTCATAGGAAAAAACATATGAGTATTTAGCTGTGATACTGGAGGTAAGAAACAATATCTCAAGTGAGATATAAGAAGTTTAAACTGTAAAGGAAAAGATTGATATGTCACATCAAAATTTAAGACCTCTGTGAAAATAAAACATAATAAAAAGTAAAACAACAAACCATAGCCTGGGAAAAAAGATTTTTTCAAGAATACCTAATAAAAGTTTAATATTTGAGGCCAGGCACGGCGGCTCACACCTGTAATCCTAGCACTTTGGGAGGCAGAGGCAGGTGGGTCATGAGATCAGGAGTTCGAGACCAGCCTGGCCAACATGGTGAAAACCTGTATCTACTAAAAATACAAAAAATAGCTGGGTGTGGTGGTGGGTGCTCCCAGCTACTCGGGAGGCTGAGGCAGGAGAATAATTTGAACCCGGAAGGGGGAGGTTGCAGTGAGCCGAGATTGCGCCATTGCTCTCCAGCCTGGGTAACAGGGTGAGATTCCATCTCAAAAAAAAAAAAAAAAAAAAAAAAAAAGAAGTTTAATATTTGGAATATAGAAAGAATGTCTGCAAATTCCATATGAAAAGGGAAAACAATTGAAGAGAAAAAAATGGACAAAGGATTCAAACAGACAGCTCATGAAAAGGGAAATCCATGTGGGGAACAGTGGCTCACACCTGT
This sequence comes from Piliocolobus tephrosceles, assembly GCF_002776525.5. Taxonomy (NCBI): domain Eukaryota; kingdom Metazoa; phylum Chordata; class Mammalia; order Primates; family Cercopithecidae; genus Piliocolobus; species Piliocolobus tephrosceles. Next base: position 4,840,289 of record NC_045443.1, read on the forward strand.
AATCCCAGCACTTTGGGAGGCGCAGAGGGCAGATTACCTGAGGTCAGGAGTTCGAGACCAGCCTGGTCAACATGGTGAAACCCCATCTCTACTAAAAATACAAAAATTAGCTGGGCATGGTGTTGCACACCTGCAATCCCAGCTACTCGGGGGGCTGAGGCATGAGAATCACTTGAACCTGGGAGGCGGAGGTTGCAGCAAGCCAAGATTGTGCCATGACACTCCAGCCTGGGTAACAGAGCAAGACTCCGTCAAAAAAAAAAAAAAAAAAAAAAAAGAAGAAGAAAGAAAGAAAGGGAAATCCAAATGGCCAACAAACGTGTCATGTTGCTCAACATCACCACTAACCAAAGAAATGCAAAATAAAACAGTAACGAGATACTATTTCATACTTATCAGAATGGTAAGAATTAAAATTTCCAAAAATTTCTGCCCAGTCTGTATGAAGGTATGGAGAAAAAGGAGTGTTCATACACTGCCATTAGAAGGAAAATTTGGTACAACTATGGAGTTAAATTTGGAATTTATTAAGTTTTAAGATGTCAATACTATAAAATCCAGAAACTCTTTTCAGAGATATAAACCATGGAAAAACTGTAACATATGTACACAGTGATACATGTACAAGAATGTGGTTGCTGTGGCACAGTATGAAATGACACAAAAGTGAAAGCAACCTCACTATCAATAAATAGGAGAATGAATAAATACATAAATTGGACTATAGGCATATAATTCAGAGTCTTCAAATATACTGCAGCCAAAATTAATAAAGGAGCTATATGTATATTAGCATGATTAAATCCCAAAAGCATGATATTGGATTCTTAAAAACACAAATGTTGAATGATATGTAGAAGATAAAGCTTTCAGTACAATACTGTATACATCTTATGGCTACACTCTATAGATATGCATTACAACTATAAATTAACCTATAAGAATGAATAACAACAAAGTCAAGATAGTGGTTACTGCCGAGGAGACAGTATGACACATTGAAGACAAAAATACTCCCAATTCTTCTCCTCATCCTGTGTCCATGCTCTTTGCAATGTGATTTTTTAGCACTTCTCATCGAAATGAGGAGCCTATTACTCCTGCTCTTGAGTCTGGGAGGGCTGTGTGAGCAGATTTAATCAACAACAGAATATGATGGAAATGATGGTGTGTCAATTCTCTTTTCCAACTCTACTACCACTATGTAAACACGTCTGGGCTAGCCTCATGGAGGATGACTCGCGGTGAAGAAAAGTCCAGTTGTCCCAGCAGAGGTCATCTATTCCAGCCTACAGCCAGCCAACCCCCAAACATGTAAGAAAGCCTAGCCCAGATAATCAGAGTGGCCTACTGACCAAAATACAAAAAATACAGACTCAAAAATGAGCCCAGGCGAGACCAGAACTGCTGAGGTGACCACCCGTATAATCATAAAGAATAAATGCTTATTGTTTCAGTGACTAAGTTTTGGAGTGGTTTGTTCTCAGAAATAGCTGATACAAGGAGAGACTAGAGCTACAGAAGCAAAAGAGAACCTGCATCTGTGATCTTTTATGTGATAAAAAAGAGAGCCCTAAAGCAAATGTGGCAACATTTTAGGCTGGAACAAATGTAAGTAGTAGGCACATGGTTATTTGTTATAATTTCTCTAACTTCTTTTTTATTTTTGAAGTATTTCACAATAAAAGGAAATTCAGATAGCAGAGTCAATGTGCTGCACTAGCCAAGACAGCCAAGATGATTTTTTTTAAAAAAGTATTTATCCTAGTGCCCTTCCCCCATCCCCATCACCACACACATAAAATATACTAAGTAGATTAGTGATTTCTGAGTTCTGATCGTCTTCTCTCATCCCAGGACATCTCCTCTATACCTTCCTAGCATCTAATCCTCTTGCCTTAGTTGCTCATCTGCAAGACAGCAAACATATGATCAACTTGCTGACAAGAGAGTCATAAGAGTTGAACCAGGAAAGGATTACAGGGCCAAGTTGTTCATTCAGCTGCTATGTGGGTAGGAGACTTTAAATTCCGTAAGTACTTCATACTATTGTTATTTCTAAAATCTAGATTCACTTCATATAAAAATATGATAGTCCTTCCTGCTCTACTCAAATACAGGGTTAGTCACCTACCCTGTGACTTCCTCCTGACATTCTAACTTGCCCTGTCCTTTGTATCTGAAGTTGTTGCCATTGCTGGCACAGGTGGCATTCTGCCCATCTGCCAGGAGGATTTGTGCTTCACCTGTTGAGAATAATGAGGGTTCAGAGGATACTCACTCAGTGCCAGAGAAAGGCAGGGATAAGCAGTCCACTCTCGAGAGGCTCAACATCTCTCTTGGCCCAATGTATTGCTAATGTTTCTATTTTGACTTCCATAGCACTCTGTGCATGCTTTTTTCTGCACTGACTGTATACCTCTAGTATATGCTGGCTGGTACTGTGGTTACTGTGTGTTCTCTTACCAACTCAGTTGGGTTGTAAGCTTCTTGAGGACACGGTGTTTTAAGTGACTTAGCATCCCTTCTATCTAGTGAAAGGAAGAAAGGGAAGAAGGAGAAAGGTCAGACAGGAAGGAAGAAAGGAAGGAGGGGGAGACAGGAAGGAATAAAGGAAGGAAGGATAATAGCAGCAAATATTTATAGAATGACTATATGCCAGGTAATGTGCACTTCTTATGCAATCCTTCCAACCACTCAATGAGTTAGATACTATTATTAATTTTCCCTAGCTTACAGATGAGGAAACATGCTTAACGGGATTAGGTAATATGCCCAATGTAATAAGCCACAGCAAATAAACTGAAGAGTCAGCCTTTGAATCAGGTTTAACTTTAGAGACTATGCTCCTGATCTCTGATGTTGCTCAGAGTAGAGACTTTTGAGCACAGATGAGCTGATAATAGGAAATGAGAATTTATTATAAAGAAAGAAAAGGAGAGAAGGCTAGAAAGTGGGGGAGAGAGAGAGATGCATCAGTACATTCTCCTCCTGCAGATGTCACACCGACCGTATGACAGACAGTACAGTTTCTGCTTAATTCCTGAACATCTCCGGAAAGGATCTGTTTGCTTCTTTGGTAATGTGTTCCAGGTTTCATTCTCTGTGCACCAAAGGTATCTATGAATAGCTCTTACACTCTCTTGCCAGTGACAAAAGACACATTCACTCGACTCTCACAGTTCTCAGTAGTTATGTCAGATAAAGTTGCTGTGAACCCTGACTTAGTGAATACTAAATCATTGCTCCCAAGGGAGGTAGAGAGTTAAATTCCTGCAAGGCTCTGACCACAACCTTCTCATCAGCCCATCAATATATAATCTTGTTTTATGTGTGCTACTGTTGAAAGACACCTTATTTAATACACATCACTGACTCATTACCATTGAACTTTCGACGAACAGGACTACGTTGCATACCTGGACAGGGCTTATTTAGACATGTGCTGTCTTCATCAGGGACATCACAACCTTCTTGCACTTGGGAACACCAGATAGCACTTGACCACTATGCTTGGACCATTTTGAACAACAAAATGACCAACACAAAGCAATGGGAAAAAAAAAACAAAAAACAACATGATGCTAATGACCCACGAAAGGGACATTTATTTGCACTATGAAAGCTAAAATAAGGCGGCAGAGCATCACCTTCCTGCATTTAAGCTGGGAACATATGTGTTGGGCGACTCAAACATTTTGATGCTCTGAACATGTCCACAGATAACCTGAAAGTGCTGCCAAAGGCCCTGCTTTTTATTCTATTGGCCAGTTACAACATCCACGTGACTCTGATGGGATGAATCTATTGTCTTTGTAAATGACTGTATGCTTTTGTAAATGTCTAACAGTTTTAGAGTTACAAATAAATTTTAGTGAATAGGTGATTTCACAAATATGGTATCTTCAACTAATGAGGATTGACTGTATATAGTATGAAGTTCAGCCAGCCTTAGAATCGGATATATGAGAAAGCCTGATACGTCTTCCACATGGACATATCCAGAACCGTTTTCCTGTAGGAACACAGGAAATGAACCGCAAGACAGATCTCAAGTGTATGGTCATTTTATCGGTGTATCTTTAAATAGGACATTATATGCACATATTGGTCCTGCAGGCAACCTCAGGAGGTGACTCCTCCTTTCCCCTGCTTTAGCTGAAATTTTATTTTAGTTATTAGAGGTCATCAGCACCACAGATCACAGAAAAGCCTGCCAAGTCTTCTGTCTTTACAAGTCCCATTGCCTTTGTATAACCTTCTAGAGGCTGAATCTTGCTTGCACTATGCCTTTGTGTATAGAAGAAACTCAGTAAACACTGGCTGTTTACTGAACGAGATTCTCAGGGTCAATCTGCTGTTTATGTTTTCTTGATCTCTGCTTTCCCTTTGTAACATACTCTCATGTAAATATTTCTGTCCAAGGTTGTGGTTCCCAGCTTGGGGTTCCTGGAATTAGTGATCCTTTAAGATGTTACTGAGCTATTTAAAGAATCTCTCAAAAAATACATTTCACTTGGATGACGTCCCACAGGTTAAGTCAAACACCAAGGCTTTGTTTTTGCAAGTTTGCGTGGGATCACACAATGATAATTCTTGCATTTTATGTGGTAATACTACGCATGAGAATGCACGGTGATCAATGTAGGTGACAATACTATGCGCCATTTGCTAATCAGAAGCTTCTCCCCAGACATCCTTTGATTCAATAAAAGATGCTCAAATAATTCCAATTGTTTACGTTCTCAAAACATTTCGGGCAAAGATGGGATGGATAATGAAAGGTTCTTGAATAATTAAAGGATAGAAAACCACTCGTTTAAAAGGTTCTGACAACATGGTACTTTTTCCAAATGGGTGTATTCTTTTTGTTTCACATTTATAATGATTTTTATACTTCGATTACTCCTACTGAGCAAATCAGTCCAACTTCATATAAATGGAAAAACTTAAGTCACAGAAAAGCAGCCATTTTCACCTAGAAACTGAAAAATAGAAAATAAACTGGAAAATAGGCCTGAGGCTCCAGTCTCTAACTTTGGTGGGTCCTTTCTACAGTTCTGTGAATTTTCCCTTAGAGCTTTTAGAAATGTTTCTGTGATTTCATCTTTCTTTTGCGAAACATGTTTTCTTCTTGTGAGAATTAGCCAGGATCCAACTGAAGTTACACAAATGATGGTGTGTACTGTGCCAATAAGAGATCTGCCAACTCCCAGGCAAGCTCAGTCTCTTCCTGCTGAAATTCTCTCATGCATTTCTTCCATTCTGGTCACAGTCATGCTGAGAAACAGCTGGGGCCACACTTCTAGATCAATGGCTTTGCTTGTGTTTTGAGAGAGAAATGGGGGAAGGGAGGGGAACAGCAGCACAGAATGGAGACCTCAGGTTCGGTGTCTCTGCCTGATTCCCAAAGCACACTCTTAAGGCCTTGAGGGCCATTTAGGAATATGTAACTGTTTATACAAATAGAAAACTTCTAACTCACAGTCCTCACCAATGTCAATGTTTGTGCTCATCTCCCCATCCTCAGACTCTTGTGGTCAGCTCCTCTCAACTTATTGGCCATTCGCCACTGCCTCCATTCTATTTCTGCTCCTATCTGCGCCTGCCTCAGTTGTCCGTTGGTATCCGCAGGAGACCGGTTCCAGACCCCCTGCCAATATCGACATCCCTGGATGCTTCAGTCTCTTATATAAAATGGTGTAGGAATTGCATATAACCTACACACAGCCTCCCATATACTTAATTCATCTACACATTACTTATACCAAATACAATGTAAATGCCACGTAAACAGATGTTATATTGTATTTTTAAAATTTTTATTGTTGTATTGTCTTTTTTCAGAATATTTTCCATCCACAGTTGGTTGAACAGAGGGCCACCTGTACCTAGAATGCTGTCTCAGCCTAAGGTACGTTCTTCACATCATTCATGAAGTGCTTGAAACCACTCCCGTCCAAGAAGCCCTTTAGAACCCTCAGAAAAAGATCCTTATCTCATAATTCTTGGTCCAAATACAAAACTCCAGACTCCTCAATTACTGCATCACTAAAATTCCCACCATTTAAGTGCATACAATTAGCTTTTTAAATTATATATTTATTATTAGCTTGGTGTTTGTTTCCATCAGTGGTAACACCATAAACACGATTTTTCCAATTTTACTACTTCTATAACACAGTTGCATGTGAAAAACAGACATTCGATTAATTTATCCTGATTTCATATGCCAGATAATACCTTTACACAGCCCTCAGTTAAAGCCATCAGTTTATAAGTAACTTAGTAGAATAGCCTAGAAGTGACAAAGGAAGAGTTGGGCAGCAGCATTCAACAAACATCCATGAATGAAACTTTGCTCCTCCATTCTGATACCTCGGCTGCACTGATCTACCACTCTCCTGGTTTCTGCCTCTGTCTTCCCTGCTTTGCATTAGAATCAGTCTCAGTGGTAACAGTGGTGCCTGAAAGACAATTTCTCCAAGAGAACTGTATAGGCTCTAAGGGTGAAACACCTGCCTTCTTGGCAGAATCGCCAGGGTCCCTGACAAACAATTTGGAGAATTTTAGTGTCTAACAGACATACTGCTGGAGTGGGTGTTCTCCTTAGGGTTGTCTTTAGTGTTGTTACTTGGACACACCTTTTCCTTGAGTAGAAAATTAAGACACATTCTGTTATAGGAAAGCACTCTGCTCGCTAACAGAGTTTCTATAATAGTTGTTACATTGAGGCATATTAATGAAGGACGTTTTGTTTCTTGTCATCAAGACATGCCATCTTATGACACCAAATGCCCTCCATTTCATTCTTGTGGCCAGTTACAATATCCACACAACTTGGAATTGATAAAACTATTGCTTTTCTAAACACCTGTGTGCTTTTGTAAATGCCTTTGTTTAAGGGAGTTGCTACTCATAGAAAATGTTATAGATGGGACAAATATATGACATGCAGCACCTGAGAAAGTAGTGCTATAAGGAAAAACAACGGAAAAGGAGGGGAAATAGAGAAGAGGCAGAAATGGGGATACATTTATCTGCAAAGAAATTCAAGAGGTAGAAGAGTGGTTAAGCAAGCTGAGAACACAGGGAGGACAGAATTATAAAAACGATCTTCCTTGTCTGATTGTCACAATGTTGATGAGCACTAAAATACTGCCAGGGGCTGGTTTAATCTTGACATCAAGCTTGCAAAAAAGAACACTATTTCTCAGTCCATGAAATGTTATCAACATGCAAATGCAAGGTCACAGAGGGAGGATGAGAGAGACGGAAAAAATCCGAAACGTCTTCTGACTCTAACTTGTACATCCTTAGAAGGAGTAGATTTAAAAAGGAGGGTTCTGAAACAGGAGAGTTTAAAAGAATAAGCACATTTGTCTCATACATTTGTGTTTCTATAAAAAGATTTTCACAGGAAATTTGTACTTGCAATGTATATTTCAGTGCTTTTAAATTTTGTTTTGGCAAATAAAGTAAAAGGAAGATTTTATCTGCATGTTTAATTAAGGCTTGCACCTGATATGAGTCAAGCCTTCTGAAAAAGTCAAATGCCTCCATGTAAATATAATCAAGCTTCCTTTTGCAAGTATCCATGTGTGATAAATACAAAGTTTTAGATTACTAATATTCACAGGTAACATGGAGAAGAAACAAAAAGAGAAATTCATAAAGAAACTTTAAGTGTTTAAGTTAGGGGGTGATCACTAGTTTGTGCAGGATATAAATTTTTGGAATGGTTTCACAGACATGTATCTTGATTTGTGGATTCAGTTGCAGGTTCTCTTTCTGGGCATCTTTTGCTTGACAGATTCCCAGCATAGCACAAGTTCCTGGAGAGTTTAACAATCCTCTTCTGCCAGCATGTCAATCTATAAGGGTTTAGTGCTTGGATGTCAGAGTGAGTGTTGATGATACTCGGAAAATCTGGGGAAGCATGTTACTAAGTTGATAAAACATTTCTTCAGAAATACTCTGTAAGAGGAAAAAAATAATAATTGCACTTGTCAAATCATCATTGATTTTTAAAATAATTTTAGAAGTATTTTAAAATATGGACCTAGTTCTACTAGGAATATGTGAATGCAATATGTGAAAATTATCTTTCATGACTGATATAACTGCATGGCTATGGACAAGGGCTGGTTTTCTGGCTCCATCTTCTGAGCACTTATGTCCTTTCTGTCAAATAATAAGTTTGAGTAATAGAAAAACCTCTAGGTAACACTAGTGTAATCAGTAATATAAAACCACTGATGTTGCTAAGTTCTTCACAGAATACAGAATCATTATCTGCTAATGTCCTTACTGAAGAACCCTTTATAATCTATATAATACAAATGTGGAGGAAAACAAAGGAATGATGGGTCAGGTTTTGTTTAGGGGGTTAAACAACAAATTCCTTGAGTGGTAGATGCTGATATCTTTGACAATACACTAAGTGCCTTTATCACATCCAAATACTTCTCTCCTTAAAACACAGAAAGCGATTCGCATTTTATGTTGTATTTAGGATTTTAGAGCAGGGTGCCTAGCTCTATCTGTGAGAAATCTAATAAAAGAGATTAAATTGGGGTGAGATCTATTCAGATAACATACCTGTGGTACTAGAAACTGCACTGTCCTAGAAATTCCTCCATCCCATGAAGCCATTTCCATCATGAAACCTAAAATAGAAAAACAGATGTTGCTGCATTACAAGTTCTGGCTTTCAAACCTACCCGTCACTTACTGAAATTAACTGAATTTTCATTGTGGGGCTTCATGGCTTGACTTTTTAGGGAGCCATTTGCCTGTAGGATAGGCTACGCCTAAAGGACAAACAAATGTTTGCAATCCCTAATTCTTCGTGCCAGAGAGGTTGAACAGTTTCGTCAACATGCTCTTATTTATGATTTCTCAAATCCAATTTAGTCTCCATACAATGAAGCCAAGACAGCTTATTAAAAGTTAATAAATATGTGGCTCTAGTTTTTTCTTTTTAAGAGAATAAAGGTAATAGCAAGCTAGCAGCAGAACAAAGTCTAATTAGTGTCCAAATAGCCTTATATTTCAAAGGGGCTGGAGACTTATTCTGTGACTAGAAAAATAAAACTAAAAAAGCCTATCACGAAATATTTACTTGCTAACCTATCTAACTGAAGCAATAGCTGACAGGGGCATCTTTCACTTCTTTCTTCTGGGTTGCTCTACTTTCCATATTTGGGAGGAAATACAGGTGGTGGTTGTCAGAGAGAAGATCACGCTCACCTTTGACACATTTGAACACAAGTTCTGCTCTCCTTAAGCACCAGGGTATAGTCATTTCCTAAAAACAGAAACAAAACATAAGATATGTTTTTAATAGAACTTTGTATATAAAGTAAAGTCAGATCTTTATCTATCTATAATGTTGACCATCCACGTTGTGAACAGATTTAGGCGACTGTTTGCTAATCCCAACTGGATTTCCTCTAGTTTTTAGGCATGCAGCTTCTTCCGGCTGTAAGACTATACTTGTGGAATACAAACTAATTTAGTTAGCCCCATAAATACGATTAAAAAAAAAAAATCCTTAATTTTTCTGGATAATTCTAAAGACAAATATAAATGACATAGGAACTCTACCTACTAACCTCAATGTTAGCATGAATAATTATATTACATTGTATATTTACGTAAGCAGTAAAATGTTTTTACTGTATAATACATTATTACAAATGAGTGGAAATAAACAAATGCCCCATCCCAGCCACCTAACAAAACAAATGCATTCATTTTTCTAAGTTCCTTTCTAATCTTCAGTCAAATATGGATATGTGTCACTGCCAGTCTATAACCAAAACATTGGTAATTTTCCATAGTATGATTAGCATGTATACCATTTACAAATCTATTCCTCTTCACAAACACCAGAATTGTTTTTCCCTAAGTCTTCATAATTATAACTATAAAACATGTAGATTATTTCATTATTGTGATTATCAAACTTTGTGGGTCTCAGGATCTTTTGCACTCTTAAATATTAGCCTGGTGCAATGGTGCACATTTGTAGTCCCAGCCGCTTGGGAGGTTGAAGCAGGAGGATTGCTTGAGCCCAAGGGTTCAAGTCCACCTGGGCAACATAGTGAGACCCCCGCTCTAAAAAAATTTTTTTTTAAATTACTGAGGACTCCAAAGAGTTTTTCTTTATGTAGATTATATCTCTTGATATTTATTGCATTAGGAATTAAAACTAAGAAAACATGAATTTAAAAACAAACCCATTCATGTTAATATAAATAACATTTTAATTAAAAATAACTATTTTCCAAAACAAAAAAAAAAAATTCAGTAAGTGTAATAATGTTTTAAATTTCTGCAAATCTCATTAAAGCCTAGCCTATCAGAAGACATCTGAATTCTTATATCTGTCTCTGCATTCAATCTGTTATATTATCACACAGCACGTAGCTTCTGAAAAACTCACTGGACACATGTGCGAGAATAAGAATAAAAAAGGCAAATGATGTCTTCCTTACCAACTACTCAGTCTTTCATCTTTTGTAAGCAGGCTTCCACCCCATCACTCAACTGGAAATTCTTTATGTCAGATCATCAATGATTATTAATTACCAAACCTTTTCTCAGTCTTCTTCTAGTTAATTGCTGTTTACTTATTGCTGTAATTCACATACCTTGTGACCACTCCTTTTCTTCATGACATTTTCCCCACCTCTGCCCCAGGGCTGATGGTCAAATTATTCCAGTTCTTCACCGGTCTCTGAAGGTCTTTGTGACCTCATGGCTACTTACCACTATGGCTTCCTATCTAGTGTCCTGAATTCTAGCGTTTCCCCTCTAAACCACTAATTTTGGCTATTTGAAGTATATTTCTGATCATATTATACTCCTGTTTTAAGAACTTACAATTGCTTCCTACTGTCTCACACATAATATGTAAGCCTTTCTTTTACTATTTAAGGCTACATACTTTAAAGCCAAAGCTACTTTAAGCTTCTGTGACTTTTAAATTTTTAAAAATGAAGGTTGCAGTCAAGTATATCTGCTCACATTTGCCTAAACATGGTCTGCAGTGCCTGTCACCCACCTCCCTCCACTCTTCCTCAATCTGTTTCTTCTACCCACAATGCCCTTCTCAGTAATTCCATCTACTGAACCTGATCTTGATTCTTCAATGTTCAGCTTAATTGCCATCTCCTCCATACAGTATTTCTTATTTTCCCAACTACAAATATGTCTCCATTTTCTGAACTCCCAAAGTACTTTACTGTTCTTTTATCTCAATGCTCAGATTTTTATCCTGTCGTTTTGGGGAGAAGGGCAGAGGCACAGGCAGAAGGATGGGATTTATTCTTTCTCTGCTTTATTAAGTTGCGTGCTCTCTGAAGGTAGAAGCCACTTTTTATTCACCTTTATTACCTTTTACAATGCCTTCTATAATACTGAGCAATACACATGCTCAAAAACATAGGTTGAGTAAAATCCATGGACATTTAAAAAGAATGTGACTTTCTCTGAGGCCAGAAATAGGGTTTAATAGGAAGCTACTTTTAAACTTGTGTCCAAGACACTTGGTTTTAAGATTGATTAACAAAAGAGGTGTAGTTTTTTGGTTGGCTAAAAAGTAAAGAATCCTCTTGGGTTAGGTCCTGGAAGCTTCTAAAAATTCACTAGAATTTTCTGATATTCAAGTTTAAGTTATAACACTTTGGCTTCAAAGTTCACAGAAAGAAGAGTATTTTCTTGTAACTGCAAAGGCTGCTGCAAAAGAGCTACAGTGGTCTTATGGAGTACGCACATGCATGGAGGGACAAGTGTTTGGGTTTTGTGTCTTACTTCCTCCTGGTGAAAAGATGATGTACAGAGAGAACAAGGTCACAATGTCTACAGTTGGCTGGGTGCAGTGGCTCACACCTGTAATCCCAGCACTTTGGGAGGCCAAGGCAGGTGGATCATCTGAGGTTAGGAGTTTGAGACCAGCCTGGCCAACATGGTGAAACCCTGTCTTTACTAAAAATACAAAAATTAGCTGGGCGTGGTGGCGCATGCCTGTAATCACAGCTACTTGGGAGGCTGAGGCAGGAGAATTGCTTGAACCTGTAAGGCGGAGGTTGCAGTGAGCCAAGATCACACCACTGTACTCCAGCCTTGGTGACAGAGCAAGACTCCATCTTAAATAAATAAAATAAATAAACGTATGTATGTCTGCAGCTACAGAGCAATGCTGATGGCTCTGAAAACTATAATAATAATGTCTTATGTTTACATGAAACTTTACAATACACATAATCTCACAAAAATAACCTTTATAAATTAAAAAAAAAAAAGATGCTCAGAGCAGCACAGTGAATTACTCAAGGTCATGTGACAGCCTGAGGCTTGAATTTTCATTTTCTTAATAGCATCTTTTGATGACCTAAAGTTTTGAATTTTAAAATACAATTTATTACATTCTTCTTTTATGGCTTATGCCTTTGTGGCCTAACAAATTTTAACCGGCTTAACCTGACGTCATCAGGATTTTATTTTATGTTTTCCTCTAGAAGCTTTATAATATTAGCTCTTTTGTTGAGGTATGATCCATTTTAATTTTTATATATGATATAATGTAAGGGTTAAGACTGTTTTCTATATGAATATCCAGTTGTTTCAACACCACCGAAAAGATTATCCTTTCTCCCACTGCATTGCCTTGGCATCTTTGCTGGAAATCAAATGACCATATATGTATGGATTTATGTCTGGATGCTTTATTCTGTTTTCTGATCCACAGTCTATTCTTTTGCCAACATCACATTGCATTGATTACTGTAACTTTATAGCAAGTTTTGAAATTAGTGTAAGTTCTTTAACTTTGTTCTTTTTCAAAATTGTTTTGGCTGTTTCAGGTCCTGTGCATTTCCATATACCTCTTAGAATTAGCTTGTCAAAATCTCAAAATTACCTTATAAGAATTCCAATTGGGATTTAAATCTATAGATCAATTTTAGAACTATTATCTTGACAATACTGAGTCTTCCAATCCATGAACACAGTATGTATTTCCATTTATTTAGGTCTTTTAAAATTTCTCTCAGCATGTTTTATAGTTGCCAGGTCACTTTTCATAACATCTTTTTACCTGAAGGCATTTTAAGCTTGTTTTCAGTTCTTTAAACACAGTAATCAACTACTGTATGGTCTGTGTTTTATAATTCCAGTGCTAAAAGTCTTTGTGCATCTGTTTCTATGTTCAGTTGTTTCTGCTGATTCTCATTCATGGTATCTAATTTCATTAAGGACCTACTTATTCACTTATGTTAAACATTTTATTCAAGAACCCATATGTAGGAATAAATACTATTGTATAACTATTTGTATCATCTTAAAATATTACTCTAAAACCAATCATGTTTTGAAATACTATGATAGTAATCAGAATCAAGGAATTAGTACTATTTACACTGGTTTAATGAAGCACTCATTTTTACATATAAAAAAGCATTTTCTGACAGTAACTTGTCTTATAATCTAGAATTTACTGACATCTATGATTAGCCTTGAATTATTTCAGGCTAAGGTCACGTCTAAACACTAGGACAACTAATGTGAACTCTAAGCATAGAGCTTATTGAAGGGCTAGTTTTGATGCATTCCAATGCATTAAAATCAGGATACTAATGGTAATAATGAAAGATTTAACACAAGTTAAAACAGGGATGGGTTAAATGGTATGACCAAAAGTAGGTAGGGGAAAAGTAATCAAGTTCATTGTCCTACTTGTCCAAAGATCATCACATTTTCCTCATTAATACCCTGCTTTCTTGCTTTTTGTATATGTGGCGTTAATAGCATGGTCTAGAGCAAGTATTTGTGATACAAATTAAGAACTTCACACTTTTCAGAATGGTGTGAATTAATGACAAAGTTTCATCAATGCGATTTAGAGAATATACCAAAATACCAACTTGTGACAGGACCCCAGCAAATCTTTGAAGTGACAGACATATTTTAAAAATAAATTTAATTCTCAGATGATATAACTCCATATTCAGTATACTTGAACTTAGTGACACTTAGCAGCATATGACTCTAAGAGGAAACTAGACAGCTACCTGTATACGCATGTGCACGCACACACACCCAACCCCCCCCCCCCCCAAAACACACGTCTAAGTTGTTTTCAATCTTCCAGGTCCCTCCATAGAGACTCCACTGTAAGTTTAAGATAGATGCTTGCAAGAGTTTTTTAATCCTGTCATTTTGTCTCTGACTAAAACCAGCACCAAAAAGAATGCTTTGGGTACTTAGAAAAGGTAAACTGCAAGCTTTAGAATTCAGTAAGGTCATGACAAGAATGACTTATTGAATGTCATCATGAGTTGTGGTCAGCAGTTTCACAAGGAGCTCACTTCTGGAAACAAATCTTAATATGTATGATATAGTAGATGGTATAGACAACATAGTGGGCCAGGTAACAGTACAGAAAGTTTTTGATCATAAGTTCTAAATAATGGAAAAGTGACTAAATCACAGTGACATGCCTGTGAGAATGCACTGTTAGAGAAATCCAATGAAGCTGGAAGGCTCATGTGAACCATTATAGACTTTATAGCTGGCCACAAATTGGGCTCTACTGTCACACTCTAGATGACAAGTGCACAGAAGAGATTCTACACCTGCGAACGTGAACTTAAAATCTCAGTTCTGACTACAACTGAGACAATGCCTTCTGTCTAAAGCTCATGGTTACTCAACTTGAATCCTCTCATTAGGGTAAGGCTGAACTGCAGAGTAAGCCAGTATGTTCTTTTAAGTCTTCACTGTATGTCTTGGAATTTAGATGTAAGAATTACCATCTGAGTTTATGCACCAATGGGGAATATTCCACGATTATTCTTTACTTCTCAAGTATGTGCCTCTGAGGTACTTGAAACACCTGCGTTAGTAAGTTTCACAACCCTTATCAGAAGATGAGAAATAGTTTGGCTTTATTCAATATAACAGCATAGGTCTAACTACTTTGAAAAACTATTTGGCATATCTACCAAAGTTAAACATAAATACACCCTGAGACCTAACAATTCTATCCCTAAGTATATTCTCAACAGTAGTGTCAAAAGATGTCTGTTGGAATGTTCATAGCAATACTACTCATAATAATAAAAATCTGGAAAAACTACCCAATTGTCCATAAATAGAATGTATAAATAACTGTGGTCTAGTCACACAATGAAATAATAAAAAACAACAACAATGAACAATCTATAACCATGCACAATATTATGGATAGATCTCACAAACATAATACTGAATGAAAGAAGCCAGATATAAGATAAACAGCAAAAGCAAGCCCAACTAATCCATAATTTTCGGGATGAAAACAGTGGCTACCCTTGAGGAGGGAGTGTGGTTTAAGTGACTGAAAGGGAAGTGGCTGCTGGGGTGCTGGTCATGTTCTGTTTCATCATCTGCATATTTGTTATATATGGGTGTTCAGTCTATGAAGAGATGTGTACCTTTCTATATGTGTGTTATACTCCAATATAAAAGTTAAAAACAAACAACAAAATCTTCATTAGTAACAACAGTTACAAAACTAAACAATTTGGTAAGCCCCAAATTATTCAACAAGTTAACAGCAAAAATAAAAGGAAGTTGAGAATTCAATATTATTGCTTTGTAGCTTCATTCCATAAGACTGACTCCAATAAGACAGTATCTTGAGATCACAAAGATCTATTGAGATAAAACGGATAATATGTCTTTCTTCTTGCTGATAGGTTATTTTTCCTTTATCCTTTTTAAACTGCAATTAATTTCTATAGCTCTTTTATCTGACATAGGACATGGGCTATTTCAGTCATCTTCATTTTCTTGCACACACTAAAATATGGTAACTGAGTGTCTAACAACTCTGTTAGAAGAGGAAAATGACGCCTGAAAATGCTTTGGGATCCTTGCACCAAAGCGAAAACAAATATTACCTCTATATCCTGTCTAGTGTCTGAGTTTATAAACTTCTTGACCTGAATGGATGTTTAAATACAACAGATGGGAGAATCGTAGCTCAATATACTTTTGTGAATTAAATTGGACACTTTGGAAACAAACTTAATGTTCTGCAGCTGGCCTTCCCAATTTAAAACATGTAACTTTTGTAACATTGTGGGAGAGGGAATGCTAGTAGTATCAGATGTCTGGAAGTAAATCTGAACTTAGTGACTTCTGGAAACACTGTTTTTGAGGTTGTTTCCCACCTACATATAACCATTTTTATAAACTGGTTAACCAGGAGTCCAGCTGCAGGAATGTTTGGATGAATTCCTTGTGGTAGGAATTCATCATAAACTTTGTTACTCCCAAAGACCCTTTTATAGATAAACTAGTTAGTGATGATGATTTAACAATAGCTAAAAATTCCTGATGGAACTAAAACTTCATAAAGCTACGGTGGGGAAAAAAAAGTTTGTCCATCTCTCTTGATACCATATTAGGTATGACTGAGGCTACAGAAGTGAATGGAATGAGAAATTAGTAAGTCTGATGAAGCTTTCATAGGACAGTGCCAGGATTCTCCTAATCAAAACAACAAAGTGCCTGGTAAAAGAATACCAGCATAGATTATAAATGGGAAGTCATTTAAAATCACCCTGTCTCAGAAGGACAAGAATTATTTTTTTGTGTTTATGTAGAAGCAGACCCCAACCTTTCTGGCACCAGGAACCAGTTTCACGGAAGACAATTTTTCCACAGACTGGAGTTGGGGGTGAGGCTGGGGACAGCAGGGATGGTTTCAGGATGAAACTGATCCACCTCAGATCATCAGGCATTAGATTCTCACAAGGAGGACGCAACCTAGCTCCCTCGCACACGCAGTTCACAATAGGGTTCACGTTCCTATGACAATCTAATGTGGCTGCTGATCTGACAGGAGGCAGAGGTCAGGCAGTAATGCTCGCCCTTTGATGCTCGCCCTTTGATGCTCACCTCCTGCTGTGTGGCAGGTTCTTGGCCTGGCGGTTTGGGACCCCTGTTATACAGGATCCGAAATTTAAAATGAGGCCTCTGTAGTATAATGAGTCTAAGTGGGGACTTAGTCTAAAAAGTAAAACATAGAATCTTTTACACTGTCCTTTACAACATATCATTTTGCTTTTGGTAAACAACTATACATAATCAATAATCAAACTTCCTTCCTGACAATCACCATCTCCACTTCCTAGTCAGCAATTTTTTTAAGAGATACAGTTTCACCATGTTGCTCAGGCTGGTCTTGAACTCTGGGCTAAAACAATCTTCCTGCCTCAGTCCTGGAAGTAGCTGGGACTACAGGGGCCAATTTTGCTTTTTAATAAATGCCTCCTCAAAATAAGCAGGCGTAGAGTTGCTGATAGGAGTCCTTCATCACCAAGTTGAACAATGGCTCTCCTATGACTTGTCTGGACCTGTTTGGTTTGAGGCTCTTTGTTTCTCCAGACTATGTAAAGTTGAATTTTAGTCTTTTGTATTATTTCTGCAATGTATGCCTTCTGACCAGTTTCTATGTGGGTGAAGGAAGAAAGAGGAAAACCAGTCATGGGAAGAGACTGTTAAAAATTAAATTATAGTACACAACAAAATGGAAGAACAATTATGCTACATCTTAATTGCAGAACTGTATTATCTAAAAAGAACCCTTGAGAAAAATGTTAAACGAAGGCTGGTTTCTTCCTGTCATCTAGCATCTCTTTCCATTACCTATTAATGCATACTCAGAAAATGCAAACTAATTTTCATGGCAGCCTAAGCCAAATATATATGTGTATGTAAATCTAACACTACTTAAGGCAAAAAAGAAGGGGATAAGAAGAGGGGGAAGGGGAGAGGGAAGACAGGGACGAGGAGAAAAAAAAAGGAGGAGAAAGAGGTGTAGGGGCACGTACCTTATCCAAAGCTAAATATTATTTTGATTTTCTAGTCTATTTACTATAGGACAATGCTATAGCTCTATGAACATAAATGATTAAGGATTACTCACCATTTTGTATTATATTTCACTCAATTCTACTAATCAGACAGGAGATGCAAAAATCCATTAGTTTAAAAAAATGTAAAGTGGATTATTATACAATATTGAGGGTTAAATCAATATTATAATTATGTTAATCATAAAATTCCAGGATTTTTCTATCTGCCTACCTCTGACATATCATGTACCAGCAAAAGAGGAATGCTTATTGTTGTGATGTCATGGGTACAGCAAACTTTGAGTATATTTCGGAGTCCCATAATGGCAGGATCACGAGCAGTGATGTTTCCCGATTTCACATGGTCATCCACACAAAGATGGAAAGCAACATGGATTTCTGAGAGATTTGAATGCCGTGTAATATAAAATTCCCCTGTGAACAACAAATACAAGTATTATTATCAAATGCCTAAGTCACATTCATCAGTGGGCTTTATAAATAAGTGTAATTGGCAATCAATGTGCTGAACTAGTGGGGTGTATCATGAACATTTACCGGATTCAGGAAGCAACTGTGATTACTGCTCCTTAATTCTCAGAGAGAGGGTAATGAAAATAAGAGACAATAGCCAATTATGCAATAGGCTCATAAATTGGTATGAAGTGACCACCAAGCAGTAAATAAATCAAGTAAGTGCTCATCTTTATTTTGATGTAAATGCCTAAAATGTCAAATTAATTAATTAATGTATTTTGAGATGGAGTCTTACTCTGTCACCAGGCTGGAGTACAGTGGCACAATCTCAGCTCACTGCAACCTCCGACTCCCTGGTTCAAGCGATTCTCCTGCCTCGGCCTCTTGAGTAGCTAGGATTACAGGCACGTGCCATCACGCCCAGCTAACTTTTGTATTTTTTTGTAGAGATGGGGTTTCACCATGTTGTCCAGGACGGTCTCCATCTCCTGACCTCATGATCTGCCTGCCTCAGCCTCCCAAAGTGCTGGGATTACAGGCGTGGACCACCACGCCTGGCCTAAAATGTCAAATTTAACAGGTAAAAAAGGTTACTTGTGTCTATGCCCTAAATCTGCTCTTCCTCATCTCAACTTACGAGACCAATCTGTCCAGTTAGTTGCCCAGGACAGAAAGATAGGTGTCCCTAATTCCTGTGCTTTCCCTCAATGCCTATCACCTCATCCACAATCCAATCTACCACCAACTATTTTCAGTTCTATCTCCAGAATAGCCCATATCTGAGTATTCCACTTTTATTGATGTCACCCCAGTTCATGCTAATTTCTCACCTAGGTTTTTGTAATATTCTCTTAATTGATCTCCTTACTCCCTGCTTGTCCACCTACAAACCAAGTCTTCATGTAGCTGTGACTTAAATATGTATCATATCGCTCCCCTACTTAATATCCATACTCTTTATCATGGTCTAGAACAATGGTCTCCCATGGACTGGCACCGTCCATCACCTGGTAGGAACTGGGCTGCACAGCAGGAGATGAGTGCCAGCAAGGGAGTGAAGCTTCATCTGTATTTACAGCCGCTCCTCACTGCTCACATTACGGCCTGAGCTCCACCTCCTGTCAGATCAGTGGTGGCATTAGATTCTCACAGGAGCGTGAACCCTACTGTGAACTGTGCATGTGAGGGATCTAGGTTACGTGCTCCTTACGAGACTCTAGTGCCTGATGATCTGTCACTGTCTCCCATCACCCCCCGATGGGATCATCCAGTTGCAAGAAAACAAGCTCAGGGCTCCCAGGGATTCTACATTACAGTGACTTGTGTGATTATTTCATTATATATTGCAATGTAATAATAATAGAAATAAAGTACACAATAAATGTAATGCACTTCAATCATCCTCAAACCTCCCCAACCCCCAGTCTGTGGAAAAACTGTCTTCCATGAAACTGGTCCCCGGTGCTGGTACCAAAAAAGCTGGGGACCACTAGTCTGGCAGGCCAAGATGACTTGGACCCTGCCTCTCTCTCCAGTATCTTCTTGTCTCACTCCTTCGTCACTCCAGTTACACAAGCTTTTGTTCCATTCTTCAAACATGCAGAGCTTGTTCCCAATTCAGGGCTGCTGCCTGGAGAGCTTTTCTCCAAGATTCTCACAGGGCTGACTTCTTTTCATCAATCACATCTCAGATCAAAAGTCACCTCCTCAGAAAGGACTTCCTTAACTATCCTATCTACTAGTGGTCTCCTCCACCCTTTACTCTTTCACCTTATTCAGTTTTATCTTCTTCTTAGCACTGAAATTATTTTGTGTACATATTATTTTAAAGAGACCACTGTGTACGTGCCATAATTATAGGGATTTTGTTTATCTTCTTCAGTGTTCTATCTTTAGCAAGTAGAACAGCACCTGGCAGGTAGAAGATACTCAATAATTATTTGTTGAATGAATATTTTAGGCTGAACGCTGGAGCAGTCTTTCTCAAACATTAAAATCCATGCTTCCTACCATCACTCTTTTTTCTGTGAAGCCCCACAAGCCAAGAAAAATCTCATCAGCTTGTATTTTCTGTAGTTCGTATCAACATAAAGAAGTAAAATAGGGGGGCGGAGCAAGATGGCCGAATAGGAACAGCTCCAGTCTCCAACTCCCAGCGCAAGCAACACAGAAGACCGGTGATTTCTGCATTTTCAACTGAGGTACTGGGGTCATCTCACTCGGGAGTGCCGGACAATCCGTGCGGGTCAGCTGCTGCAGCCCGACCAGTGAGAGCTGAAGCAGGGCGAGGCATCGCCTCACCTGGGAAGCGCAAGGGGGGAAGGGAATCCCTTTTCCTAGCCAGGGGAACTGAGACACACAACACCTGGAAAATCGGGTAACTCCCACCCCAATACTGCGCTTTAAGCAAACGGGCACACCAGGAGATTATGTCCCACACCTGGCCAGGAGGGTCCCACGCCCACGGAGTCTCCCTCATTGCTAGCACAGCAGTCTGCCATCTAACTGCAAGGCAGCAGTGAGGCTAGGGGAGGGGCGCCTGCCATTGCTGAGGCTTAAGTAGGTAAACAAAGCCGCTGGGAAGCTCGAACTGGGTGGAGCTCACAGCAGCTCAAGGAAACCTGCCTGTCTCTGTAGACTCCACCTCTGGGGACAGGGCACAGCTAAACAACAACAACAAAAAAAGCAGCAGAAACCTCTGCAGATGCAAACGACTCTGTCTGACAGCTTTGAAGAGAGCAGTGGATCTCCCAACACGGAGGTTGAGATCTGAGAAGGGACAGACTGCCTGCTCAAGTGGGTCCCTGACCCCTGAGTAGCCTAACTGGGAGACATCCCCCACTAGGGGCAGTCTGACACCCCACACCTCACAGGGTGGAGTACATCCCTGAGAGGAAGCTTCCAAAGCAAGAATCAGACAGGTACACTCGCTGTTCAGCAATATTCTATCTTCTGCAACCTCTGCTGCTGATACCCAGGCAAACAGGGTCTGGAGTGGACCTCAAGCAATCTCCAACAGACCTACAGCTGAGGGTCCTGTTAGAAGGAAAACTATCAAACAGGAAGGACACCTATACCAAAACCCCATCAGTACGTCACCATCATCAAAGACCAGAGGCAGATAAAACCACAAAGATGGTGAAAAAGCAGGGCAGAAAAGCTGGAAATTCAAAAAATAAGAGCGCATCTCCCCCTGCAAAGGAGCGCAGCTCATCGCCAGCAATGGATCGAAGCTGGTCAGAGAATGACTTTGACGAGATGAGAGAAGAAGGCTTCAGGCTTCAGTCCATCAAACTTCTCAGAGCTAAAGGAGGAATTATGTACCCAGCTCAAAGAAACTAAAAATCTTGAAAAAAGAGTGGAAGAATTGATAGCTAGAATAATTAATGCAGAGAAGGTCATAAACGAACTAACAGAGATGAAAACCATGACACGAGAAATACGTGACAAATGCACAAGCTTCAGTAACCGACTCGATCAACTGGAAGAAAGAGTATCAGCGATGGAGGATCAAATGAATGAAACAAAGCAAGAAGAGAAACCAAAAGAAAAAAGAAGAAAAAGAAATGAACAAAGCCTGCAAGAAGTATGGGATTATGTAAAAAGACCAAATCTACGTCTGCTTGGGGTGCCTGAAAGTGAGGGGGAAAATGGAACCAAGTTGGAAAACACTCTTCAGGATATCATCCAGGAGAACTTCCCCAACCTAGTAGGGCAGGCCAACATTCAAATTCAGGAAATACAGAGAACACCACAAAGATACTCCTCCAGAAGAGCAACTCCAAGACACATAATTGCCAGATTCACCAAAGTTGAAATGAAGGAAAAAATCTTAAGGGCAGCCAGAGAGAAAGGTCGGGTTACCCACAAAGGGAAGCCCGTCAGACTAACAGCAGATCTCTCGGCAGAAACTCTACAAGCCAGAAGAGAGTGGGGGCCAATATTCAACATTCTTAAAGAAAAGAATTTTAAACCCAGAATTTCATAGCCAGCCAAACTAAGTTTCATAAGTGAAGGAGAAATAAAATCCTTTACAGATAAGCAAATGCTTAGAGATTTTGTCACCACCAGGCCTGCCTTACAAGAGACCCTGAAGGAAGCCCTAAACATGGAAAGGAACAACAGGTACCAGCCATTGCAAAAACATGCCAAAATGTAAAGACCATGGAGGCTAGGAAGAAACTGCATCAACTAACGAGCAAAATAACCAGTTAATATCATAATGGCAGGATCAAGTTCACACATAACAATATTAACCTTAAATGTTAATGGACTAAATGCTCCAATTAAAAGACACAGACTGGCAAACTGGATAAAGAGTCAAGACCCATCAGTCTGCTGTCTTCAGGAGACCCATCTCACATGCAGAGACATACATAGGCTCAAAATACAGGGATGGAGGAAGATCTACCAAGCAAATGGAGAACAAAAAAAAAGCAGGGGTTGCAATCCTAGTCTCTGATAAAACAGACTTTAAACCATCAAAGATCAAAAGAGACAAAGAAGGCCATTACATAATAGTAAAGGGATCAATTCAACAGGAAGAGCTAACTATCCTAAATATATATGCACCCAATACAGGAGCACCCAGATTCATCAAGCAAGTCCTTAGAGACTTACAAAGAGACTTAGACTCCCATACAATAATAATGGGAGACTTCAACACTCCACTGTCAACATTAGACAGATCAACGAGACAGAAAGTTAACAAGGATATCCAGGAATTGAACTCATCTCTGCACCAAGCAGACCTAATAGACATCTATAGAACTCTCCACCCCAAATCAACAGAATATACATTCTTCTCAGCACCACATCACACTTATTCCAAAATTGACCACATAATTGGAAATAAAGCACTCCTCAGCAAATGTACAAGAACAGAAACTATAACAAACTGTCTCTCAGACCACAGTGCAATCAAACTAGAGCTCAGGACTAAGAAACTCAATCAAAACCGCTCAACTACATGGAAACTGAACAACCTGCTCCTGAATGACTACTGGGTACATAACAAAATGAAGGCAGAAATAAAGATGCTCTTTGAAACCAATGAGAACAAAGATACAACATACCAGAATCTCTGGGACACATTTAAAGCAGTGTGTAGAGGGAAATTTATAGCACTAAATGCCCACAAGAGAAAGCTGGAAAGATCTAAAATTGACACTCTAACATCACAATTAAAAGAACTAGAGAGGCAAGAGCAAACACATTCAAAAGCTAGCAGAAGGCAAGAAATAACTAAGATCAGAGCAGAACTGAAGGAGATAGAGACACAAAAATCCCTCCAAAAAAAATCAATGAATCCAGGAGTTGGTTTTTTGAAAAGATCAACAAAATTGACAGACCGCTAGGAAGACTAATGAAGAAGAAAAGAGAGAAGAATCAAATAGATGCAATAAAAAATGATAAAGGGGATATCACCACCGACCCCACAGAAATACAAAGTACCATCAAAGAATACTATAAACACCTCTACACAAATAAACTAGAAAATCTAGAAGAAATGGATAATTTCCTGGACACTTACATTCTTCCAAGACTAAACCAGCAAGAAGTTGAATCCCTGAATAGACCAATAGCAGGCTCTGAAATTGAGGCAATAATTAATAGCCTACCAACCAAAAAAAGTCCAGGACCAGATGGATTCACAGCTGAATCCTACCAGAGGTACAAGGAGGAGCTGGTACCATTCCTTCTGAAACTATTCCAATCAACTGAAAAAGAGGGAATCCTCCCTAACTCATTTTATGAGGCCAACATCATCCTGATACCAAAGCCTGGCAGAGACACAAAAAGAGAATTTTAGATCAATATCCCTGATGAACATCGATGCAAAAATCCTCAATAAAATACTGGCAAACCGGATTCAGCAGCACATCAAAAAGCTTATCCACCATGATCAAGTGGACTTCATCCCTGGGATGCAAGGCTGGTTCAACATTCGCAAATCGATAAACATAATCCAGCATATACACAGAACCAAAGACAAGAACCACATGATTATCTCAATAGATGCAGAAAAGGCTTTTGACAAAAGTCAACAGCCTTTCATGCTAAAAACACTCAATAAATTCGGTATTGATGGAACGTACCTCAAAATAATAAGAGCTATTTATGACAAACCCACAGCCAATATCATACTAAATGGGCAAAAACTGGAAAAATTCCCTTTGAAAACTGGCACAAGACAGGGATGCCCTCTCTCACCACTCCTATTCAACATAGTGTTGGAAGTTCTGGCTAGGGCAATCAGGCAAGAGAAAGAAATCAAGGGTATTCAGTTAGGAAAAGAAGAAGTCAAATTGTCCCTGTTTGCAGATGACATGATTGTATATTTAGAAAACCCCATTGTCTCAGCCCAAAATCTCCTTAAGCTGATAAGCAACTTCAGCAAAGTCTCAGGATACAAAATTAATGTGCAAAAATCACAAGCATTCTTACACCAGTAACAGACAAGCAGAGAGCCAAATCATGAATGAACTTCCATTCATAATTGCTTCAAAGAGAATAAAATACCTAGGAATCCAACTTACAAGGGATGTAAAGGACCTCTTCAAGGAGAACTATAAACCACTGCTCAGTGAAATCAAAGAGGACAGAAACAAATGGAAGAACATACCATGCTCATGGATAGGAAGAATCAATATCGTGAAAATGGCCATACTGCCCAAGGTTATTTATAGATTCAATGCCATCCCCATCAAGCTACCAATGAGTTTCTTCACAGAATTGGAAAAAACGGCTTTAAAGTTCATATGGAACCAAAAAAGAGCCTGCATTGCCAAGACAATCCTAAGTCAAAAGGACAAAGCTGGAGGCATCACGCTACCTGACTTCAAACTATACTACAAGGCTACAGTAACCAAAACAGCATGGTACTGGTACCAAAACAGAGATATAGACCAATGGAACAGAACAGAGTCCTCAGAAATAATTCCACACATCTACAACCATCTCATCTTTGACAAACCTGAGAGAAACAAGAAATGGGGAAAGGATTCCCTATTTAATAAATGGTGCTGGGAAAATGGGCTAGCCATAAGTAGAAAGCTGAAACTGGATCCATTCCTTACTCCTTATACGAAGATTAATTCAAGATGGATTAGAGACTTAAATGTTAGACCTAATACCATAAAAACCCTAGAAGAAAACCTAGGTAGTACCATTCAGGACATAGGCATGGGCAAGGACTTCATGTCTAAAACACCAAAAGCAACGACAGCAAAAGCCAAAATTGAC
This sequence comes from Piliocolobus tephrosceles, assembly GCF_002776525.5. NCBI lineage: Eukaryota > Metazoa > Chordata > Mammalia > Primates > Cercopithecidae > Piliocolobus > Piliocolobus tephrosceles. The sequence continues at coordinate 4,865,923 of NC_045443.1, forward strand.
AAATGGGATCTAATTAAACTAAAGAGCTTCTGCACAGCAAAAGAAACTACCACCAGAGTGAACAGGCAACCTACAGAATGGGAGAAAATTTTTGCAATCTACTCATCTGACAAAGGGCTAATATCCAGAACCTACAAAGAACTCAAACAAATTTACAAGAAAAAAACAAACAACCCCATCAAAAAATGGGCAAAGGATATGAACAGACATTTCTCAAAAGAAGACATTCATACAGCCAACAGACACATGAAAAAATGCTCATCATCACTGGCCATCAGAGAAATGCAAATCAAAACCACAATGAGATACCATCTCACACCAGTTAGAATGGTGATCATTAAAAAGTCAGGAAACAACAGGTGCTGGAAAAGATGTGGAGAAATAGGAACACTTTTACACTGTTGGTGGGATTGTAAACTAGTTCAACCATTATGGAAAACAGTGTGGCGATTCCTCAAGGATCTAGAACTAGATGTACCATATGACCCAGCCATCCCACTACTGGGTATATACCCAAAGGATCATAAATCATGCTGCTATAAAGACACATGCACACGTATGTTTATTGCGGCACTATTCACAATAGCAAAGACTTGGAATCAACCCAAATGTCCATCTGTGACAGACTGGATTAAGAAAATGTGGCACATATACACCATGGAATACTATGCAGCCATAAAAAAGGATGAGTTTGCGTCCTTTGTAGGGACATTGATGCAGCTGGAAACCATCATTCTTAGCAAACTATCACAAGAACAGAAAACCAAACACCACATGTTCTCACTCATAGGTGGGAACTGAACAATGAGCTCACTTGGACTCGGGAAGGGGAACATCACACAATGGGGCCTATCATGGGGAGGGGGGAGAGATTGCATTGGGGAGTTATACCTGATATAAATGACGAATTGATGGGTGCTGAGGAGTTGATGGGTGCAGCACACCAACATGGCACAAGTATACATATGTAACAAACCTGCACGTTATGCACATGTACCCTAGAACTTAAAAGTATAATTAAAAAAAATAAATAAATAAAATAGAAAACATAGAAAGGATATGTTCTTACCAATACATATACCTCACTGGAAATTCTGGTAAGTCCTTCTAGGAAAGGTCTGCATATCTCTACTCTCACACTCTTAACCTGTGCCCTCACAAATTCTGCTTGCCCTTGCAGCAACATCATTATCTTAGGATCTACTTAGAAACATACAGTACACTTAAAATACTTAATATACTTTAGCCCAGTGGTTAACATTTCTAGTTACCAGTGTGCATCAGCTGTATCCACAGATGCCTCTGACAGGTCCCAGGCAAAGGTCTTTTATTTTTTATTTTAACTTGAACAAGATAAAGGAATTAGATAAACAGAAGGAAATTAAAGAAAGGACAGCAACAGATATATCACAATAAACTGGATAAAGAGAAAGTAAAAAAGAAAATTGTTGAGGAATAGTTATAATTTTCTAGGAAGGCAACAAAAGACAGAGACTGCTTATCAGAAACTCAGTGGACTATGTGATAAGACAATATCCTTCTGGCCCAGTACAGTGTATTACCTTCTACACTGCTACTGATTATTCACAGGATGGAAGTCATAGCTTGAGATATGGGCCATGATCCAGGAGTGTGGCAGGATGACTTAGTGAACAAGTCAGGTGCTCCTAATCCCCAAATTGGCACTGCTGTCTTTGACCTTAAATGACTTGTTTCTTGGCCTAATTTTACCCATTAATAAAATGGGGGCCATGGGGCTGGCAGTAGCAATCAAATTAATATGCTATAGTAGAAAAAGGACTAGATTGGATGTTAAGAAGATCTGATTTCTAGCACATTGGCTGTGTGATCTTGGGCAAATCAATTCAACTTATTGATCCTCTGTTACTTAGTGTATGAGACGGGGAAAATAATGCTGACTGCTTTCCTTACAAGGTTATGAGAATTAGATGACATAAACTGGAAATATTTAGATCATTATTAAGTAAATTATGACTGGCTTACAAGTATATAAATAAAACTGTTTTTCTTTGCAATTTAAAAATTAAAATAAGTTTTGATTTAGATTTTTTTCATCTCCTGTAAACATCCTGGTTGTGTAGGTATACTTTAACTAAATGGAAATTAATATGCTATTATCTCTAACTGAATACTTTAATATTCCTTTTCTGACTCAGACTTATGATATATCCTCCAGATTTGGTTGTAACACAAAGTATACAAATAAGACAGTCCATGTTACGTTCTGTGATACAAACACTACTAGGGGTCATCAGAGTGAATTCAATCAGAAAGAGGACTGAGAGACTGAATTACCAGTTGTTAAACAACCTATAGGCTTTTTCCAGAAAAGACTAAGGAAGGAAATACATACAGCAACAAACAGTTATGTTTTAAAAAAACCAGACTTTGGTTCTTCCAGAGTAGAAATAAGATTGGCACATTTTAAGAAAGCCACAAAATATGGATGATTTAAGTTGTGGATCCATGAAGAGAAATACAATAGATCCTTCATTGAAGGTATTTTTAAACGAAGAGGAGGATGGTTTCCTGTTCCACACAGTGGAGGAAACAACATGTGGTGATTCTAACATTATCCACTAAGGTGGGATAACTGAAGGTGGGAGGAAATTTCGAGGCTGATGACCACAGGCTAAGAGACAGGGCACGACAAGATGAATACCAGAAATGGGTATAATATTTGCTTAGATTAAATGTAATGTGTTCCAACTGAGTGACAGTGGTTTATATACATATACATATATATATACATATACATATGTAATGTGACCTACATGTCAAAGATCTGGGGAAGAAAATGTGAGAAAATTACCTTAAAGGAGAATAAAAAACCATCAAGAGATGGCTATTTCTGAAACTGTAAAACATACCACTTACTTAAAAAATTTTATAAAGTATACAAATAGTCCTTGTTATGCTCTGTGATACAAACACTAAGGGTTATCAGAGTGAATTCAATCAGAAACAGGATTGAGAGACTGAATTTCCAGTTGTTAAACAACATATTTCAGAATAATAAATAAAATGGAAAACAGAAAAATGTTAAGGGGAAATGAAAATAAAATTCTAAATAAGATGACCCATTTTCTTTATATTTAAGTTCAACTGTTTATATCTCTATGTACTATTGTTTATATTTCACTTGATCTTAGCTATAAGGCTGAGAAGTGTATAGTTAATATTTCAGAGTAAAACTTATTTTTTGGTTTATTTCTTAAGAAACTAAGAAATAATGTATAAGAAAAAATTTGCAATAAAAAACAATGATAAAACTTATGCAACTTCTTGAGCAATTTTTCTTTTATGGATCTAGAAAAAAGTGAGTACTAGTATAATATTAATAATTAAGTTGTAGGCCAGGCATGGTGGCTCACGCTTGTACTCCCAGCACTTTGGGAGGCTGAGGCAGGTGGATCACTTGAGGTCAGGAATTCAAGACCAGCCCAGCCAACATGGTGAAACACCATCTCTACAAAAAACACAAAAAAACTAGCCAGGTGTGGTGGTGTGGGCCTGTAGTCCCAGCTACTCAGGAGGCTGAGGCAGGAGAATCGCTTGAACCCGGGTGGCGGAGGTTGCAGAGAGCTGAGATGGCACCACTGTGCTCCAGCCTGGGCAACAGAGCATGGCTTCTCTTAAACAAAAAAATCAAGTTTAACATTGGAAAACATCTGTGAAAGTGTATTATAGAGGTACAAAGTGTTGTTTCAAAGTGATATAACGACATATACTAAATCATAGATTTAAAACACAAATTCCTATGGTGTGCATTATAAAACATTTTTTTGGTATAAGAAAAGAGTAATTTAAAATAAAAAAAAAATACTTACCAGGTAAAACATTTAAATAGTTCCTCTCAGCATTCTTAGTCTTATCATCATTTCCTCCATTTTGGTTTCCAGAATCTATTCATAAGACAATGCAATATGAAAGAACATAACAACATATGAGAATATGTTACTATGACCACTCCCAAAAGAATCATAGCAACAGCAAAAATTCACTAAGGGCATTTATATGCCAGGCATTCTGCTACATGCTTTACATGGATGATGTCATTTAATTCTTACAAAACCTCTATAACCACAGCCCTGGCAGGTAGGTCCTACTACTATGTCCATTTTATGTATGAGGAGATAGAGGCTTGGATGGGTTAACTAACTTAACCAAGCATGCACAGATAAGTGGTGGAGCCAGCTCTTAAATTCACATACTCAGATTCTAAGTCCTATGGTATTAACCACATTAGACATGCCAGTATCCTATTTTTCATCTGGGAGGTTCAGGGCACCAAGTTAACCACATATAAAATAACTTCATTAGGTAGTTGTGGTGTGGCCATCTTTATTTTTAGAATCTGAGTCACTGTTGTTGATATAACTTGTTCAGGGTTACAAATAAATGGCTAGTGGGACCAGGAATCACTGTATATTCACCCCATTCCTAAAATTTATTTCTTACCTGACGCTATATACAGTTATAACAGATAGGTGAAACTGTTTCAAATGGAACTTTTTTTTTTCAGATATTTAACAGTTTTTCTTCTTTTTTGAAGGCATGCTATTTCTTAGAAGAATAAATGTTGGTAAAATAAACATTATGATTGAACATATATTATAAAGATCGAATGCAAATTATTTTACATATTTTAATAAAAGAGACATGTGAACTTTATAAGAATTCCATCAGAACTCACAAATGCAAACTGAATATTAGCCTTCATATTAGCTGTCTTTAAGAGGTTGCATATTTATTCCAATTAAAAACTATTTTGGAATCTATTTTGGAATGGCTTTTAGCATCAGAAAATCACATGAAAACAGACCTTCAAACATGTAAACAGCAAATATCTAAATACTATAATTTTAAGAGATCTGAATAAAAGTAACAATATTTTTATCTAGTGACTTTGATAAATTGATTTGTAACACTGTACTTCGTAAATGCACATATTTTATAAATCAAGAGTCAGAGAGATAGAAGGCTCTGATGCTAGAATCCATATTTAATGAATTATCGTTTGCAATACAGAGCCATGTGATTGATAGGCTTTGAATAAATGTCTATCGTAGCACAGATTATAAGGAACAATAAAGAAGGACTCTAATCTTGTTCACATGGAGTATGAACAAATAGAATCTCTGTTAAGTAAACAAGGGAGAACAGTTCATAGTCCATTTCCCTTTCCATATTTTCATGGCAATGCCTTGTTTAATAATAGCAAGAAGATGGCCAGTTTTATTTTTTGAAAACGTATATAAAATGTGCATAAACATTTTTGGCTTTTTATCACGGACCACAGAAATACAAAGATGTTAATATAACAACCATAGTAAGAAAAATAATGGAATGTCTTAGAATAAACAATTGAATATCAGGACGTAAACGTGCAGAACAAATACGTAGGTGTGCACAGAAAAAGATGGAGAAGGTATTTTCACAAACTTCTTCTGTAACAACATGCAGCTTTCTTTAAGAAAGTCTTTTATAAATCTACTTGCATCACTGACTCACTGAAACCACAAAGTAGTTGCTTGAACAAGAACAAAATAAAATCATGATATATACGCACTGCCTTAGCCATATGTGGTTTAAAAACTTCCTGTCATTGACTGCACACTTTCTATCTCTCATAAATATACTTAGAATCCTCCTCCTCCTTCCACACCTGTCATGATCTCAATCTTCACGCTTTTAGTCACTACTAAGAATAATGTTAAAATGTTTCTGATCACATCATTGCTAGTTTGTATGAGAAGAAGGAAGTTATTTTTACGTAATATGGATATGAGTTCTTTTGGCGAGGGTTGATAAAAGTAATAACAATTGGTAGAAGAATAAGAGGGTATACCAAGATATTCTGAAAGGTTTTGTTAGGATATACTTCTATAGGGATTTTCTAATACTCAGCTGGATCTGTTATATATAACACATATTGCCACAGCAAACCCTCAACTGACTTTAGTGGGAATATAAACTGGTAGAAATACTACAGAGAGTAATTGCCAATGCTATGAAAATCGTAAACTTTAACCTGGGAATTTATCTTTAGGAATCTCTTCTGTAGATATGCTTACTGCTCACACACATGCACATTTATTCATATGCAAGGTTATTTACCATTACTAGGCATCACTACTTATAATAACAAAAAATAAGGAATAGATCAAATGTCTATTAGTAGGGGACTGATTTAATAACAGGATATCCTGCAATGGACTACTATGCAACAGCATAAAAGCATGAAGATGGTCTTTATGGACTGATACGAAATGATCTCCAAGATAAATTACTCAGTGAAAAAGGCAGAGTACAGAACAGTGTTATGCAGAAAGCTGCCATTTATGTAAAGAAGGAAAGTAAACAAGTACACACATACACTTGCTTATACATACATAAACATCTGTCTGCAAGGGACATGTGTGATAGCACTGGCTGCCTCTGAAGAGGGAAACTGGATGGCTGGGAACAGAGTCAGGGACACTTTCGCTGTATGCTCTTTTGTATAGTTTGAATTGTGAATCTTCAGAATGTCTGACCTATTTAAAGGATGATTAAAAACATATGAACTACTTCTTTAAAGTTTATTGAATAAAGAAACTGTAGTGAACCCTAGTCAAGTTATGACTAGATAGCCACATTCTAGCTACGAGAAAGGAAAGAATTCTATAATTTCTGGGAGAGAGGAACATGGGAGAGGGGAACAAAGACCCTTCAGAAGGGTCTTCCTTATACCAAGCAAAGATATAATATCTCTCTGCTACTGTGCAACGAAAATATATGCACCTGAAATACTATAACCGTTTCTTTTAAACACAGCAGGTGAAAACAAAGAAAAGAAAGAAAGAAAAAAGCATTCAAAAGTACCAAACGCAGATTTAAAGGAGAAGACAGCCCCAATTTTAAAGCTTACCATGTTTTATTTCCTGGGCACCAACATCAGCTTTTTATAAGAAATAATAAAATACTGGCCAGGTGCGGTGGCTCACGCCTGTAATCCTAGCATTTTGGGAGGCCAAGGCGGGTGGAACACATGAGGCCAGGAGTTTGAGACCAGCCTGGCCAACATGGCAAAACCCCATCTCTATTAAAAATACAAAAATTAGGCAGGCATGGTGGTACACATCTGTAATCCCAGCTACTCAGGAAGCTGAGGCACGAGAATTGCTTGAGCCCAGGAGGCAGAGGTTGCGGGGACTGAGATCACGCCACTGCACTCCAGCCCGGATGACAGAGTGAGACTCTGCCTCAAAAAAGAAAAAAAAAAAAAAAAGGAGAAATAATAAAATACTGTGTATGCATTCAAGCCAGACAAGAGGATGTTTGTGATTTTATATCTGTGATATATGAAATAAAAGAAAAATACAGCTTAACACATACTTGAAATGACTATTACCCTAATATTTAGGTCCTAACTAAACAAACCAATGGTACCAATTTAATTTACAAAGAAACCACTCTTTAAACTTTCATTTTTCAATTAAAAAACAGCTAAATTACTCTGGGATTTGAGCCAGAGATTCTTCTTTTACCTGACTTCCCTTAACCCTCTTCCTATGTATAGATAAAAAGCTTCTGAAGAAAGATGCCATTAACTTTTCAATAGCTTTAAAAACCATTTCCAAGATGGAGGTTTCTTAAAAAATTAAAAACAGAACTATCTTATGATCCAGCAACTCCATTTTAGGGTATATATCCAAAGGAAATGAAATTAGTATCTTAAACAGTTATCTACATTTTGGCATTAGTCGCAATAATCAAGATATTAAAAACACACCTAAATGTACACACATACACACACACACAATGGAATATTATTCAGCCGCAAAAAAGAAAATCCTGCCATTTGCAACCACATGGATGGATCTGGAGGACACTAAGCATCCTGGAGGATGCTAAGTGAAATAAGCCAGACACAGAAAAACAAATATTGTATCATCTCACTTATACATGGAACCTAAAATAGTTGACTCACATTGGTAGAGAGTAGAAGGTGGTTACCAGGGCTGGGGTGGGGGGAAATGGGGAGATTTTTGTCAAGGGGTACAAAGTTTCAGCCACACGGATGGATAAGTTCTGGAAATCTAATGTATGACAATGTGATTATATTTAACAATATTCTAGTGTATACTTGAAATTCATTAAGAGGCCAGATCTTAAGTGTTCTCACCATGGACACAAAAAGTGGTAACTATCTGAGGCAATAAACATGCTAATCCATTTGAAGTAATTATTTTACAATATCTGTGCACATTGAATCATCAAATTGTATACCTCAAATATATACAATATTGTCAAATATATCTCAATAAATTTAAAACATTTTTCCTGTAAATTTCCTAAATACGAAGAATGTTATGTTATGGATAAATAAAGAAAAAGCAGTTATTTGAGGATACAGAGTTTTTTTTTTTTTTTTTTAAAGAACGAAAAACAATTCATTTAACTGACTTCATGCTACTTAAGCCAGTCAAAGATATAACATACAAAAAGTGTATATTTTGTGCTACCTTTTAGTCTACGTTTCCAATCCCCTCTGTAGTAATAATTACGTCCATTTTAAAGATATAGAACTTTGATCAAAAGATCATCAACTTTCCACTGAGTGTCTACTTCAAGTATAACTATAGTACTGAAATTTAACAATAGTTTTCATTAAGAACCTTGAAGAAAATCATTCCCTTAAAAAAGAAAATTAGGCACAGAGTTCAAGCTTCTGAAGATCTGGATATATATCCAAAGGAATAGAAATCATTCTATATAAAGATACATGCACACGCATGTTCTTCGCAGCACTATTCACAATAGCAAAGACATGGAATCAACCCTAATGCCCGTTAATGATAGACTGGATAAAGAAAATGTGGGACACATACACCATGGAATACTGTGCAGGTATAAAAGGGAATGAGATCGTATCCTTTGCAGGGACATGGACGGAGCTGGAAACTGCTATCCTCAGCAAACTAATGCAGGAACAGAAGACCAAACACCACATGTTCTCACTTATAAATGGGAGCTGAATGATCAGAACACATGGACGCATGGTGGGGAACAATACACACTGGGGCCTAGAAGGGAAGAACATCAGGAAGAATAGCTAATAGACAGTGGGCTTAATACCTAGGCGATGGGTTGACAGGTGCAGCAAGCCACCACGCACACGTTTACCTATGTAACAAACCTGTGCATCCTGTACAGGTACCCTGGAATTTAAAATAAAAGTTGAAGGAAAAAAAAAACCCCAAAAACCAAAAATACATTTTGATGTTCTTTTTAAAGAAAAAAAAAAAACTTAAAATAATCTTAAATTTTGTTTTTAATTTCCCTCTATCTTCCACCAATATAATTTTCTATATGATCTTAATAATGATCCATATACTATTACAGTGTTTACAGACAGAATGTAATAAAAGTGAGTTTTACTCACCAAGTGATTCTTTCAACTTACTCCTGCGCTGGGTTCTGGCATAAAGTACCACCTGTTGGACAACTTCTAATTGCTCTTCAATTCGGGGAAAATGGAAGTCAGTGCATTCTTGGCAAACTGTGGCAAAATCTAAAGGACCCAAAACATTTACAAACTTCTAAATGCAAACTATCAAATATTTAGTATTTACTTACAATGAGATTTAGTAGAAACAGAAAATAATACTTCTTTTTCTTAAGATTTCTTATACTTGTCCTTTAAATAATTATGCCTTAAGTTAGGGCACAGCAATTTTGTTTTCATTAGAAACTTAACCTCTCAATCACTCAAAAGAGTATACAACTAAGAGACAAAGAAATGTTAATTCCAGGTCTTCTTTAAATAATACTTTGATCATAATCCACCCCAAAAGGTGCTATAAAAATACAAGAAGGTTCTTATATTTATGAGGGGAAATAAATTCTATTTAAGCTTCTTTCAAAAAACAGGTATACATTTCATGTATTTTATATATTTTACACTTCATATATTTACAAATTTAGAAATAATCATAAAAAGTGAGTTGTACTAAGAGGGACGGTAGAATTTTACTTAGCAAATTTAAGAGGTAGATTATTTTTTTAAAAAAAAAAAATATATATATATACACACACACACACAAACACACAGATAGAGAGACAAATGGATGAGCTAAAAATCACCAAGCCAGGATTTGCTTCTAAACTGAAAACACATGACTGCTCTTTTTGTTTTACCTTGTAATGAGAATTCTTTAAAAACATTATTTATAATATAATAGCAAAGAAAAATAAACATCATGAAGCACTCTATCAATGCTACAGTTTGAAATAAAATAACTATGGCTGGGTATGTTTGTTTGGTCTACTTGAATGCCAAGGTGATTAAAATTGTTTTTCAGTTTCCCCATAATTCCTTTCTTTGTAAGAATAGTGTTATAGGGTGAGATTTAACAAAATAAATGTGTGTGATGTTAACTTACCTCTTTTAATACCACTATATGAATTAATTCGATTATCTACTAGTAAAACCAGGCCACAGAGAGATGTAGAATAAAGTGACAGAGCTGTTTGGAGCCGATGAAGTTTCACACCACTTCGATGATTTCTTTTATGCTTACAGAAGTCCAGCATATCTGCTCTCAGCAATCTCAAATTATGCATGGTCTTTAACTGGGCTCCTGGGGGTAGGCAATAGTCCAGGAAAGATACTTAAGCAGCTGCAAAAAGTCCAGTATAACAGGACACGAATCTCTATGGCAAGAATCCAGATAAATCTGTACTACAAAATAATTAAAAATGGGTCTTGCAACTTTCCATTTTAATGACTATTTCAATGTAACCTATCTGAAAAAACATTATATAAATATACAAAACTTAAAGCCAACAAAATATACTCTTCCTTAAAGCGAAACATAATTTGGAATTAAAAATAACATAGGTACACACTATTCATATGTTAGGGATTTTTCTCTTATAGCATATAAAAAAAGTTTCAGTGGCCAGGCACGGTGGCTCACGCCTGTAATCCTAGCACTTTGGGAGGCCAAGGTGGGTGGATTGCTTGAGCCCAGGAGTTCAAGACCAGCCTGGGCAACGTGGTGAGACCTTGTCTCTATTATTTTAAAAAAGTAATAATTAAAAAAAAGTTTCAGAAGTTACAATAAATTATAACTAGAAAAAGTGAACACACTTACCTAAGTGAATGGTAAAACTTTCTTCTAACTTTCTCTGTTCCTCATAAATCCTTCCAATTGCTTCTACAGATTCTCTGAACTGACTTGGCTGAACTTTAATTTCCTCACTAAAAGTAATAAAATTATTGATATACTTTTATGTTTGTCAAAAACTTTTCTTAAAGGAAAGCTTTATAATGAGAGAAAACTGAACAGCTGAAAGTCTTGTTAATTTCTTCCTAAAGTCATCCTTAATCCATGGTGACAAGTAAGACCATAAGCATCAATAGTTTCTAAAATTCCCACTTGTTCTTTCATTTCCTCACAATAAATAAAGCAGATCATTATTTTCAATCATGATAATGTCAATTAATATACTGCCATTTAACATTTTTAGCAGCCTAAGAGAATGATTAAATGAAGCAATTAACTTATTCCTTTAAAATCACATTATATTTTAAAATATATAATACATCCTATACCAGGGCTAGCTCTAGGCAAAATCAGAAAACAGACGAAGTGACAGCAATGCAAATTTAAAGTCAAATAAAATAGATAATAAAAAAGATGAAGTTCATTTTGATGTATACACATCCTTTATTTTTACCATTTCTTGTTTTTTTTTTTTTTGGAGACGGAGTCTCGCTCTGTCACCCAGGCTGGAGTGCAGTGGCCCAATCTCGGCTCACTGCAAGCTCTGTCTCCTGGGTTCACGCCGCTCTCCTGCCTCAGCCTCCCGTTTGTTTTGTTTTTTACCTCCAACATTCTCCTCCTACTAAACTGCCTTTCTCTTTGCTCTCCTCTTTATAATTCCTGAAAAGACTTCCACAAGACAGCAATAACTATATCACTGTGGAATTCAAACAGTGGTATGCTGAAGATGATACAAGTCTGTACGAGTCATCCATTTCCCTAAATTTTGGGGGCTAATCCCAATAGCCCCATTAGACTCAATGACTGTCTCCATTAGTAAATATGGTAAATTTAAACCTAGCCATATAATCTACAACAGGGGACCCCAATCCCCCCCGTACTGGCCTGTTAGGAACCGGGCCGCTCAGCAGGAAGTAAGCAGCAGGTGAGTGAGCATGACCACCTGAGCTCCACCTCCCATCCGATCAGCAGCAGCATTAGGTTCTCATAGGATTGTGAACTGTATTGTGAACTGCACATGCAGGCAATCTAGGTTGTGTACTCCTTGTGGAACAGTTTCATCCCCAAACCCTCCCCGCGTCTCCTTTAAAAACTGTCTTCTGTGAAACTGGTCCCTGGTGCTCAAAAGGCTGAGGACTGCTGATCTACAAAATCACACCTTTCTGGACTCCATCAGATAAGTGATAATAAGGCAACCTTGTAAACTGAATTCCACACCGTGACATATCCCTCCAAGGACGGACAGGACATATAAGGAGTTTCATCTTTGTTAGAGCATAGCTGAAATGGGATGCTGTCATACAAGCGGGTAAAAAGAAAGCAGCTAAAATTTTAACAGATTCTTGAAGGCCAAGTGGGCTAGCATATCAAGTCAGAATAGGTTGGAGCCACAGACACAGGAACTTGCAAACTCTTTTCCATTGGCCTCCATCAGGTATTTCCAGAAAAGACCGAAGGCAGGAGACAAGAGAGCCTTCTCAAGGGCACAGGCAGAAATGCTGAGCATCAAGATACATGAGGCTTGACCAAACTAGGAGCTGACAAAGACAACAAAGAAGGAGAAGAGTGGAACAAAGTGACCTTCCTGACCCCCAACTATGAGCCTAGATTCAAGTAACAAGTCTACTGCTGGAGGCAGGGCAAAAGGATGGAGACAGACTCCACTCTGCAGCTCTGGCATGCAAAGACTGCTGAAAGCAAGGGATGGAGCAGAGAGACAGAGAAAAATTCTCCTGGACTCCCAAGTGCCATTCTAAGCACAAAGTAGCACCAGTAGAAAACGAAGCCTGTGGTACATTGAAGGTCCTGACAGGCACGAAACCAAACTGGGATAAAAGCGGGGTAAAAGACTACACATTGGGTACAGTGTACACCGCTTGGGTGATGGGTGCACCAAAATCTCAGAAATCACCACTAAAGAACTTACTTGTGTAACACCACCTATTCCCCAAAAACCTATTGAAATAAAAAAATTTAAAAAATTTTAAAAAGCCAGAAAGTCTAAAAATTATATGAAAGCAAGATCTCTAACAAACTTGCCAAGCATTTTCAGATTTCTCCAAGCATCGTTCCAGTGAATAAGCTAATAAAGAAAGTCTAATGCTAAGGGAAAAAAAAGAAACCAAACTTACCTCAACTGCTAATAAGATGTGAACAACCTTCACATTAATACGGTTCATTTCTGGACATAAATACTATTAACCTCAGTCTCTTCTAATACCCACAATATCCAGCATTCAGTTAAAAAAAAAAAAAAAAAAGAAGAAGAAGAAAAATAGGCTGGGCACGATGGCTCATGCCTGTAATCCCAGCACTTTGGGAGGCTGAGGTGGGCAGATCACGAGGTCAGGAGTTCAAGACCAGCCTGGCCAACACGGTGAAACACTGTCTCTACTAAAAATACAAAAATTAGCCATGTGTGGTGGCATATGCCTGTAATCCCAGCTACTTGGGAGGCTGAGGCAGGAGAATCGCTTGAATGCAAGAGGTGGAGGTTGCAGTGAGCCAAGATTGCGGCACTATACTCCAGCCTGGGAGACAGAGAGAGACTCTGTCTTGGTGGGTGGGTGGGTGGCGGGGAGAAGAAAAAAGAAGAAGAGACACCCAGAAAAGCAAGAAAAAAACCCAACCCACTGTTAAGAGATAAAGCAATCAACAGAAACAGATTTAGAAAGGATCCAGATATTGGGACTAAAAGAAAGGGACTTTCAAAACACTATAACCAACATGTTAAAAGATCTAGTGGAAAGGTAGACAACACACAAGCAATATTAGCAAAGAGCAGAAACAAAGGGAAATACTAGAAAGCAAAACATGGTATCAGACTAATGACCACAGATCAACTCATTTTATAATGCCACCATTAACCTGACACCGAAACCAAATTAAGATGTTATAAGAAACAAATAAACAAACTATAGACCAACACACATGCATAAATATATAAGTTGGTGGATATATGTCATATATATACATATGTGTGAAACAATACATATCATGACCTGTATATAAAACCTAAAACAATAAAACTTCTAGAAGAAAAATATAGGATAAAATCTTTGTGATCTTCCATTAGGCAAAGATATCTTAGACAAGATAGAAACTATTTAAAAATAGATAAATTGACCAAGCACAGAGGATTTTTGAGTAACAAAACTACTCTGTATGGTACTATAATGACAGATACATGTCACTATACATTTGTCTAAACTGACAGAATATACAATGGCAAGAGTGAGCCCTAATGTAAACTATGGACTTTGAATGATTATGTCAATATATGTTCTTGATCACAACAAAGGTACCACCTTGCTGGGGGATGCTGACAAAGGGGAAGACTATGCATTTGTAGGTCAGGGGTAAGTCTTAGTACCTTCCTCTCAGTTTTGCTGTGAACCTAAAAATACTTTGAAGAAATAATCTTTAATTGATAAACTGCACTTAACTAAAATGAAAAACTTAACTCTCTGACAGACACAATTAAGAAAATGAAAAGACAAGCCACATAGTGAGAGAATATATTTGTAAAACACATTATTTGATGATGGACTTGTATCCAGAATACATAAAGAACTCTCACAACTCAATAAGAAGACACATTTTTCCAGCACATGAAAAAATGTTACCATAATTAGGCATCAGGGAAATGCAAAGTAAAATTATAGACATCACTGCAAAACGTACTAGAGTGTCTAAACAGCAATATTGAGTGTTGATGAAGATATGGAACATTTGGAACCCTCATATATTGGTGGTGGGAATGCAAAATTGTACAGTCACTTTGGAAAATAGTCTGGCGGTTTCTTCTGAAGTTAAATGTACACTTACCATGTGACCAAGCAATCCCATTCCTAGGGGAGAGGGATTACATACTTATGAAAGAGAAATCAAAACACATGTTTACACAAGACCTGTTCACGAATGTTTATAACAGCTTTATAATTGCTAAAATCTGGAAATACCCCACATGTCCATCACTGAGTAAATGGATAAACAAATGGATGATAGAGTATTACTGAGTAATAAAAAGAACCACTGATAAACACAACAACTCAAATGAGTCTCAAAAGTATTATGCCACGTGAAAGCAGCAAGATACAAATTGCTACATATGGTTTGATTCCATTTATGTGACATTCTAGAAAAATCAAACTACAATGAAATAAAACTACAAAAAAGGGAAATTCTGTATCTTGATTGCAGTGATGATTTTATGACTCAGTTTGTCAAAATTCATCAAACTGTACACCTAAAACAGAAGAACTTTAACTTTATGTAATTTATTCCTCAACTGACCTGACTTTAAAGAAAAACAAAGCAAAAATAAATTTAAAAATACCATTTTTATCAATCTCATATAGGGGTTCCACATAGAGTTGTGTTGAAAACAGATCTCTCCTTCCCAAAGAAACATCCATCAAAAAGAAAAGCAAAGTAACATAGTCACAATAAAAACATTATTTCCTAGGAATACCTGATTTTTAAAACCAGCCGCAGCTACAGGCCAATGTTTACGCAATGAAATTGATTCTAAAGATTGAATTTCTGAAACTCTAGCAGCAAAGCAAGGGATAACTGTTTTTTTTTTTAAGAGACAGTTTCTCATTCTTGTTACCCAGGCTGGAGTACAGTAGCATGATCATGAAGGGATAACTTTTACAGCAAAAAGGCTTTCACAGCTTCTTTAAGTCAGTGGCTTTCAATGTTTCTGACTACAATATACAGTATACATTTTACATTTAGGCTCAATACACACATTCACTTTAGAAAGCTTCACATATGATGCACTCTGATTTTTTCCCCTATTCTACCGTTATTTTTAAAAGGCTGGTTGGAAAATAAGGGATGTAGAATGGTTCATAGCAGGCTGCAACAAATAGTCTGGGGAAAACGGTAAGGCAAATGAAAAACTATTATTTAGATAAGAGATGGTACAAATGTCAGATAAAGAGTTAACGATAACCTATCCATCTGTCCATCCATTCATCCCATAAATTTTAACTGAGCATGTCTTGTATGCTAGTGTCAAGAGATAAACACTTGGCAAGGGACTGGGTATACGACAAAAAAAAAAAAAAAAAAAAAAAAAAAGACATGAGACTGACATTATACAAATGAAATGCTATTTAACAATACTTATAGCATACACTGGCATATGCTGGAAATAGGATTATTATACTGTACTCAATATATTTCCAACTGAATATACTTTAGGATTTGAAAAAAATTAATTCTCAAACATACAGATATGTAGCCAGGAAATAACATAGGCATGGCCAAGCTCTAAGGGAACATGTGAAACACAAATTATTTAGGCCATGAGATGCCACACAAGTTATAATTCATGAGAAATCCTCCATGCTATTTCTGTGCCTTCTATATGCTTCTGTTACTGCACATACCACTCTATACAGTATTATTTATTTATAGATCAGTCTCTCTTTCGAGAATATAAGCTCCATATAGGAAGGTTTTTTTTTTGTTTTTTTTTTTTCTGCTTAGAGAGTGTTCGGCATTCAACCAATGTTTACTGCACGGAATGGAAACTAAAGAAATAAAGATAGTATTTAAGTATTTAGGTGTATGTATCTAGAACATAAAACTAAAGTTCTATCTCAAACTAACCAATAACCATTGCCCCCCAAATAATCCACATAAAGCCTATAATGCAAAAGGTGGTAAAAGAAGCACAAAATTATCTTGAACTTTCACTAGCAAATTAAAAATACATACAGCTAAAAGATTTAAGTTTGCAGTAAATATAAACCATTACTAACAATGGACCATTATACAAATAAGAACAATACATAGTAAATACCTAAGGGAGCTGTTGTTGGGGTTTTTTAGGTCTTGGTGAAGTTTTATTACCCATTCCTGATACTCTTGTTTTTGGATGGCAGTTGATTGTTTTAATTCATTTGACCATTTATTTTCTAGGTCCTAAAAGAAACAGTGTACCAACTGGTTAATTTTTTTACCAAAACAAAAAACAAAACAACAACAAAAGAAAATGCAACTGCATACCTAAAAGTCACTGTATTTCACTTACTTGCTGGGATTCAAAATGCTGAGCAGCCAGTGAATTTACATCTTGATCTGTCAGTGATTTTCCCAACTCCTGCATCACTTTTTCCATTTCAATACCTTGTCTAAAACACAAATAAGCAAATCAGGGATATTCATCAAACTTTCAAGGTATATGATCCTTCAGATTCATCGAACACTCTCTATAAAGTAAAAATAAAAAGTTTATTTTATAGAAATGTGTCCAGGAATGAGAATTAGAACTCCAAAGTACTCAGAATCCTTGGAAATGGGGACTACTAAATGATGATGACAGTGTCATATAATATCAACATCATTTGTGCAGCTAAATTTTCATCTAAATTTATTGCATAGATGAATGCAGTCAAAATCTAAGTTATCTTTCAATTACCATGGCTAATGTTAAAAACTCTAGACCTTTTCACCTGCAAATTTCCTCAAAGAAGAGACTCTGCAATTTCAGCTTAAATGGATTTTCTATTTGTATATGAACTAAAGTGACTTCAACCTCTGAAAGTTAGTTTACATTATATCCAGAAGCAGACAATTAGATCCTAAGTCAAATTATTATTAAGCCATAAAATTTACAGAGGGATGTAAAATACAGACTGAAGATGTTAGTCATACCTTCTGCATTTATCCAAAGAAATAATGTGTAAAAATAAAAAATGGTTTTTCCTACAGGAAAAACTAACCAGTGGTGTTAGAAGTACAGATAATGGTTATTTATGAGGGAAAGGGTAAAGGACTAGAAGGGCATGAAAGAGGTCTACGTAATGCTGGAAATATTCTATTTATTGATCTGGGCAATGGTTACATGGTCATGCTTAATTTGTCATAGTTTCCTGAGCTGTACACCCACAGTGTGTTGCCTTTTCTGTATGTATGTTATATTTTAATAAATAAGTTCACTTAAAACATTGAAATTAAAGATTATCTTGTAATACAAATGTATGCAAAAAGTTTGTTCTAAAACAAATTTCTAACAAACTTGGAAAGAACAAAACACAGACATAAACTAAAAGGATTTTATCATCCTAGTTAATTCAAGTAAATTGCTCTTAAGAGTGAATTTCTGGTCGGGCGTGATGGTTCACGCCTGTAATCCCAGCACTTTGGGAGGCCGAGGTGGGCAGATTACCTGAGGTCAGGAGTTCAAGACCAGCCTGGCCAACATGGTGAAACTCCATCTCTATTAAAAATGCAAAAATTAGCTGGGCATGGTAGCGGGCGCCTGTAATCCAAGCTACTTGGGAGGCTGAGGTAGGAGAACTGCTTGAACTCAGGAGACGGAGGTTGCAGTGAGCTGAGATCGCGTCACTGTACTCTAGCCTGGGAGACAGAGCAAGACTTCATCTCAAAAAAAAAAAAAAAAAAAAAAAAGAGTGAATTTGTACTTATTTATAACACTGATTAAGATACTCATATATATATGATAAATTAGATTCAAGCAAGTTATACATATATACATTTCTATATATACCTTCTGGTAGTAAATATTCAACATCATTTAAATCCCACTTAGTTCTAAAGCAGATGACTCCATTAATTTCTAGTAACTACTACAGGTCCAGTGAAAATTATGCTTGCAAGTGAGATTCTTATTTAGAAACAGAAATAACTGCTAAACATTTATAAATACAAACTTAGATATAAATATATATTACTATTTTACATTACACATGTTCCCTCTAGTGGATAAAAGGTATCATTGCCATTTTTAAAGTTTAAAGAACTATCTAGAATCTGGTTTGCTTAAAAAAAAAGCACATTTCTTGTGAAGAAAAAGACAGAAATTCAACAAATAAAATTTCATGAACATCTATTTCATCCTAAATATGTCCAAAAGGCAACTAGCTAATCATATAGCTGATGACACAATATATATTTTCTACGAGTAAGATAGAAGAAAATTTTATTACACGATGAAATACTAAATATAGCCTGGCTCAGTATGTCAGATGTGACAACTCTGGCATCCTGCATATTATCTTGAAGATACTTAAAGAAAAAAGATCATTATAACTTGTACTATTGATGCTATGCCGAGAAACTGCCTTTTAAAGATGTACAATGGCATTAAAATGAAATAAGAAATAAGAAAATGTGTCATTTCTGCTCATGAACTGGATAAATATATTAAGCACCAAAATGTCGGGTCAACCTCCACAGACACTCGTGAATTACAACTTACCTTAAGTCATACTGTTCACCTTTGCAATAAATGTTACCTACCAGAGGAATATCGCTTATTTTTTTTTTCAAGCTAGCAGTTTGGATAGGTGAAAAATAAAATACAAAACTTTTAAAAATAGATGAATTCAAGCATTATTTATATGTTTAGACAGAAAAAACAAGGCCAAACCCCATCAAGAAATATGGCCAAAGATCATTTCAAACAATGAAGTAAACCCAAACAAACCTCTACTAAAAAACTATTCCATGAAAAAAAAAGTATGAATACCAGTAAATGCAGCTAATTAGTAAGTTAATTCAACTTCCCAAAAGATGAAGAATCATGTAGAACAGAAATCTTCTTCTGATTTAGAAAAAGGAACCATTATAGACTATTAATGGCTAGATACAGAGTTTTTTGGGGGGTACAGGCAGCAAACTATGCTGCAAGTTAGAGACACTCAACAGACGACCTGAAGTACTAGGAATGGAAGTATAGGGAGCCAAAGTGGGAATTTATCAATATACCCAAAGAGGCAGAATAAGTATAGTCACAGAAGACCTGAGAGCTGATAACAGATTCAGGATGACTTTAAGGTTATATTATTTGAAGGCCTAAGAGGAAAAATCAAACAAATGAAGTTCAACAGAAAGTAATTAATTAGTATTTTTATGTATTTTTAAAAACCTAATTCTATATTTTGTTCTTTTTAACCTATATTCACAATTTTACTGGTTACATAATAAAGAACTAGAAAAAAAATTTTGTCTTCCCCAGGGAAATATGTTTCAACTATGTACCTAGAGGCAATCACTCACTACAGGTATCTCATCAAAAAGGAATAAACTGCCTCAATACAGCCGGTCAACAAACCAAACCTATAAACAGTGACAGATATCTCAAAACGTCATGTTCTTTTTGACAAAGAGATCATTCTAATATTTTACAAAGTATGAGCATAAATGGTCCAGAGGAGTACAACTGTTAGGAAAATTTACAAATCTATGCAATATAATAAAAATGCTAACTTGGTACACACAAGAGGGTATCCCTCAGGAACAATGATTAAACACATTTGCTTATTATTTTTCTGTACTTAAAATCTTCTTAACCATGACAACGTTCCAAAGATCATTCTCATCTTGCCAGCCTTACTGTTTTCTAAGGGGAAGCTAATGAGAACCAGGAACAAACCAGCACATCTTTTTAAATTTACTCCTTTGGGACTATTAAGTCAGTTGCACTAAAAAAAAAAAAAAAAAAAAAAAAAAAAAGTGCTTTTGTCCTAATGTACTCTCACAATCAAAGCAACACTAAAAATATTACCTTCATTGCATATACACCCAATGTCTTACATAAGTGTTTTTAAGATAATGAATGTTATCAGATTCTGCTAAATTACAATGGATTATCTAGAAGGACACATCCTGAATTCCTATCACAATTTATCTAGAGTTACTAGAAAGCAGTCAGGGAGGCCACTTCTTATTTTAAAATACACAATGCTAGCAGTTTTTGACATACTCCGAAGAAAAAATAAATAATAAAAGCAATGTTTGTATACTGTGTTAAGTAATCCATACAGTAGGAATTCAAATCTAATTACAACTTCTTGGAACAATACTGGCGTTATTGTTTTTTTCTAAGGTATTTGAGCATACAAAATGAACTGAAGGAGCCATGGACATAGCTACAGCAGGGCAATGCAGAGGTTCTGAATAGGGAGAGAGAATGGTACAGTGGCTAACAGTTCTGAGGTCAGATTTCCTGGTTTCAAATTCCAGCATGCCCTTGGACAAGTTACTTATTTAAGCAAAAACTTCTTCATCTGTAAAATGGAAATAATAGTAGGGTTATGGTAAAGATCAAATGAGACAGGGCATCCAAAGCACTCTGCACAGTGCCTGGAACAAGGCAAACCTTCTAGGGAAGTAATCTATTCCTCTTATTAGAGATAAGAATATACAAGGCCACCAGCATAATTTATTTAGGTAAACCACTTAGAAGGTGTATAAACCTATGAGGACCCTCCCAGTTGTAGTTACACATGTAAACATACAAGAAAATTAATTTCTAATATTGAAGTATTTTTTTTCTATCTTACTCTTTTGTAAAAAATAAAAACAAATTGTTCTGCAGGGCATCTATTTGACAATGTAACATTTAATTCTGATAATGCAAGAAATTTGAAATACCTCTCTCGTAATTTTTTCAGTTCCACATCTCTTTCACCAATCAGTTCTGAGATACTAACAAAGTAATTATGTTCCAAATTTAAGAGAGTTTCAGAGGCAGGAGAATGAATTAAGTCATGGTACACATCTGCAAAATCTTCATCCCAGCTGGGTTCTTCAGGCCTTGCATGCTCTAATGTGGTCTACAAGATAATATACAGACATTCTTAAATCATGATCTAGTATTTTTATTTAACAGACTACCAGAAAAGTATGTATATGATTCAATTTTTGTACATCAATGACAGAAAGACCCTCTTTTATATATATATAAATGTGTGTGTATTATATAGGATTATCTAAGTACAGAAAAAAAATGTGGAGAGACACAGACTAAGTTCTTAATATAAGTTACCTGGAAGCAGAAATGAGAAAGAGGTACTAATGCGGAGGAAGGGATAGGAAGTGTCCATAATAAAAGCGTATGCTATGACCTCATTTCTGTGAAATCACACACACACACACACACACACACACACACACGATCAACAAAACGCTAATGGTGGCTAATTTCAGGACAGTGGGATTTCTGATAGCCTTTATTTATATTCTAACATACTGTATGGTAAAATAACTTGCAGGCATTAGTTACATAATCAGAGGAAACTTTTCATTGTTAAAAAAAATACTGCTAAAATAGGTTACATATTTAGAAAATAAGGTGACCTATGTGGTCACCTGTGAATGAAAGCCAAATTCATGCATACCTATATCAAGATAAATGTGTAATTATGCATTTGGTTTGACCTTTTCTAGTGTTACATTTTCTTTTTAAAATATAAGCAGGCTTTTAAGTATATAAAAATGGTAGCTATTAAAATGATGAAGGGGATGAAGGGACTGAGTAAATGCTGATAGACAAGAAAAGCAGAAACAGGGAGAAACAAAATGGGAATGCCCTCAGCACACACAGACATCCAGGGAGGTACAGACGCCTATTCCAAGGGCAGCCTCCTCAACTCGTCAGAGGAAACTGATATGCTGAGAAGTCCCTTGTCAAAGATCATATGATTTAATGGCATGAAGCAGCAATAAAACAAAGATTTTGATGTTTTTTCCATTATAGATCTTTGCAAAAGATACCTGTTAAAAAAAAAAAAAAACTAAATTCTTCCTTTATCCATGAAAATATTAAAAACTGGAATTTATAATATGACTTGAGTAATAATTTACTTTAAAACAACTGAACACATCACAGAAACAGGTATATTGAACTCACTCAGTCAACAGGGAAACTTTTCTAATTTGTTCTCTTTCACTTCAACCAGCTGCCACATCAGAAAGCAGGAGACTAGCTGAACCTAGAACTAGGATTTCATCTCCTCTATGCCTCTGAAACTCCAACACTGTTCTGATAACTGTTCATCTTTAGATGTGGGACTGCTGTAGGAATTATAACCAGCCCATGGGACTTAATTTCTGTTTAAAATTCACTTCAGGGCAAAGCTGAAATTTTGTAGGGAGGAACTACTGCAAGACTGTAGGGATGTGCTTGGCCACACATGACACCAGATGTTCAGTAGCCCCACTACCAGATCATTTAACTACAATAATCTGCAGCTTTAATTTTAAACTCAGCCTAGGGCAAGCCTTATGAATAGGTAGAAGATACCTACGCGAGAAGAACTAAACATAGTTTTTTCCTTGGTCTAATTTATGCCACTCCCTCAGGACAGATGCTACTAGAAAGGGGACTGTGACAGCTGAGAGGAATGGGGCACTGAGGAACTGGCTGCACAGAGAAAGCTATTCAATGTCCAGGCCATTATTTCTCCACCTCCACTTCCAGGCATAACGTCTGACTTCTTTGAGGTTCAAACCATTCAGCACCCCTTATCTTTCATGGCCATTATTATCTAACAACCTACCTGTCCGTCACTCACCCTCATTCCTGTAAAGCTTTGGCACCAAGTTCAAAGACTTCCTCTCTGCCCCACATCCCGCAATCTGGGTTACTTGGATATCCATGTGGATACCCATCCAAGGCCCTGCCTTCTTACTTTCCTGAACTCTACAGTCTTTACTGCGGAGTCCCAGTTAGGGCAAAGGAGTCAGGCTGGCAAGACCACGGGAAAGCAAACAGAAAAAGCAGAGAAGCTGTAAGTCTGGCTTTCTTCATGGCCAGACCAAGCTTGTCCAACCTGTGACACAGGATGGCTTTGAATGCCGCCCAACACAACCAATTCATAAATTCCAATTTTTTTTTTTTTAACCTCATCAACTATCCTTCATGTTAGTGTATTTTATGTGTGGTCCAAGACAATTCTTCTTCTTCCAATGTGGCCCAGGGAAGCCAAAAGATTGGACACCCCGGTCCAGGCCATGTAGCCCTCCTGCGCCCAACTTTCACCAGACACCTGCAAGATAGCTGCAAGACTGCAGCTCACTGCAATCTTGGGGTTATCAGTACTGCACGCAGCACTCTACGGCATACAGCATAAACGCTGTCCCATAAAATCTCCAGCAAGCCTTTGTTTCCTTGAAGTCAGCTTCTCTTCTGCTGGCCTGCCCATTGCCTCCTCGCAACGTATTTTCCTGCTTTCTCTAATAAATCTACCTTTCTTTATCTGCAACTGTCTTGGTAAATTCTTTTACCCCTGTACCACCAGCCCAGATAGTCATTGTTCACATGCAAAATTTACTAGTTCTCCACACCACCTCGGCCAACCATTTAGTATCCTCACTAGAAACTCAGTCAGTCAGTATTTAAACATTCTAGACTCTGACTATAACCTCCACCCAAGATTTCTCACTCAATAATTCCCACGTAACTGATATTTAACCTCATTAGGACCTCTACTTCATAAGTTTCTCAATGTTTTCATTTTTTTATCAGCCATCAACTGCCATCTAGCTTCATTTCCTTCCCTATGTAGCTTACATTTTGTGATCTAGCATTTAACCACTGTCTTGCCAATATCCTCAACTCCCTTGACTGATATACCTTATCTTACCTACCTAACAAAACCCTAATCTTATTCTTCTTCTCTATGTCTGCAGTCAGGCTTTGGAGAGCTGCAGCAGAAAAATCACAAAACTCTATAAAGTTTACGGTGACAAATTGGTGC
Organism: Piliocolobus tephrosceles; assembly: GCF_002776525.5. Classification (NCBI taxonomy): domain Eukaryota; kingdom Metazoa; phylum Chordata; class Mammalia; order Primates; family Cercopithecidae; genus Piliocolobus; species Piliocolobus tephrosceles. Next base: position 4,890,743 of record NC_045443.1, read on the forward strand.
CACTCTTAATCTTGGCCTCAATGATGCCTGGCAATCCTATCATTGCCTGCTCAGTTTTCTCCTTAAATATCCAACAATCTTATTATACCTACCGCCTCATCTGAACAAATAACCTGTCTTTCCTTAAAGTTGAAACAATCATAAGAGAATATTCTCAACTTCCTGCTACCAAATTAATAAAATTATCTGGATTTATATCCAACCTTTCCTGCTTCTCTTTGGCTATAACTGGAGAAGTACCTGTCTTCCCAGTTACGATTAATTCTCCATTTGAGTTCTGGATTCTACCCCTTCTAGTCCTAAACTCTGCCACCTTAAAAAACAAACACACCTTTTACCTTGTGTTCCCATTTAGCCAGTGCCCCATCCTTCACCTCTTTATATTCAAACTTCTTCAGTTAGTATACTAATTCTTCCTATTTCCACACTCTCACTTTCTTAAAGTCAATGAAATCTAGTTTCCACCACCACCAACTTACTGAAACTGATCTTGCCACAGACAAGATTACTTGATAAATGCAATGGATATTTTTGAGTCTTTTCTTTGCCTCTTATACTTGATGTCATCTTGGATTCTCTCATAGCTTAATTTGCAGTGCTCTTTCTTAGTACCTAAAATCATTTGTGGTACACCTAATGGCATGGCACCTTAGACTTTATGAAACGGTGTATTATTTACATAGAAAATGATATTATGTGACTAGACAACAATAATGAAGATAAGTTTATAAAAGCAAACCAAAGGTTAAATGAATTACTATTGCTGGTTTAGGGCTGCCAGATAAAACACAGAACACTCACTTAAATTAGAATTTCAGACAGTGAAAAATTTTTTAGTATAAATATGTTCCATGTAATATGCTGACATACTAAAAAATATTCATTTATCTGGAATTCTAACTTAAGTGGGTGCCCTATATTTTTAATTACTAAATCTGGTGACCCTGTGCTGGTGAGATATATGCAAGTAGCCTCTTGTTTTACGAAGGTATTACATAGAAAGCACTTTGTCTTACGCGCTCACCCTGATACAGGAAGCACAGAAGCAGCAACATATTTGTTAAAGAATATTGGTATGTGGAGAAAAAGGATCTTATAACTATTTCAGGATTACCATAGCATTTTACAAATTTTCACCCAAATCCAGAATATCCCTGAAATTTACGATCTGACCTATTTTCTTACCTCAGCGTAAGCTTTGGCCCACGTACTCGCCAGCTGATGTAAATCTACCTCAGCTGATTTCACAGCTTCCAGGGATGCTTCAGCATCTCTATCATAATCTCTGAGGGATTCTTCTTCTATAAATTGAGTCAGAGCTTCTTTTAAGTCTGTTACAGGGACATCAAACACCATCATCAGCAAAATCCAGGTATAAATAGGGAACATTTTACCTGGCTGAGAATTCCAACATGAAATCTTATTTTTAAATTTTTATTGATTTATTTAGAGATGGGTTCTCTCTCTGTTACACAGGCCAGAGTACAGTGGCATGATCACAGCTCACTGCAGCCCTGAGTTCCTGGACTCTAGTGATCCTCTCACCTCAGCCTCCCGAGTAGCTGGGACCACAGGTGCATGCCACCATGCATGGCTAACTTTTATATTTTTGGTAGAGATGGGTCTCACCATGTTGCCCAGGCTGGTCTCAAACTCTTGAGCTCAAGTGATCCACTTGCCTTAGCCTCCCAAAGTGCTGGGATTACAGGTGCGAGCCACCTTGCCTGGACATGAAATTTTATTTTATCAAGCTGATACTCTTAATAGAATCTCCAACTAAAATGAAATCAGCTTAGGGGATCATTTAACTAATTTCATGATTATTTTCCTTTACTATGACAGGCTGTTGCATAGAGAAAGGTCAAAAGTCTAAACTCTTACGTATTCCTAATTATGTATACTAATAAAGTAATGTTACTTTCTTAAGCCTGATATTTCAGTTTGAAGCCACAGGGGTATGAGGACATAAAGAAATGCTACAGATTTTGAGGGTCTGAACATTACTGTATTTAGATTAAAAAGAGTTTTCCATGTAACTTTAAAGGGTACATTGTAACATCCTTTGAAAGAGATGTCTTTTTGTCTTACGCGCTCACCCTGATACAGGAAGCACAGAAGCAGCAACATATTTGTTAGAGAATATTGGTATGTGGAGAAAAAGGATCTTATAACTATTTCAGGATTACCATAGCATTTTACAAATTTTCACCCAAATCCAGAATATCCCTGAAATTTATGATCTGAGCTATTTTCTTACCTCAGTGTAAGGTTTGGCCCACATGCTCGCCAGCTGATGTAAATCTACCTCAGCTGATTTGAGCTGAGGACATAATGGAAGAGCACTGTGAGAGAAGTTAGGACACCTGTGTCCTGGCTCTGGCTCTCTCATTATCACTATGTTTGCGACTTTACACAGTGGTTCACAATCTTAAGTGTGATTAGAATCCCCTGGAGGCCTTAGTTAAACAGACTGCCGCATGCTACCCCAGTTTCTGATTCAGCAGGAATGGGATGGAGCCCGAGAATTTGCATGTCTACCAAGCTCTCAGGTGATGCTGTTGCTGCTAAATGATTAGAAACCGTATTTCAACAACCACTGTCTTGGGTAAATAATTTAACCTCTTTATGTCCCAGTTTCCTTGTTTGCATGATGTGATTGGGCTATAAAGTGTCTAGATTCTCTTATAACTCTAACCTACGATCTAACATATTCTGAATTTTAAATTTTTCCTAGACTGTGAGATAGAACACAGACCTTTAAAAATGGTTTAATACATATAACTTTATAAAACTAATTTAGGTAAGCAAAGACTTCAAAAATTAGTACACTTTCTGTTCTATGGCATCTCAGAAATTAATAACCAGATTATTAAAAGGGCTACCAATTTAGCACTATAATGCTATTATCACAATTAGTGATAGCTAAACTGCCTTATAACGTCACCTAACTAAATTCAGAAGAGCTCCTTTAATTCCAAACTTGGTAGCAAATTTTTCATTATAAAATCCACTTTTTATACTTTATAAACAACTACCACTTATAGAAAAAAAAAACACTTAATAAAGCTCTGGGGAAATGCTTTTATTCTTGGAATCAGTTCCTATTTTATGGCTCTTTCCAAAGCTTCTTAGGTTTATGCTTTCTAATATGAAACTTCTAATGACAGACTATTGAAACTAATAAAGCGATGTTACTTTAAAAAAAAAAATCAGTCCTCACCTTTTTCTATAAAGCACGGTAAACTGTGCAGCAGCATCAGACGTCCATGTAAATGACTGGCATTCTCTTGAACAGGAAATCTGAGTGGCACTCTCAGTTCTAAGCACTGACTTCCTACTTTAAATTTATATACAAATTCTCTCTCTCTATGGCAGAATCTTTCTCTGTTTTTCTTCATATTCTTTGACAGGATTTCTAAAGAATTAACAAAAAAGCAGAAGGTTATAAGTCCATAAAGAAATTATGTTTCATTATTGCTGTCCTACTTCTAAGAAAACATTCCACCATTCAAGCGATTTTATATGTGTGACTCTAAGCCAATTATTCTAGTTTTTTCCAAGTGTTTATCCCTGTACTTCCATGGAGAAAACAAAGTGCTTCTTAAAAAAAAAAACAAATAAAAAAACACTTTGTTTTAAACTTGATTTAAGAAAAAAAAATTATGGCCATAAAGTACTTTATATTCCAAGGCAGGGTTCTCAATAATAGGGAAGGGCCATGGAGAGAAGGGCAGAGATAATTCTTAGGGAGAGTTCATGGGTGGGGAAATACAAAGTTTATGAAACCGCTGGTAAAAAGAAAGTCAAAGAAGCAAATCAGGGACCAAGCAGTGATTCTGGAGAACGTAGAGGTTGTGGTCATGAGATCCGACTGGGGGAAGGGAAGTAAGAAAGTGTTAGAAAGATTTCCATGTGGGAAGAAGATACACAGAAAATAGAAAGTACAGGACCTCCACTTCTGGCCCACACCCCAAAGGCAAACTAGACACTACTAAGAAAGAAGAAAATCTAGTTAAAGGAAGTAAGAATCAACATCAATTAAAGATTTATTTATTCATTAGCCTTGTAACTAGACTTCCTATGGCTAGGCTTTCTCCCATCAAATCAGTTCTCACATTATTTTCTACACTGAAGTTATAGTAACCTTTCTTTTAAAAAAAAAAGGAATATACTTATCTGATCATGTTGTTCATCCGTTTAAAAACTTTCTGTGACATTCCATTGCTCTTGGGATAAAATGTAAACTCCTTATCCCAGTTTATAACACCCCTGCTTATATTTCCACTCTTTTCTCAGAAACTGCACCTCTCCTTCCTAACACACAAATTCACAAATTTTATTTTCCAGCCATTCTGAACTTCTGTCAATACCAAACTTCTCTTTCCACGCCGAATCTTTTTGAATGCCTTTTCCTTGGCCTAGAGCACTCTTACTGATTTTAATTTCGCTGGATAACAATTGCTAATTCTTCAGGTCTCAGTTTAGCCTCTAGGAAGACTTATTCAACTCCCTAAAACTGGACTGGGTCCCGACAGTCTCTCATATTAGCCTGGACTTATTTGAATCATGACACTTACCACGCTCTATTTCTTACTCTTGCTAGAAAATAGTCTTCTTGAAGTGGGAGGAATACTGTCTTGTATTCCATGTATTAAGCAGGATGTTGGGAATGGCAAAAACTAATAAATAATTGTTGGATTGTGTGGCGTTTTCATTTCATGGTGCTCACGGGAAAAATAAAGAACAAGCAATTATTCATAGGGTTCGTTAAAAAGATATCACCTGAAATATAAAAAAAAAAACTCAAAGGACTTTTGTACGTGTGGTGGGGGGGCGGGGCTGATAAGCTGAATTATCCAGACTATATTTTCAAATCTGTATGTAGGCTACACACAAAAATCTCCGTCTATTTCACCATAATGCAAATAGGGTATTTGTTTTACTAAGGAAGAATTAACATTAAACGTAAAGCAATAAACATTTTTATAATGTTAGAAAACTACCGAAACTACATAAAGGTCTATTCTATGATGTAGAAATTTCACTCCTAAGTATATATCCAAATACACACACACGCATATGTTCGCCGAAGTACACAGGGAAGAATGCCCATACAAGTTTTATTTATAATAGCCCCAAACTGGAAACAACCAAAATGTGTATTAGTAGAATAGTAAACTTGTTTATTTTATGAGATAAATACTACACGGCAATAAAAAAGAACCAACCGCTAATAAATGCAAAAAAAATGGATGAATCAGGAATGCTGAGAAAAAAAAAAAAAAAAAAGAAGGCAGACACAAAAGCTCTGGTTCAACATTCAGATTTGTGTTTCAAGAAACTGGTAGCTTTAGTTCTTTCTCCCCTCACTCTTTTTTTAGACTAATGGTCTATCCTGAAGCCTTGGCTCAGTTTTAGCAACCGTGACCCAGGAAAGTTTCCCATAAGAAAATGGGAAGGGAGGAGGGCTGGACCGAACACACACAGCCAACAGAGCGGAGGCTCTGAGGCTCACATTAGGCAAAAGGAAGGCAGACAGTCGAACTGACAAACTTCAACTGGGTGAGGGGACTAATCCCTCTGCAACGGGCGTCAGTCTGAAAGGGCGTCCCCACCCGGTTCTGGGCTCACCTCGCCTAGTTCCGAAGTCCTGAGCAGTCCGCTCACTCGAGCTGTCAGCGCGTCCTGCACTGGGAAACCAGCTGACTTGCCCACTTATACTTTCCAGCCCGCGGATCCGCGACGGCAGATTCGCCACAACCATTTCTATTTCCTGACATCTTGTAGAAAATTTCTCAGTCCAAGTGCCCCATCTCCCAACCCGTTTCAATTTAACCATTTGAAAAGGGCAATAAGGTGTATTTCTACTGTTATTCTGTATTTCAGAGACAGCGCAAACCCGCCCTTGTGACGAAAGTGCAGAGACAAAGCACAAACTCGGCTCTGCTGGACCGGATACGGAAAGGTGGTGCCTTAGGAAGGGCGGGAGCAAATTCGCTATCCCCACAGCGCGTGCGCCGCCGCAAGCATGGCTGTAATGATTGGACGACTGGTAACAAGGGGGCGGAGGGCGCCGAAGTCTGATTTTGGGCGCGAATTGAAACCGCCGCTGAAGCCGACGAGAATTTGAGAACTGTAAATATCAAGCCTTGAAAGGGACCATGGTGCGGCCTGTGAGGTGCGTAGTTCCTGACATTCGGCGGGGGTGGGAAGAAAACTAAGGGGAAAGACATTCGACTAAGGGGAAAGGATCGAGTAAGACCGGAGGGCAGCGATGATGGGGTTAGAATGCACGGTTATCGAGAACCCAGTCTCCAGTGAGAGCCACCCGTTGCTCAGAAGTATCCTAGCATCGTAGCTTTTCCCTTCTCTTTGCCTCCCTTCACAGCCGTTGCCGTTTCTTTTACCAAGACCTTGTTATGTTAGCGCTTGAACAGAGCTTTACATTTCACCGAGCGCCCATTATGTGTTATTTTATTTGTTCATCACTGTAGTTATTGGATATAGAAAGAGTAAGCATTCCTGTTTTATTCATTTAACATTTCTGCGTATAAAGGGTAAGTTACCTGAGTCATACAGCCCAGTAAGTGACAGGGCAATACTCAAACCTAAGCATCTCACTCCAGATCCTCTGTGCTTTCCATTATGGTATTTAGAAACGATTCTTCTATTTACACAGTTGAGTGCCATGGAAGCCTACGGTTAGCCATTCATTTAGTAAAATTATTGAATAGATTCACTTCTTTAATGTAGGAGGTGCTGGAGGTTACATTCTAGTGGGAGGTGAGGTTAGGGGGCCAAAAATAAGCCTCGAAATATGATAGAGTGCGAAGGAGGAAAGCACTACTTTAAATATAGTAGTTAGTATGTGACTTTGGGGCGATATTACGTGCACTGAGTCATGAATCAGGGTAGAGGAAATAGGAGCCAAGGCCCCATACTTGACCATATTTTAGGGACAGTCTAAAGCTGTAGGATTAACAAACAGTGGGGAGAATCGTAGGGGATTAGGCCAGAGAAATAGGCAGGTGCCAGAACAGACAGGGTCTTGTAAGTCTTAGAAAGGAGTTTAGGTTTTATTTTAAGTCAATGGGAAGTCAGTGGAGGGTTTTAAGTAGGGGAGAGAAATCTAAGTTTGCTTTTATAAAGGTCACTGGCTGCTGGGGGAGAATAAATGATGGACGGGGTGACCAGAATGGGAGCAGGGAAATCAGACTATTATATCATTGGAGAGTGATTTGGGATAGGCTATTATCGCTGGGCATGGAATGGAACAGATGAATTTGGGATGTATTTCGGAGGCACTGCAGACAGAACTTGCTGATGAAGTAGATGTACAGGTAAAGGAAAGAAAGAATCAGAGATGTCTCCACAATAGTTTTGGTCTGAGCTACAGAATGGATGATCGTTGTATTAAGATAGGGAAGACTAGGAAAAGGAAGGTCAGGAGGTGTGAGGGATCAAGATTTCTGTTTCGAACATGCTGAATTTGAAATGGGTTTTAAGCATCCAGGCAGTGAAGTCATAATCCCTTTGTATGGAACAGTTGTTAGAGTATGGTCTGCAGATCTCTGGGGGTCCCTGGAAACTTCTCTAGAGGTCTCTGAGGTCAAAACTCTTTTAATAACAATGCTAAGACATGATTTGCCTTTTTCGCTGCTTTGTCATTTGCACTGCAGTGACGATAAAACTGCTGGCTCCTCAGAACAATTAAGGCAATGGCACTAAATTGTACTACTAGTCTTTGCATTGTTTACTGCCATACTCTCAAGAGTAAAAAAAAAAAAAATTAATTTCAGTTGAGGATATGCTTGATGAAGTAGTGGAAATTATTATATTCATCATAGCTTAACCCTTAAGTTTCCTTTTTAAAAATAGGCTATTGATTTTATTTCACTGTTATTCAAGTTCAGAATTTCTAAAGGAGTTTTCACATTTTATTCAGCTCTAACTTCTTTAACTCTGAAGAGTAAGAGAGTAATATGAGTGCACTTTTTAATATTTTGTGTGAGGAAATGGGAAGTACACATAAAGCACTTCTACATACTGATGTGTGATAGTTACGGAAAAGCCTTGTGAGATTGTCTGAGCTGTGAGCTGAGCTTACCTCTTTTTCATAGAACATTATTTTTACTTGAAAGAACAACCAGCTGACAAATTAGGTTATTCACATTTGGCCATTTGTCAAAATATAGAAATAAAAACTAGAAAAACATTTAGTGCCTAGAGGAGGGAGGAAAACAATTTTTTTTTTTACTTTGAATATCATTTTCTTCTAATGCCGTCTGAAGTAGTACAGGCTGAGCACATCCCAAATTTGAAATGCTCCAAAATTTGAAGCTTTTGCAGTACCTACAACACTCAAAGGAGATGTTCATTGGAGCACTTTAGATTTTAGATTTTCAGATTTGGGATGCTCAGCTGGTAAGTATATAATACAAGTATTCCAAAATCTGAAAAAATCCAAAATTCAAAACTTTTCTAGTTCCAAGCATTTCAGATAAGGGATACTCAGCCTGTATAAAGATTCATCTCAGGTGGCGAAAACAAGGTCACTCACCATTTTTAGGTGTCCGTTGCATAAAAACATTATTTGGTATTGTGGAGAGACTGAAAAAAAAGAAAGTAGCTTTTAGTGTCAAGAAATTTATAATCTAGTAGGGAAGATAGAATGCACACACAAAACAGAAGAATACATACAATGGGAACTTACAGATGCCCAACAGCAATTAAACAGTATAGAAATTATAAATGTTAATTATATAGATTATTCTTTGTAAGTTATCTGAATTTTTTTCCTGTATCATATAATTGAAAAACCAGCAATACCCAGGTATATCAGGTATAGTTGTAATTCTTTTAGCTAATGATAAGTCCCTACAGTAAAATGCAAATCATGTTTTAGATTTAAATGTTCTTACGAGAACCAAAACACATTTTCATTCATTCAAACACATTTCATTTATTTGACACATTTTTATTTATTTCACTTATTTATTCATTATTAATAAATGAATAATATTAAAATAAATATTAAATAAATAAATAATATTCATTAATAGCCTTAAGTAATAGAGGTGAGAAATTGACATTTGTGTTAATGAAAAAATTCTGTTTTGATCATAGACATAAGAAACCAGTCAATTATTCACAGTTTGACCACTCTGACAGTGATGGTAAGTAAAGCTTATTTTTGCTCTAACGATTTGGAAACTCATTTCCTCAGAATTTATATGGCATGTATAGCTCAAATACTGACTACACTGCCCAAATGAAGTAGGTTTCGAAAGATAGTTTTCTAATCATTTGGGATAATTATGCTGATAATTATACTGATAAAAATTATGTTAGTAGGTGATAAATGAACAGGCCCAGGTGAAAAGTCTCTTTAGATCTAAACTACTCTAAGTCCATAGTTGTCACATAGAGGTTTGTTTCCTATCCCATCCCCGCAGAAGGAAAACACTGTCTTTTTGAGATACGAAGATGTTACAGAATATTATATAAAATCCCTGTTAATTGTAGTGTAAAACACGACCTTGAAGAAAGGTTAGGCTTATGTTATGCCTTTTAAGCATTAGTCATATGGTTACTTGACTCTGCTATGATTGAAGAGTTTGAGGAACATTGCACTATGTTATACGTTGAAGTGGATTTAATACTTCTTTCTCAGACCACTAGAGTTTTCTGTAAGTTAAATGTTTAGTAAGTCTTCGGTTTGAAGGAGTCTGTTTTTGCCTTGAGCACAGCCTTAACTGTATCTACCACTTGGGAAAAAGAGTATAGAATATAACATCTAGATTTTTTTTTTTTTTTACTGTCGTCAGTCTATCACCAGATACTTATAAATTGTCAGGTGTGTAGTAGGTGGGGGGTGGCAGTAGGTGGGAGGAGTCATAAATTAACTTATGTTTACATGAGAAAGCATATAAGAGACAACGAGTATTAGTGCTTGGTGAGTATGTGATTAAGACTACATAGACCCTGAAGGTGTGCATATATGTGTTGTATACATGTTGAAAAGCCACAGTAGTAGTTTTACGCTGACAGTCAAGAGTAGAACTACAACAGTTCTGAGGATTGGTAAGACAGAAAAACCTGTAAGAAACAGTAATGGACTGGAAAAGAATATCCTTTTGCCAGAAAATAAGAAGTTACTTTGGTAGGATCATAGGAAGATCATTATGGTAATGGAAAGAGAAAATACTACTATTGTAAAAATCCTCAAACAGGAGCCTCTTTTTCTTCTCCCATAATGCTTCTTATTTTCTCTAGCATGGTTAATGTACTAGGAATAGGTGATGGACTTTTTTTTTTTCTCTTTTTGAGATGGAGTCTCCCTCTTGCACCTAGGCTAGAGTGCAACGGTGTGATCTCAGCTCACCGCAACCTCTGCCTCCCAGGTTCAAGTGATTTTTCCGCCTCAGCCTCCTGAGTAGGTGGGATTACAGGCGTCCACCACCAAGCCCAGCTAATTTTTGTATTTTTTAGTAGAGACAGAGTTTCACTGTGTTGGCCAGGCTGGTCTTGAACTTGTGACTTTAGGTAATCTGCCTGCCTTGGCCTCCCAAAGTGCTTGGCCTCCCACTGTGCCTGGCCCAGGTAATGGGCTTTGAAAAAAGATTATTTGGCTACATTGTGAAGTTCCAATAAAAATAATTTATTTCCACTTTTCAATGTGATTAAATTCTACAATTTTTCTAATGGTTTTACAGGTTTTTAATCATTTTGTCTTTGACATTTATATGCTGTCTTAATTGCTTTTGCAGTTTTTAGTGAATTGGTTTTTGATAGACTGATATTTTTAAATATAAAGAGCACAAAAACAAAAGTCGAAATAGATGAATGAGAATAAAGATAAACAAAATACTAACAATGATTTTTAAATTGTGGAAATTAAACAATTTGCCTAGCCTATAAAAACTTGAACACACATTGTAATGATTTTCATTTACTAAGAAAATAATCTTTTTCTTTTGGTTTTAATTCACACATGAATAGATGATTTTGTTTCTGTAACTATACCTTTAAACAAGAAATCCAGAACAACACCAAAGGAGTTAAAACAAGATAAACCAAAACCTACCTTGAGCAATCTCCAGAAAGAAGAAATCCCAGTACAAGAGAAAACCCCTAAAAAAAGGTGAGAGGTAAGACATGCAGTAAATATATGACATTAGATGTGTTAATTTTAAAGAGACACAGATTCAAACCCTTGGTTTAAATTAGAACTTGAGCAGAGTCATAGGTCTTATTTTACTAGGTGCATGTCAGAAAACAGGACGTACTATTTTTTTCTGGCTTTCTGACTTAAAGAAATTCACAGTCGGCCGGGCGTGGTGGCTCATTCCTGTAATGCCAGCACTTTGGGAGGCTGAGGCAGGCGGATCACGAGGTGAGGAGATCGAGACCATCCTGGCTAACATGGTGAAACCCCGTCTCTACTAAAAAATACAAAAAAATTGTAATAATAGCGCCTGTGGTCCCAGCTACTCAGGAGGCTGAGGCAGGAGAATGGTGTGAACCCAGGAGGCGGAGCTTGCAGTGAGCAGAGATCGTGGCACTGCACTCCAGCCTGGGCAACAGAGTGAGACTCTGTCTCTAAAAAAAAAAAAAAAAAAAAGAAATTCACAAACATATAAGGAAATATCATTAAATATTAAAACAGTAACGATTGTGGAATTTAGAAGTTATGACTGGTTTGGACAGAACCCAGCACTTGCCTCTGAAGTCCTCAAATCATACTACTTTGCTAAAAATGACATTAGATGACTTAAGATGATTAAGACATAAGATGACTTAATGTGAGGACAGTCTTTAAAATATAAAACCATGTATTTTTTGGCAGAAAAAGATGTCTTCTCCCCATATTGTTAAGATTTATCCAGCAGTGATAAGTTCCCATAGTTTCTAGACTAACCATGGAATTCCATTAGATAGTACCAAGAGGAAGAAAGGAGTGAAGGAAGTCCTTAGAGACCCAAAACTTGCAGTATGGAGAAGAGATGAATGGAAGAGGAATATTAACAAATGGAACATGGCATACATAATGTTTTACTGCTACAAGTTTCTCTGAAAAGTTAGCATGGAGAAACTTATGTCATGCTCTTTTTTTTTTTTTTTTTTTTTGGTTTTTGTTTGTGAGTTTCTTGTATTACATTTTAACTATATTGAAAAAGGAACCCACACATGGGAGAAAATATTTGTAAATCAGATAACTGATAAGGGACTGTATCCAGAGTATACACAGAACTCGTAAAACTCAACAGTAAAAAGACTAACCACACAATTTAAAATGTGCAAAAGATTTGAATAGACTTTGTCCAGAGAAGATACACAAATAACCAATAAACACATGAAATGATGCTCAGCATCATTAGCTGTGAGGGCAATGCAAATCAAAATCAAAATGAGATAATACTTCACATCCACTAGATGACTTAATAAAAAAGACAAGGATGTGGAGAAATTTGAACCCTCCTATATTGCTGCTGGGAAAGTAAAATAGTACAGCCAAATTGGAAAATGGTTTAGCAGTTCCTCAAAAGCAGTTGCTATGTATGTATCCAAGAGAGATGCAAACATATGCCCACACAACTCGTACATGAATGTTCATAACAACATTATTCATAATAGCTAAAAAAAAATGGAGGCGATATAAATGTCTATCTGCTAATGAATGGATAAGTGAAATGTGGTATCCACAAAATGGAATATTTTTCCGCTATAGAAAGAAATGACTACTGATAACTGATATATACTGTAATATGGATGAACCTTGAAAACATCGTTCTGAGTGAAAGAAGCCAGATATACAGGTCACATATTATACGATTTCATTTGCACAAAATGTCCAGAATAGGCAAATCCAGAGAAACAGAAAGTAGATTCACGGCTGCTAGGAGCTGGGAGAGAGGTAAACAAGAAGGGAGTGCTCATGGGTATGGTGTTTCTTTTTGGGGTAGTAAAGATGTTCTGAAATTAGGTAGTGATGGTAGTTTTACAACTCTGCGAATGTACTAAAAACTGCTGAATGGTTTACTTTAAAAGGTAAACTTTATGATCTGTGAATTACATCTTAAGAAAACTGTTACTCTAAAAAAATAAATTCTTTAAGGTACGTCTCAGTGCTGCTTCTTTTATGTAACTTTTCCTTATCTTTCTTTGATGTTGTTTTCCTCTTACACTCCATAGCACTTTTGACCAACTTGAATAGGACTTTATGATCTGCCTTTTATAGTATAATTATCAGCCTGTCTTATTTCCCCACCCTCCTCCTTTAATTGCAGACTCCCTGAAGGTACTTTTAGTATTCCAGCTAGTGCAGTGCTTTGTACAAAGTAAGTGCTTGGTAAAATATTTGTCAAAGTCTGGATTGGGAAGAATAGATGTAAAAAAAATGATAATAATTTTAATTTAATGTAAGGGCTATAATATCTGCTAAAGGGGAGTGCGTGAGGTCAAGGAAGAGTTTTCAGTGGAAGTGATGTTTGAACCAAGTCTGTTTTGGGTTGAGTAGGTGTTTCCCACCGGGACACAGCTGGTAGGTGACACAACAGTCATTGCAAAGAGGCACATGCTCCTCCTATTTCAAACCTCTTATTCTGTATATAATGTGATACTGTGACATTTTAGGACTCTTATCATCAAAGATCTATTAATGATGATGATTATTTAAAAACATTTTTGTGAGGTTAGCAACTCTTGGATAGTAATTTAGGGAAATCTCAAACTTTGCTCTTTAGTTGCGACTGATATTTTGAAGAACTCATTATTACTTGTGTATCTATTTTAGGATGGCTTTAGATGACAAGCTCTACCAGAGAGACTTAGAAGTTGCACTAGCTTTATCAGTGAAGGAACTTCCAACAGTCACCACTAATGTGCAGAAGTCTCAAGATAAAAGTAACTTTATTTTCTGTATATTTAGCTTTAAAACCTTCTTAATGCTTTTGTAACTATTTCTTTGGGTGGGCCTTCATAGAGGAAAGAGTAAAATGTGAATACTTTGCACTGTAAATAGACCCATTTGCAGAGGATACAATTGGATTTAGTTCTTAATTCAGCTGCCTAAATCTCATACAAACAGATACACATCTCTGCTTCATACCCAGAGCAAGCTTGAGGGCGTGGACTGTGAGCCTCATTGTTCACACTGCATGTTGTTGTGCAGTGAACATTTAATTTCTTCATCAAATGGATTGATCTGTACAGTCCTAACAGTCCATCTCCTTTTTTTCCAGATCAGTTGTACATGCCCTAATTATGGTAATTTTTATTTCTTACAAAGGTCAAAGGTATTAATTTGGTTAGGAAGCTCAGTAGACTTACAAGAATGGCTTCTGGATTTCTCTGTTGATTTTCTCGTTTGATTTTTCTGGCAACTATGCAGCAGCTGATATATTAATATTCTAGAGGGGCAGAAATCATTATTCCTGAAAAAGATACTCTGCTGCTAAAATGCTTTTTGGCTTAAAGTTTTTATGTGGGGGGATATTTTAGCTTATTATCTTATTTAGGGGTATACACGGGGCTTTTTTTCTTTGTTTTCTAAATGAGTACTCCTCCTTATTTAATTATTTGAGACAGGGTCTCGCTCTGTCACAGGCAGGAATACAGTTTCTTTTTTTTTTTTTTTTTGAGACGGAGTCTCGTTCTGTCGCCCAGGCTGGAGTGTAGTGGCGCGATCTCGGCTCGCTGCAAGCTCCACCGCCTCCCGGGTTAACGCGATTCTCCTGCCTCAGCCTCCCTAGAAGCTGGGACTACAGGCGCCTGCCACCACGCCTGGCTAATTTTTTTTTTTTTTTGTATTTTCTGTAGAGATGGGGTTTCACCATGTTCGCCAGTATGGTCTCGATCTCCTGACCTCGTGATCCGCCCGCCTCGGCCTCCCAAAATGCAGGGATTACAGGCATGAGCCACACGCCCGGCCAGAATACAGTTTCTTGATCATGGCTTAATACAATCTTGACCTTCTGGGCTCAAGCAATCCTCCTGCCTTAGCCTCCTGAGTAGCTGGAACTACAGGCATGTGCTGCCATGCCTGGGTAATTTTTCATTTTATCAAGAGGGGTCTCACTTTGTTGCTCATGCTGGCCTCAAACTCCCAGCCTCAAGCAATCCTCCTGCCTCAGCCTCCCAAAGTGCTGGGATTATAGGCGAGAGCCACCTTACCTGACCGCCTCCTCTTTAAAAAGAAATGAAAGTAACAGAAGCTACACTTCTTTGAATATACTTTTTTCTTGTAAATTTGACTTTCAAACCATGTAAATATTTCCCACAATCACAAAGCAAAAATAAAATTTTAAATTCCTAAAAGAGGAAAAAAAAAAAAAAGAAACGAAAGTTTGATTAGGAAGACTTTTAGCAACCAACAATCAAACACCAAAAGAGAATTGTCATAAATTACATTTAAAATGGAGGCACTGAAATTCATCTCTCTCTTTTAAGACATTGTAGAATGTATAAGGGGACTTCCTTAGAAGTATTAATATTATACGACTTCTTATTAAATAATGCGCCTTGTAGCACTGGAATTTAATAGTACCACTATTATGTCTTAAAGTCCTCTTAGAATGCTTTGGATCATCTTAAGCTTATTATAATGATTGGAGAATTCTTATGTTAGTAAAAACGTGGATTTGCCTACACAAAATTAATAGTTAAAATTTATTGACCATTTCCTGTGCATGGCACAATAATAAGCAATTCCCATGTGAGATCCATGTTTGGTCTTCTGTAATACCACTGGGCAAGACACTATTTTTATCTCCACGTTATAGATGAGGAAATTAAGTCTTAGGATAAGCAACTTGCCCATGGTCATATAGCCAGTTTACATGGTACAGCCTGAATTTAAACATAAGTATGGTAAATTTCAGAGCCCAGACTTCTAACCATATGTTACCCTCTCTGAATAAAATTATTGTGCTAGTTTGAGTTTGGGATCATTTATCTATATCTAAATGCTGTTACATTTTATACTAATTTTCCTATTTCTAGACATTATTTGATTAAGATGTATCTGAATTTTCTTTCTTATTCTTTATATTTAGGCATTGAAAAACATGGCAGTAGTAAAATAGAAACAACGAATAAGTCTCCTCATATCTCTAATTGCAGTGTAGCCAGTGATTATTTAGGTAAGTTTTTTATATTAATTTTTTTCATCAACAATGCTGTTTTTCTGACTTTTGTTTAAATTGCTGAAATTGTGGCTAGAAGCAAGTTCTTTAAATTTGTCAAGACTCTCTTGATGTCATGGCCTTTATTTCTTTGTGTTTTAGTCTCATTCTGTCTTACTGCAGACACACATTCTTCCCTGAAGGCTCATAACTACCCATGGCTTCTAGTTGGAGCAACTGACCTTTGAAGAAAGGGGCTGCATATTCCCAATTCTAGTTTGAAAATTTTGGGGGAAAGATTATCTCTGTTTGGGTCTTGGATTTATTCCCAAAACTAGAGGTGTTCCCAGGGCACTGATGTAAATAGACTGGGCTAGTAAATAGAGGCAGGGGAGGGATGAACCTGGGCACATCTAAACAATAGCTGTAATAGAGTCTGCTCTGTAGTTCTTGAAATATCAGCTGTCACAGAAAGTTTTCCATTGATTTTTATGCCTCTCCTGAAGATCTGGATAAGATTACTGTGGAAGATGATGTTGGTGGTGTTCAAAGGAAAAGAAAAGCAGCATCTAAAGCTGCAGCACAGCAGAGGAAGATTCTTCTGGAAGGCAGTGATGGTGATAGTGCTAATGACACTGAACCAGACTTTGCACCTGGTAGGTTTTATCCTACTTCGAAATTAATTCTATGGGAATTTAGTCAAAAAAGTTCTCGGAAGCCATTAATTGTGCAAAGCACTGTGTTAAACCTTTGGGGTGTGCAAACTTCAGGGACATGCAGAACAGTTCAATTCAGTGATAGCATTTGGGGTAAAAGCTTTTTCTACGAGTTAACCTTTAAGCTATGCCTTGAAAAATGAGTAGCGTTTCAACAAACTAATGGTGGAAAGTAGCATTTCTGACTGATAGAAAGGCGTTACCCGTGGAATAGACAAATGCTCTATTTGTCTCGGAGTGAGGCTTGCTGGGATGAACATGGAAGAGGCTCTAGAGGGAGGCTGGTACTAATCGTGGAGGGTCTCAGACCCACTTGAAGTGTAGGCTTTTTTTTCCTGTAGGTAGTAGAAATCCATGAATTATTCTGAGGCAGAAGTGATATAAAATCTGTATTTTATTGTGATGGTTTTTAGACTCATTTAGAAATTGGGCAAATGGAAAGTGTAGTGACCTTGACAGAACATTATAACATATTAATTAAAAATTTTAATTCATAAGTTGATAAATTTAGGCCAAATCAAGATATCATATTTTAGATTTTGATATATTATCAACAAATAACAGATTTATTCATCATCAGCTATTCTACTAATATTTGAATGCTTATTATGTGCACAATATTCTAGATACTAGGGATACAACAGTGAACAAAATAAACAGCTCCTGTCCTTGTGGAACAAACGAAATACATGAAAAAAGACTGTTTTGCATTTATTTTACTTTGGGAGAACCTGGGAGACAGGAAAATGCAAAGACAATTTTTGAGCACCAATGTGATGCTCAAAGGAAATACTCATTTGAGCATTTTGGATTTCTGGAATTGGAATGCCTAACTGGTTATAATGCCAATGTTCCAAAATCCAAAAAAAATCTGAACCCTGAAACACGTCTGGTCCCAAGCACTTCAGATAAGGGATACTCAACCTATACTGTATGATCTAGCAATCCACTTCTGAGTATATATCCAAAACGATTGAAAGCAAGATCTCAGAGAGATATTTGCATACCGTGTTCAGAGCAGCATTATTCATAATAGCCAAGAAGTAGAAGCAGCCCCAAAGTGACATTTCAGTTTTGCGCCTGCATTTGCTTGCCCTGGATGAGAGTAGAAAGGACCATGTGTGACCTTCATTAGGGAAAGAAAAGAGAAAATTGCAGAGAAGATAAGTCTTTTCTCTAACAAAATCCATAACTGAAGGGTTTGGGCCTTCCAGATTTTCCTCTGTGGGATGCGAATAACTTGGAATTTTGGGAACTCCAACTCCCCATCTCTAATTTTATATAAATTGCTTTCTCAGTTGACTGACGAAGATTAGTTGGACCCCATTTCTGAACAAGCTTGTTAAACAGAAATGTAGCCAGCTCCTACTAATTATCCTTTTAAGCCAAGAAGAGAATCCTTAAGACTTCTAAGTTACTGAACACAAGCAGTATCAGAGCTATTGGATATACAGAAAGTTTTGTTCTAGATTATATATTCTGAAAGTTTGGAGAAACTTCCTCCATTACTTGCCCTCTTTGAACTGAGAGCCTCTTGGGATTACTTGAATTTGCAGGCTAAACTTAGAGCAGCCTTCATGTGATCTGCTGGCCTTTTTTGGGCTAATTCTGTATAGCACAGTAGCCATTATGTGAATTTGTGAGTTGATTATTTTAAAATTTTGTGTGGGAACAATGATAGAGTAAGAAAATTGCAATTTGAAGATCATAATAAATTGTCTTTTGTTTTTGTTTTGTTTTGTTTTTTGAGATGGAGTCTCGCTCTGTCGCCCAGGCAGGAGTGTAGTGGCACGATCTCAGCTGACTGCAGCCTCCACCTCCCAGATACAAGCAATTCTCATGTCTCAGCCTCCCAAGTAGCTGGGATTACAGGTGTGCGCCACCATGCCTGACTAATTTTTGCATTTTTAGTAGAGATGGGGTTTCACCATGTTGGCCAGGGTGGTCTCGAACTCCTGACCTCATGTGATCCACCTGCTTTGGCCTTCCAAAGTGTTGGGATTACAGGGGTGAACCACTGTGCCCAGCCCATAAACGACATTGTTGATTTAGGTAAAGGTCATCAATGGACGGTTGATAATGATCTTTACAATGATGAATTCAGGCTGGCATCACCTGAACCACCTAAGAGAGGGACAACCACACATTATATGATTTCTGATGTGATATAATATGAAGTACAGAAAATATATCTATGAAGCATATTCTTGCCCTCCCCCTTGCCCCCCAAAAAAAAGTGAGCCTGAATCCAATCAAGCCTTGAGAGCAGAATTCCAGTTCACATAAAATGCAAGAATATGGCTGGGCACGGTGACTCATGCCTGTAATCCCAGCACTTTGGGAGGCCGAGGTGGGCGGATCAGTTGAGGTCAGGAGTTCGAGACCAGCCTGGCCAACATGGTGAAACTCCTTCTCTACTAAAATACAAAAATTAGCTGGGCATGGTGTTGTGAGCCGGTAATCCCAGCTACTTGGGAGGCTGAGGCAGGAGAATCACTTGAACCTGGGAGGCGGAGGTTGCAGTGAGCCAGGATTGTGCCACTGCACTCCAGCCTGGGCAACAGAGTGAGGCTCCATCTCAAAAAAAAAAAAAAAAAAAAAAAAAGGCAAGATTAAGTTAAATGACACCATGAGCTAGAAAACAGACAAATCCAGAATTTTGGACATTCTACAGGACAATTGACTCAACTGCTTCAGCAAGTCAGACACAAGGGAGGACAGGGAGAAGATACTGCTCAAGATTAATATAGACTGAATAGAAGATGATACCAAGAAACTAGTGTTGGTATTGCTAGATGTAATAATGGCATTGTTGTGTAACAAAATGCTCATGTTTTTTAGAGATACGTTCTGAAGTATGTAGGAATGTAATGACGTGATGCCTTGGTTTTATTTTAATATATTACAAAAAGGGAAGAGAAGAAGAAAAGTGAGATAGATGAAACAAATGGAGCAAAATGTTGATAATTGTTGAATCTGGGTAGTGGTTTATTCCTGTCTACTGTGGTATAGGTTTGAAAATTTTATGTGATTTTTATTTTACATAAAATATTTCACATCGGTAGATATTAGTATGTGGGGATAATAGTGGTTATCTCTGAGTGGTGAGATTACACAGTAGATTTTCTTTAATAAATTTTTATATGAACTATATTTTCTACAATAAGCATGTACTGTTTGTTTTTCATTTTATTTGTACATTTTTTGATTTAAGCATTTTCTGCAATAAGCAGGTTCATAATATTAAAAATGTAAAAAAAGTTTTATATGAATATAGGACTAACCCTATTTACAATTAGTTTTCAGATTTTATCTACAAGGCATGGTTTTCTGATCCTAACCCCCTCAGAAAATAGAAAGATCATTGCTTAACTATCAGGTTAGGACATGCTTTTTCCCAGAGCAGCTGTAGCACTTTCAAAATTAGATCACTGGCTTATATTTTCCCACGAAGTGCACAAAAGCATTTTTGAGAAATACAGGTTTGTCCCAAATGAAATCAGCTCTAGGATTAGCTGCTAAGATTGTTGTGTATGGTTATTTCAATTCTCATTTGGTCTGTTCCAGAGTGTTGAAGTTTATGTGGTTAAGGGAAGGCTCACTGTTACCATAAATGTCATTGTTATGAAAGACTAGCTATTGTCAAATCCTACAATTCTTTTGAAAGCAAAGATTACTGATGGGAAATTTATAGTGATGGTGGTAATAGCAAACAATTATATTTTGCTCGGTATATGCCAGATGTTATTCTAAATGCATTATATAAGTTAACTCATTTAATTTACGCAACAACCCTTTGATGGAGGTTTATGGTTATCCTCATTTTCTAGGTGAGGAAACTGAGCCTCAGTGAAGTTAGTGACCTGTCCGAGGATTCAAACCCAGGCACCCACAATGTCAACCACTGCAGTGTTCTGCTACTGGAAACAGTGCAGCACAAAGGTGCATAAGAATCTGCTGCCTGCCAAAGCTGTGGATAAAGTTAAGGCAACAGAATCCTCACTTTTTAGAGCAAAGATGAACTATGTAATCTTCTGTTTTAGGTGAAGATTCTGAGGATGATTCTGATTTTTGTGAGAGTGAGGATAATGACGAAGACTTCTCTATGAGAAAAAGTAAAGTTAAAGAAATTAAAAAGAAAGAAGTGAAGGTAAAATCCCCAGTAGAAAAGAAAGAGAAGAAATCTAAATCCAAATGTAATTCTTTGGGTAAGCTTGGTCCAAAACACTTAATTTTATAAAGGAAATGTGTGTGGTTTGTTTGCTGTATTTTTCTTATTTTTGCCTTTGTTCTCTTTAACATTTTCCTAATGTCCCTTTCTCGTTAAAATATGTAAAAGGAAGGTAGGGGTGGGGAAGGGAGAAAAGCAGACAAGAATGCTGACTCCACTGCCTATGCTAGCACTTCCTGTATATGGCCTTGCTTTGTACTCATGGCTGCCCTCTGTGGTAGCTGTTGTCACCTGCATTCTACAGGGAAAACTGAGTGTCAGAGAGGTTAAATGATTTGTTGGAAATCTTACCTCTACTAGATGAAGGGCTAGAATTTGAACCCATGTCTGTCCGTTCAGAGTCTAAGCTGTATCTTGGACCATATTTTCTCCAGGCAAAACAAGGAAGTTTGCATGACTCTAATTTTTTGCTTTTGGGCTTTACTTAGTCTGGTTTGAGAACTCTTTGGCCACATGTCTAGGGCTTTTTTTTTGTTTTCTTCCCCAAAACAAATTCCATTAGAAACTACTTTTATGATAAAACGTTTAAAATTTATGATGACTCGAACTTGGAATACCTGTTTCTTGTGTAAAAGAAGTGAGGATATTTTTGAGTTCACAGTATATGATAGGTTATTGCAAAAATATAACTGTTATTAACTGAATTTGTTTTATTTCTTGATAGTCATTTTTATGTGTTGGTTGACTTAATATATATGCTATTGATATTAAAAGTTCCATTATTTAGTCTTTCTATTTATTCATAGGAACTGCTGTCACCTTAAATAGCCTGTTGCTGAGTACTTACTGAGAATTAAACGAGAACTAAGTGCTGATTGAGTTATATGCTTCTCTCTCCTGCATTTTGAATTAATGAGATTTTTTAATTAGAGTGTTTTTTTTTTTAATTGATGACTTCATCTGGGTTCCAGAAATTAGATTTTAAATACAAGGGCTTTTAGAGCTAAAACAGTATATTAGTTTCCTATTACTGTTACAACAAATTACCGTAAATGTAGTGTCTGTCTTAAAACAACACATACTTGTTATTTTACAGTTCTGAGTATCAGAAGTCCAAAGTGGTTCTCACTGGCCTAAAATCAAGCGGTCAGCAGAACTGTGCTCCTTTATGGAGGCTCTAGGAGACAATCCACATTCTCGCCTTTTCTAGCTCCTTGAGGGTGCATTTCTTGGCTTGTGGCCCCTTCCACCTTCAGAGAGCAATGGCAGGGACTTTCTCAAATCGTGTCACTCGACTCTGACTCTCTTCCTCCTCACATTTACTTATAAGGACCCGTGTGATTACACTGGGCCCCTCCAGATAATTCAGTGTGATTTCCCCATCTAAGATTCTTAACTTCATTACATCTGCAAAGTCCCTTTGCCATGTAAGGTAACATATTCACATGTTCTGGCAATGAGGATGTCGACATCTGAGGAGCCAGTATTCTGCCTACCACAAGCTATAATGGGAAAAAGTTATTAGCACCATGAATATATTTTGTATTTTCTTTACATGTTTATGCTTCTTCAACAAGACACACTAATAACTAAAAATAAAATTTCAGTTCCTAAGTTGGAATTTACCATTTAAAATCTTTTCTCTACCCCTTAGAGCAAGTTGCTTCACAACTGAGATTAATATATACTATTAGAAGTGAAATCTAATCATTAAGTGATAGGATTAGGAGTTAGGAAAAATGGATTATATTTTTAGTCCTACTAGTAATGTATTGGGTAAACTTTGAGAATTGTGTATAGCACATGTTATAATTTTCCCTTGGTAGAAAAAATGTTGAGAACTGTGCTGTCCAATATGGTAACCTCTAGCCGTGTGTGGTTATATTACATTTGAATTAATTAAATTAAGTAAAATTTAAAAATAAGTTCCTCAGTTTTGCAAGTCACATTTCAAGTGCACAGTAACTATATATGGCTAGCGGCTACCATATTGGACAGCGCAAAACATAGAACATTTCTGTAATCACAGAAAGTTCCATCAGACAGTGCTGATCTAGAGGATGCAGATGTTAACATTAGGAAGAGTATATGGTGAAAATGTTCATGTTTCTATGCCTTTGAATACCCCTAGGTATCTCAAAACAAGCATTATCTGAAAGTGAACTTATATGCCACCTCTCCTCCCTCCCACCACCAAAAAAAATAAATAAGAACCAAAGCATACTTCCAGTCTTGTGTTCATTCTCTAGCTAAATGGCACCATCAAACATTGTGTGCCCATGACAGGAACTTGCAAGTCATGGATTATTTCTTCATCTCCATTGCTGCCTCCCACCTATTTTTGCCAAAACATATCTAATGTGCTGTTTTCCTTCTATTCTCCACCTTAGTAGGCCCCCATTTCCTCTTACCTGATTACCATAACCTTCTAAGTGGCCTATTTCTCCTACACTACCACCAGAAAGATGTTTTTAAAATACAGATCACTCCTGAGAAAAATGTATGCATGATTGTGACTAGCCAGACTCTTTTACATGGTCTGCAAAGCTCTTCATAAGTGATCTACACCCTGTGTCTGTCTCTCACCTTTCCTACCTTTGAGATTTCTGCTCCAGCCATATACTGAACCAGTCAGCACTGCTGGTCCTGGAACTTGGTGCATCCTCCATCTTTGCACACCATACTCCCTCTGCCTGGAAAGCTTCCTTCAATTCACCTTTACTCTTCAATCTTGATTTGGTTCAGACCATCCTCACTCACCTCCCTCTCACTTCAAAACACATACCCCCAGACTGTAGTTTCCTTTCCTACTTGGCATACCTCTAGAGTCTGCCATGTCCCTTACCACACCGCATTTTACACATCTTTACTTTCCTGTTCTTCCCACTAGAGTCTAGTGACTAGACCTTAAAGTCCTTGGGAGCAGGAGCCATGAAAGATACTGTTTCTAATGCTAGAGCCGGACACATAATCTCACTCACACATACTCATGAGACACTATTGTGTAATGGTTGGTTACAAGGATGGGATTTTGGAGGAAAATCTGGTTTCTAAGCTTAGATGCTTACTAGCTGTCAGACTACAGGCAGATTGCTTAACGTCTCTGTTTCCTTCTCTGAGAGTGGGGATAGTAATATCTGTATTGGGGTTGTTGTAAAGAGTTTAATGTGTGTGATATGCCTACCACACTACCTGGCATATTAATGCTCATAAAAGATGGCTATTCTTAGGCTCTCAATAAACGTTTGTTGATTAATAAGTTTATTTTTTATATGATTATGTAACTTTACAATTTTTACACATACATGCTAGACTTACTTTTTCTTCCTGCATGACAAACTTTTTTTACATATGTTTTTAAAAAAGTGACTTCGATGGACTCTGCTCCAGCTGCCGTCAAATCAGAATCTCAGTCCTCGCCAAAAAAGATTTCTCTTTCTTCAGATGCCACTAGGAAACCATTACAAATACGGAGTCCTTCAGCTGAAAGCAAGAGACCTAAATGGGTCCCACCAGGTATGGCATTTTTATCATCAAGGGTTAGAACTTGGGAAATTATTACTGGTAAATTTGTTTCCTAGTTACAAAGGCCATGTGTGAGCATTTCCCCATATTATCACATAATCGTCAAAACCAAAGTTTCTGGTTGCTGCATATATTTATCATTTGGCCATTCCTTATGATTGGACATCCAAGTTTATGATTTTTTCAGTGCTATAAATAAGATTGCAATAAGCACAGATGTCCTTATTTTAGAAATCTCTGAGCATATTACTGATTATTTTCCTAGGATAAAATTTCTAGTAGGAGAATTACCATGCTAAATGGTATAAACATTTGAGATTCCTGATGTATGTATTTCTGGCAGCAAATCTTTTGCTCAGGACCTGCTGACCTCCACAGTCTGACTGAAGCCTTGGGATCTATACGTAGCAATTCTAGCATTTAACAAATGCCCTAGCAAACTCAACCTCTTGCTTTTAAAAATCAAATTTCACTTCTCTTTGTTTTCTTTTGCTCCATAGCCAAGTCTCATGAATCCTTCAAGAATTCTTTGACTTTCACCCTTCTTGACATTACTAAAACCCTATTCCAGGCCCAAATTGTTGCTGCCTTCCTAACCAGTCCTGTCTTTACTTTCTCTCATCCACCTACGTGAACCCTCTACTTCAGTGAAACAGAAACACTTTTTGTCTCTCAAACATGTTGTATGTATTCCTCTCTCCGGGCCTCTCTTTATCCTCCTCTGCCTGGTATGTCTTTCCTCATGTGTCCCCTCTCTTTGCCCTAGCCTTTCCAATTCTACGCCTGTTTTTCTTTTTGAGTGGTCTCTCTTAATTGGTCCACAGTGCTCACTTCCCTGCTGACTGCTATTCGTAGATTTAGGCCTGAGCTGTGAGGCTGCATTATTACTTAATTTACAGAGTCTTCATTTCATCATATGAAATACTGGGAACAAATATAATCTTTAAAGTCCATTCTAATTTACAACTTCTAAGATTTTTAATGAAGGCTTAAAAACTTTTTGGAGAAGGAAAGGAGGGAAGATTAATTACAGAAATAATGATGTCATATCATTCAAAGAGTAATACTTACTATATTTCTAAAAATAATTAGTGCTTCCCCAATGAAGGAAATTTAAAAGAAATGATATGACTATAGAAATTTAAAAGTAGCATAATCAAAAAGATACAAGGAAACAGTAGAATGATGGATAAAGAGTTAATGTTTTAAAGCACAAAGTGCTTATAAAATCAGCATGTGACAGTCAGGCAAGTGATGTAAATGAGTGAATCGGGCCCCTGCTGTAGACTTGTGTGAGTAGCAGTGTTGTTGGACTCAGGAGCGGGTACCCTTTTGAAGGAAGCAGCTGCTGCTCAGCTCCATCTTACTGTTTCCATGCAAGATTATGGGCCTGGTATTTCTAGATCTGATTGTTATTTTCAAGAGAAGCCAGAAATCCAGATTTTAATAGGAAATCTGCTAATTTTTGTAAGTTGCCTTTTTTTTTTTTTTTTTTTTTTTTTTTTTTTTTTTTTTTAGCACCATGTGAACCAAAACAATATATCTGAGAGCTAGATTTGGCCCTCAGATTGCCAGTGTGTTACCTATCTTATACAACTGGAGAAGACCACCAAGACCCCAAAAGTAAAATTAGCCAGGGGCATAAATATACCAGTGTCCTCAAGAACTATTAATACAACTAGAAAATATGAAGAGTTTCAGTCTCACTGGTGAATAAGGAAATGTAAATTAAGATAAAATACTATTTTATACCTCTCAAACTAGAAAATAAAGCAGCATAGTCTGAGTTATAGGGTAGCAGGTATAATGATTTATTTTAAATTTATGGCGAGCAACTACATCATCATCAACTGTGAACATTAATGTGGATAATTTTGAAATAGATGGAAATAATTGCTACATTAGGGTAATAATATAAATGAAACTAGTATAAATAAAAACAACATTTACTATTTTTAAAGGTATTTAATAATTGAAAAAATAGACTCTTCAAGGACTACTTGTAAAAATTGCAGGACCAGCCGGGCACGGTGGCTCAAGCCTGTAATCCCAGCACTTTGGGAGGCCTAGGCGGGCGGATCACGAGGTCAGGACATCGAGACCATCCTGGTCTACACGGTGAAACCCCGTCTCTACTAAAAAAAATACAAAAAAACTAGCCCCGTCTCTACTAAAAAAATACAAAAAAACTAGCCGGGCGAGGTGGCGGGCGCCTGTAGTCCCAGCTACTCGGGAGGCTGAGGCAGGAGAATGGCGTAAACCCCGGAGGCAGAGCTTGCAGTGAGCTGAGATCCAGCCACTGCACTCCAGCCTGGGCGACAGAGCGAGAGTCCGTCTCAAAAAAAAAAAAAAAAAAAAAAAAATTGCAGGACCTTAAAAATGCATTTGCTTTTTCTATTACTTTAGAAATTATAATTTTATGCATTTTTTTAATGCCTTTACAACTAGTGTTATTTGTTCCCAGCCTTCCTTTTTCAGCTTTCATGGTGAGGTTTTAGAGTCATTACCTTGACTTCTGGGATGTTTGGAAATAGGCAATACTGCATTATTTCTACTCTTTAGAACATTCTATTCTTTTGATCTAGTTTATTGCTTGATAGACCCTGGAAAGCAGAATAATGCTTAACTACCTTTTTTTTGCTGCTTGTTTTATAAATTAATCTTTGTTAAGAGATTTCTGACATGATCAGCATCACATCATATGTTTCCTTTCAGCGGCCTCTGGAGGTAGCAGGAATAGCAGCAGCCCACTGGCCGTAGCGTCTGTGAAGTCTCCAAATCAGAGTCTCCGCCTTGGCTTGTCCAGATTAGCACGAGTTAAACCTTTGCATCCAAATGCCACTAGCAGCTGAGTGTGGTACCAGAGGAATGTTTGGTTGAGAGAATCACAGCTTTCCAAGAGTGTTCATATTTGATTTGTGTTTATAGTTGAGGCAGGTATTGTAATATAAAGGAATCCATTACCATGTCCTATAAATGACCTCTAGCCATTTTATGATTCTATATTCTCTGTAAAAGTCTTGAAGACTTCAATGAGAAGTTTGTTTATAAGAATTATCTTCTCATGCCTTTCCTTGTGAAGAGTGTATTCTGTTTTTCTATCAGTTCGACACAGAGGAAGTCCACATCCCATGCTGTTCTTTTCTAGTTACGTGATGTGCCTTTCTAGCTTTGTCTAGCTTACAGCACCTTGACTTTAACTGTTCGGTTTGGTCTGGCAGAGGGAAGCATTCTCATTTCTCTCAGAAGACATTTCTGAAATCTTAGAAGCTGCTTAAGCTACATTATCAGTTTTATTGCAAAGATATTTTGTATTTTAGCCAAATCTTTTTATAGTACAAACTCGGAATTATTTTACACACTAAAATGATTGCAGTTTTATGGCATGTGTCTCCTGTTTAGATGGTCATTCTCTAGAAAATAGAATTTAAAGACATTTTATGAAATCTTAATTGTCCAAACCTTGAATAAAATGGAAGTATTTTGAAATGCTCTTTTTCTGGATACGCCTCATCCACCTGTTCCCGATTGTCCACATTGCATGATAAAATGAGAGCTCTGCAGAGAATGTCAGCCTTTTTGTTGTAAATATAATATTCAAGTAGTCACTTTTTGTTAAGTTCTTTAGAAAGTAGTTGTCAGGTACTTAGTCGTCCCTATTATGATATTAGATAATACAGCTTTTCAGGAAGCTTAGATCTGAATTTACTTTGAAAAACAATTGTAATGAATAGTTTATATTTACATTGAGAATTTCAACTAGCTTCTGATCAATTTTTAATAAAACATTTTCAAATCATGTTAACTGTTAAATGTTGTCTTAACTCAGTTTTTCTTGGTTTATGGATATGTCTATGTTAATGTGAAAATAATTAATTTAGAATTGTGATTAAAGTGAGCATTTGTCTATTGCTGTTATATACTTTTTGTATCCAATGTATATTTTTATAGTGTCATATACCAGCCTCCTAACCTGCCCCACCTGTCCCCTTTTTAAAAACATATTTTTCAGTTACATAGCATTGAGGTTCTCTACTTGGTGTAGATCAACAATAAACATAAGAGCCTACTCTATATTGGGTACTGATATAATTGATTAGTCATCTGGCACCAGCTTAATAACCTGTTTTTGCCATGTTCTTTATAATTTATCGGGGGGGTTGAAAATTACCTCAAAGTATGTTAAAACCAGCCTGGCTGAAAGCACCGATACCTTTATGTTGTCAAACCCAGTGTACAATTTTCTCACCTAATCTTACATACCCTATTCATTATACTCTGATGAAAGCATTTGATCTCCTTGGCTCATGTGACACATTTCTTTGTCATTTTCTTCCCTTCTCCATGCCTACTCTTCATTATTTTGCAACTTTCTAATCTGTTATGTCATCTATACCTACTTGTCTTACCAGTTTCATGTTCTATGCAAACTCCAGTGGTCCCTTATGTGACAGTGACTGCCAAGTCAAGATCTTTACCCTACACCTTGCTCTTGACACAAAACCTGTGGATGGTCCACCGACAGTTTGATGTAGCAGATCCGTTATTAAATTAAAGTTCTTCTACCCCTGACATCTCTCCTGTGTTTTCTGTTGGTAAGTGAGTGGCGCCACCATCACTGCAGGTGCCAAAGGTGTAATCCGGGGATCAAGTCTTCTCTCGACTTTCACATCCAGTCACCAAGTCTTACTCCATTTCCTAAATTTCTCAGAACTCCTCTTCCATGTGCTCTCCCTTACTCTGAAGCATCATCACTATTTCTAACAGGCATCCTTGCCTTGATTCTTCACCTACTCAGGCTTCCCTCCCACTGTGACTGCCACAGAGGGTTTGATAAAATAAAGTCAGGATGAACACCCCTCTGCAGTCCGCACACGTCAGCCTTACCCTGGTCGAGTTCATAGGCTACTTCATGTCTGGCTGGCCCCTTCCTGCTGCTGCAATCTTGTCTCTGCCCACGTGCACCTTTGACCCCTGCCCCCCTAAACTGGGTGCTGGTGCAATGGTACCAAACTTTTCCATGGCTCTGGCCTTCAGACTAGGACTTGCTTCCTTTATGTAGACAACTACTACCTGTCCTTGAAGAGTCTAATTCAACCCAGCTCTTTCAGAAAGCTTCATTTGAATGTCTTTTCTGCCTGGACCAGACTGTGTGCTCCTCCAGGTTAACCTACTGTCATTCAGTTACAAACTTCCCTTACTTTTCATGCTTTCCTACAATCTGGTGCAGAGTAAGCAATCAAAAAGTGTTCAGCTGAAACATGGATTTTGCCCAGAAGTTTTGCTATGTCCTTTTTTTCTTTCCTTTTTTTTTTTTTTTTTTTTTTTTTTTTGAGACGGAGTCTCGCTCTGTCGCCAGGCTGGAGTGCAGTGGTGCGATCTCGGCTCACTGCAACCGCAGCCTCCCGGGTTCGAGCGAGTCTCCTGCCTCAGCCTCCCAAGTAGCGGGGACTACAGGCACGCACCACCACCCCCCGCTAATTTTTGTATTTTTAGTAGAGACGGGGTTTTGCAATGTTGACCAGGATGGTCTTGATCTCTTGACCTCGTGATCCACCCGCCTCGGCCTCTCAAAGTGCTGGGATTACAGAAAAAATGTCTAAATAGAGACGGGGGGAGGGGGGTCTCAATACGTTGAGCAGTTTGGTCTCGAACTCCAGACCTTATGTGGTCTGCCTGGGCCTCCCAAAGTGCTGGGATTGCAGGTGTAAAACCACGGAGCCCTGCCAGAACTTTGGTGATGTAATTCTGATAACCACATGCTTTGCTTGAAGAAGGGGAGAGGAGGGAGAATTTCACGTGTCTGGTCTGGGCAACCACCTTTAAGCTCTTCATGCTGAGATTTTGTTAAATTCTTGCCCTATACTTTAAAGAACTGGGGCAAGAGAATGCGAGTGGGAGGACGAGAAGTATGTTCTTCAGGCTGCTACTCTGCAAGGTGGTTTGGGACCATAGCCTGAGTAAGCGCTTTCAGCTCCAGAGTCACAAAAAGGGCGGAAGCCGTTTCTATAGCGACGGGAGGAGGGCGTGGCCGTCCCTTGCACTCTGCCGGGCTCTCCCAGCCTCCCGCAGCGGCGGGCGGTCGGCGCCATCCTCATGCAGCTCCTCCGGCCGCCTACCCGCACCGGAACAAAGTAAGGGCGGTGGAGGCTGGTACTTCGCGTGCAGTTCAGCGCGAGGGTGAGCCAGCTAGGGCCGACTGCGCTCTTTTAGGCGACGAAGCTTCTGGTCGACGGGGTCGTGGGGGAGAATGAAAAGCGTGCGGAATGCAAGAGTAGACTGGGGAGTGTGGGTCAGAGAAAGAGAGAGAGGCGGGGTATGGTGCACAGACAAGGAAAACACAGTTGTAGTTTTTGCGATGACTGCATCCCCGGAATCCAACATAAGTATACTTTTCTGTTAAGATGCTGTTGCATCGCCGACTCCAGCTGAGTGCAGGACAGGAAGCGAGGGGTTCTGAGGAACTCATCAGACCTACCTTGGAACTGTGCTCCCAGCCCTCACCGGGACGCGAGACTTTCTTCCTCCGTTTCTTTCTCTTCTTTGCTGCATGTCCTCTTGTTAGTCATAAGTGGGTCCACGACCACATGCCTCGCGTTGATGAGGCTCAGGCAGGTATTACCCATGTTCCCACCCAGCCCATATGCCTGGGCACCTCTGTGCTCAACCAGAGCCCAGCCCCTGGCACAAAAGCACGCTAAGGTGTATGTAGATCACACACCCAGAGCTGCCACTCCGAGGAAATCCCCAATATTAGCAAATCTTTCCTTAAAAAAGTGATGAACAACGCACAGTTTGAGGGTTTTTAAAGGTTATTCTGTGACATTTGCTGCATTGGAAATGTCCAGCAGTCCCTCAGAGCTTAGGAAAATTGTGACCCCTCTGACGTGTCTTAAGCAACTGACAGCATCATCAATATTAATTCAGGCTTCACTGTCCGGGCTTAAGTGGAGACTTGGCAAAAGCAGGAGGCCATTTAGTGCAAAAGTTCAAACGGTGGAAACAGCAAATGGAAATGTCCTTTGTCCTGCTTGAGCGCTTTAATCACCTACATGTGGTCGGTAGGTAAAACCTAGGAGTTCTAAGAAATTCTTCAAACATGAACTCTACCTGATTGGTTCCGTTACTTGAATCTGTTGTTTCTCTTGTTTGTTTTGGTCCTTATGGAGAAAGCAGAGGTAAACCGGAAGGGACTCTCTAACAGTATGTCAGCCACTCTTCCCTGACTTTGCCCTCTCCAACTCCACATATTGTTGCCTACAATTTGGCTAGAGTGCCTAGTTCTCAAGCGTGTGGAGGACCCAGTTCTGGGAGTTAGTGGTTTTAGCTGACTCTGAGCCCATCGTGAGTGTGTTGTGATGGCTCCCAAAAGAGCAAATGCTGGTAGAGGCTGCATTAATAGAAATGCAATGAGCACATCAAAGGATATGGTCTTGCTGCCTGACTTAGCAACAAGTAGAACATAATCTGTACTCCAGAAACTGTAGCTACTTTGAGATCATAAAGAACTAGAAAATAGGAACAACCACAAGGCAGGCTCTCTCTGTCAGGCGTGGATGTGCCATCACGTGAAGACAGGTTTGAAAAATCTTCACAGAATGCCTGGAGATGAGGAGGTGCAGGGGAGAGAAAGCTTTTTTCTACTCAACTTTTGAACATTCAAGAACTCTTGGGTAGAAAACAGACAGATTTGTTCCTTAGTACTCTGCAGAGGATAGCAAGGATCAGTGGAGGAAATTTTGCTCAATATAGTTTATTCTTCCAAGAAATACCAAGCACCAGCCATCTGTAAATTAACAGTTGAGTGTGAAATGGGTTGCCTAGAAAAACAGTGCACTCGGTCATAGAAGTATTCCAGTATAGACAGAGTGATTGTCAGGAATACCATAGAAAGAGGATTCTTCCCCTGGGTGGGAAAACGGATGAAATGGTCTCCAAAACCTCTTCTAGCTCTTTAGAGTCTGGGAGTCAGTGAACCCTCAAAAGTCTCAGGGATATATGCAGGGGGTCCAAGGAATTGTCTTTGGCAGAAATGAGTGTGACTTAAAATATAGTTAGATCAAAGAAATAAGACCTAGTGTTCAATAAATCAGTAGAATGAACATAGTAAACAGTAATCTATTGTATATTTCAAAACAGCTAGTAGTAAATAATTTGAAGCCCTGACTTGATTATATATTATATAAATACAAATATATACATCTATTTATTTATCAATTAAAAAATGAATGTAACTTAAGTTCATTAAAAACATTATCACCTGTTCACAGAATGCGAACGGAATCCCTGCAAACCCTACACTGCCATACTTTCTGCCCCAAAGACAGTCCCTAGGGCGTAAAGATCAAGCAACTCGCAATTGCAGTAGAAATACTAAAATCGTAACAGGTAAATCTCAAAAGACTTGTTTCGTTTCTGGATATTGAAGTACTCTACACATAGATAATGTGTATGTATTAATATAAAATACTATGCAGTGCAGTAAGCCTGGCACCTCTCTGGATCTGTCTTGCCCTTGAGACTTTGAACTCCTTGAAAACAAGGATTCTGTTTTATTTATGTCTGAATCCTCCATGCTTAGCACAGTAGCTGGCACGCAGTTGATGCTCTGGAATTTTTTGATGAATTAATCTATTTTAGATTTCTCTTCCTTCAGCAAATTTGTACCAAGTTTTCAATAGACAAGTCACTGTCCTTACCCCAAAAGGAATTTTTAAAAAATGCAGGCTCACCATCTGTGTCCCCAAAAGATTAACAATCAATATGAGACAAAAAATATATACACCTAAGATAATTAAGTTACGCAAAAGCTCTTGACCAAGTTAAAAAAATGAACTCCTAGGCAAACGCACCACTGATCGCTCAAGGAAAGAGAGGAAGGGGAAGGGGAACTCTGATCCGCATATAAGATGGAAATGAGGATGGCCCAACTTTTGGTTTCAGTTCTCAAAGGAACATTCACTCTAATTCTGAGCTGAGTTTATTAGTTATCTTCAATCCTTCGTGTAACAAGATACAAACGAAATATAAAAAGCATTTTAATTCTTTTCCACATAGTTCACCACATATTTTGAGGATAAAAAGGTAGCATTTGCAAAGGTTTGGGCAAGGGTTAAGTTGTACTGTTGGAAGCCAGAGTTCATGCATAAAATAAGAAAGGCACAAATTAGTCTTTAATAATCACAGAATTATCTAAGGGATGGCAAAGTTGGAATAAGTCACAACAGATTTTTTTTTTTTTTTAGTCTGTCAGTATTTTTGTAGAATTAAAGACATTTAGACCCTAAAGGGACTTTAGAAGTCATCTGGTCCAGTCTCATCATTTTGCAGGTGAGGAAACTGAGCACAGACAGAACAAATGGCTCATTCAAAATCATGGCACTGTGTGTAAGGTGGCATTGAGACAAGACTCCATGATTCCTCAGCATTTCCTTCAGTGTTTGCTCCTTCTCTACCTCCAGAGCTGTCAGAGCTGAACAGAGGAAAGGGCTCCAGTTGTTTGGAAGATTTCATGTTTACCTTTTTTTTTTTTTTTTTAAGATGGAGTTTCGCTCTGTCGCCCAGGCTGGAGTGCAGTGGCGTGATCTCGGCTCACTGCAACCTCTGCCTTCTGGGTTCAAGAGATTCTCCTTCCTCAGCCTCCCGAGTAGCTGGGATTATAGGCATGAGCCACTGCGCACAGCTAGCTTCTTTTGTATTTTTAGTAGAGACGAGTTTCACCATGTTGGCCAGGCTGGTCTTGAATTCCTGACCTCAGATGATCCACCTGCCATGGCCTCCCAAAGTGCTGGGATTACAGGCGTGAGCCACCGTGCCTATCCCACATGTACTTTCATAGTCTCCTACATCTCTGTGAAGTAAAGGAAGGCAACACTCAGAGCAGAGTCTTGGCAGGAAAAATTGTTGTATTCATTTTTGCCCAAAGTTGAGATTTTACAAATTCTGTGTCCAGTTGGTGGCCAAAATTTCACCTGTTCTGTCTCCCAGATCTTTCCCAAGTTCATACGTCTATCCTCACTGTCATTGCCTTGGTTGGGACTCTCATTCCCTCTTACCTAGACACCCAAAATGCCTTCCTAGTTCCTCCAAATCGTGCTTCATGATATTGCCAGAGAGATGGTACCAGAATACACATCTGATCTTCAGCCCAGGCTTGAGCATAGCCACGTAGGCTCCAAGACTCTAACTTGGACTATGTGACCCTTTACAACCTAATCTACCTCCCTGGCCCTCCACCAGCAATGTCCAAGGACAGTGCTCAAAATTTCTGGAAAAGACAGTGTTCTTTCACATTTATGTTATTTGTGTGTCCTCCTCCATCTGCCCTTGACACTCCTGCCTGCCCTGCTCATTCTTCAGAGATGGTTCTACCCTGCTCAAGCATAAAGGCTTCCTCAGCTCCCCCAGCCGACTTAGTCAATACCTGGAAGCATGCTCCGGGAGCTGGTTGCACAAGCCTGTATTAATACATTGATCACATGCATTGTCGTGATCTGCTTTCTTCTATGTACCTCCTTTCCTGGATAAGGAGTTCTTTTTGAGGGCAGAGACCATGTCTGGTTTATCAGTGAAATTGTCTCAGCAAATGTTTATAGAAAGAAAGGAGAGAAGGAAGAAGTGAAACTATGATCATAAGCAGAGAAGTTACTGGTAATTTTTGTTTGCTTTTGTGCAGAATTTTTTCATATTGTATGTATGTGTGTGCATATTATAGTTAATGTTCCCACTTACCTCCCCCAGCCCTACTTCTTACAGGTCACTGTTACAGTTCATTTCTTCCAGATCTTTCAATACGCCTGTATAAAGGCATGCAAGCATTTTGTTTTTTGTTAAATAAATACAGAATTATATTACACACATGTTCTACTGTTTTTGCTCAATACATTATGGGCACAGATAAAGATCTACCTTATTTTTTAAATGACTGCATTATATTTCATAAAAATACATGTGCCATGATTTTTTAACGTCCCCTTATGGACAAGTTCTGATTTTTTAATAGTTATGCCACAATACATGGTGACATGACTTTTCTTTCATCCTCTGAATACTTTCAGAGTTGCGGTGCCATCATCATTTATGTGGTGTCTGCAAGATCCTGCCAGTGGAGTCATTTGCAGAAGCTGTGGTAACATTTGCATTGGTTCCTGTTCTGCCCCTGTTTCCTGTATTCTCGATTCCCTCGGCTCTTGGCTAAGGTTAGAAGCTGAAAAGGGACTCGCAGAGGACACAGAGCGAGCAGTTTCAGCAGTGCTCTGCTAATGTAACGGGGAATGTGAGTGTCCTGAGACCCTTCTAAGGTTCACCTTCCACTTAGAGAAATTGTTGCTTACACTAGATTCCATGAATGTGTGCAAGGTTTGTTTTTTTTTTTTTTTCCTGTCTTGCAGGAAGTTAATTATTAACAGAACTGTGCTCTGAATGAAAAAGATGCAAACATGGCCAAATGAGAGTTAGAGGAAGTGTTTCTACCAATTGTCCCCCTTTTCTTTTTCTATAGGCATTAAACTATCTAAGTAGCCCATGAATATGCCCATCTGGCAGGGGGATATTATGTTTGTGGCAGAAGCATGAGGTTTACTTTCCAGTGAAGTAGGGGAAATGGTTTTTTTCCCCCTTGGTTGTCTAAACTGCTAATCACCGGATTATCTCTTCCTCCTTCCCTGGCTTCTGTCTCTTGCTCTGACCTCCTGACCTCACGTGACCATCAGAAAGGAAGCAAGGGAGAAGGAGGGACCCAGCTCCTGCTTTTAGGCCTGTTGCCTGCTTTTCTTCAAACCTGCCTGCTTTCTTCTGTCCCTGAGTGTGTGGGCCATTACTTAGATTTGACTCCTCCTGACAATTTATTTTTTACTTTCCCTCTTGCAGGACTCAAATGGATGCTAAAAAGCCAAGGAAATGCAATTTGACTCCCTTCCTGGTTTTGAAAGCAAGAAAGAAACAACAGCTCACCTCTGCGAAGGTAAAGACCCTTGAATTTTCACTGGGGAATAGACGTATCATCGTGAGGACCTAGGGACTCAGGGCCCAGAGCTGATGGCTGTGCCCCAAGCACCTCTGGGGACAGCGCAAATGGAAAGGTGTGGAGGATCACGCTGATTGGCAGGCCAAATCTGGGTGGGTGTGGAGGGAAAATCAGCAGAAGGGCAAGGCCTTCATCTAACAGGTGAGCTGTATTCGAGAAGACGCTAGGTGAGTGCATACATGGTATCTTTCATTCTGCTCTATATATGTGGAATCCTACTGGAAGTGTCCTGGAATAGTTCGAGAACACTTCCAGAAAAGATCTGTTTTTTTTTTTTTTTTTTCCCCCCCTTTGAGACAGAGTTTCACTCTTGTTGCCCAAGCTGGAGCGAAATGGTACGATCTCGGCTCACGGCAACCTCCGCCTCCTGGGTTCAAACAATTCTCCTGCCTCAGCCTCCCAAGTAGCTGGGATTATAAGCATGCGCCACCACGCCTGGCTACTTTTTGTATTTTTAGTAGGGACAGAGTTTCTTTATGTTGGTCAGGCTGGTCTCAAACTCCGGACCTCAGGTGATCCACCTGCCTCGGCCTCCCAAAGTGCTGGGATTACAGGCGCGAGCCACCGTGCCCGGCCAAGATCTGCTTTTTTTCTAATACAGACATGGTGTCTTTCCTTTCAGTCTGCCTCAAAAACTAGTAAAATGCCACTGCACTGAAGTTAAAATTGTGATGGGAGGACTTTGTGATAACCATCTATGGGATTGACTTCTAAATCAGGTGTATTTTAAAAATCTAACACCACTCAGTTTGAATTTCTTCGTTTGTTCAAAAGATCATATTGTTTGGGGTCTTTGTCCTGAAAGTTTTGCAGCAAACTTCAGCCCAAAGCATTCAGGTTTGACTTCTGAATCCTGCCTGCATCACTGATTGGGAGAACTGGAGTTCAGCAGCCTAACGCAAGGCCTAGCAAAAATGGTCCTCCTGTAAATCACATACACTTCCTTAAAATGATGACTTTGGGTTTCCTCTTCCAAGCGCTGTTCCTGATTTAACTCTAGTGTTGTCCCCCTTGAGATTATAATTCGTACAAATGGGCCCTAACGCAGAGTCCTTTGCTCCACTGCGCTCAGCCCTTATTTTATTTATTTTGAGACACGGTTTTCTTCTGTTGCCCAGGCCGATGCAGTGGCTGGTGCGAACGCGGCTCACTGTAGCCTCAACCTCCTGGGCTCAAGGGATCCTACTACCTCAGGCTCCCAAGCAGCTGGGACTACAGGCATGCACTACCACACCCAGCTAATTTATTATCCTCATTATTATTGCTTGTAGCGACGGGGTCTTGCTATGTTACCCAGGCTGGTCTCAAACTCCCAGACTCAAGTGATCCTCCTACCTCAGCCTCCCACAGTGCTAAGATTACAGGTGTGAATCATCACGCCCCAGACTTACTTTATTTTTGACAATTCCTGTCATTGTAACTGCAACAGAGTTTGCTTTCTTTAAAATTCATTGAAATGTATAAGGAACTTTTCAGGACAACATTTAACAGAGCTATCATTATGCAACAGAGAGGCGTGGAAGAGAGTGGTTAAGAATATGGATTTGGTCGAGTGTGGTGACTCACACCTGTAATCCCAGCAGTTTGGGAGGCTGAAGTGGGAGGATGGCTTGAGCCCAGGAATTTGAGACCAGCCTGGGTAACATAGCGAGACCGTGTCTCTACTTTCAAAAAATTTTTAAATAACAATTTTAAAAGAATATGGGTTTGAATTCTGTCCTCCACTCACTGGCATTATGACCACGGGCTAATTGGCCTTGCTTGTATATCAATTTTCCCCTCTGTAAAATTGGGGATAAAATAGCACTTGCTGCTAAGGCGCGTGTGTGAGTCACCTCAGCACTCAATAAATGTGCGCTCAAGCAGCTTAAACAAGTGCACGTTGCGCCGGGCGCGGTGGCTCACGCCTGTAATCCCAGCACTTTGGAAGGCCGAGGCGGGCGGATCACGAGGTCAGGAGATCAAGACCATCCTGACTAACATGGTGAAACCCCGTCTCTACTGAAAAATACAAAAAAATTAGCGGGGCGTGATGGCGGGCACCTGTAGTCCCAGCTACTCGGGAGGCTGAGGCAGGAGAATGGCGTGAACCCCGGAGGCGGAGCTTGCAGTGAGCCTAGATCGCGCCACTGCACTCCGGCCTGGGCGACAGAGTGAGACTCCGTCTCAAAAAAATAAATAAATAAATATAAATAAATAAACAAATAAAATAGAATTAAAAAAATAAAAACGTCACATTCAAAATCGATTTGGTTTGGTTTACAATAATTACTGGCAAATTCCCAATGTCATTTAAAAATACTCCTGAAGCTTAAAACTACTGTCTTTGTATTGCTAGTTGTTCTGATGGGGCTTAAATAAATGTCTTTTCAACGTCTATTGGTTTTACTCAACGGACTTCTCACCCAGTTGAATTTAATAGGTTTAAGGAAGGAAATACAAGCAATTCAGTAACTGGCTTCTGCACGTGAAGTCTTGGGTTTCAGGGGACAGTTATGATATTAATTGGAGAAAGAAAGTGAATTGTATGAATTATAATCCCTTCATCTAAAAAAAACACTGAAGAAGAGAGAGCTGTGGATCTCACCATGCCTACGGCCCCAAGCAGGTGTTGAGAGGGCAACTTAAATATTTAAATAAATTAATCATAATTTATGTTTTTCACATTTAAAATTATAGATTATAAGTAAATATTTATCATAATCAAGTATTCACATATTTTAATATGGATCTTGGTAACATTTCAGCCAAGGGAAATTTTAAAATGTGATTTCACCTGACTTTAAGACAAGAGTGTGGCTCTCTCTCTAGTAATCTGGAGTTCTTTTCAGAATGCCCTATTCATTGGACTAACACGGGGTAGAACCTTGATGCCAGTGGAGGGCCCCGTCCTTTCTGCTCAGCTGGCAAGGATCAAAGAACTCTCAGGAAAATGCTCCGTGTTGCATTTCTCGTAACTGCCGGCAGGGGGAAAAGCGGCGCTTTGGTCGTCAGTCATCTCACCCAGTAGGCTGGAGGACATCCGGGTTTTTCTGCATCTCACGTTGCCTCAGCTGGTTTCTGGGACTCAAGGAGCCAGCTGAGCTCCAGGATCACAGGTTAGGCTATACCAGGAAGAGAACCTGGGAGACAGTCCTAGGGAGGGAAGCTGGTAATTTAGGATATTACATGATGATCTCCCCGACAACCACAAGATGCTACAAAGCACATCCAGAATCATACAGGAGACACATTTCTAGTTTCAGCACCAAAAGCACAGGTACTTCTTCTCTGTTAATTTCTTAGAGGCTTTCAATCATTCCCTTGCTGAATATCACCTCCTGAGAGAGGCTTTCCTTCCCCATCCTTTCTAATGACAAATCTGTTTGCTTACTCGTTTGTTGTCTGTCCTGCCCTCCAGAACTGCGCCGTCCGATATGGTAGCCCTTGGCACGTGGTCCCTGGCATGTGTCCTACTGGGGGTGTGCTGTGAGTGTCAGATACACACCACATTCCAAAGACTTGGTGTGAAAACAATAAATGTCAAATGATGTATTAGTAATTTTTGTAGTTGGGTTTCTATTTTGTCATATTGTATTGTATTGTATTGTATTTATATCATATTGATATAAATTTACATTTTATCGTATACCCTTTAATGCGTCAATAAAGTTGCAAAATAATTTTATATTGTTTATGTGTTAAAATAGTATTTTGAATATAATTTGCAAAATAATTTTATATTGTTTATGTGTTAAAATAGTATTTTGAATATATTTTTAGACTCCATCTAAAAATAAAACACATTATTAAAATTAATTTAATCTGTTTCTTTTTATCTCTTTAATGTGGCTACCAGAAAATTTAAAACGATACTCATGACTCACGTGATGTTTCTATGGGATAGTGCTGCTCTAGAATGGACACTGCACAATGGCAAAGGTTTATTGGACTGGCTCGGTGCCAGCTCCCTAGAACTTAGGTCAGTGCCTCGCACAGACTAGCACTTGATGTGTACTTGTGGAATAAAAACTAGGAGTGTGTTTATTCATTTGTTTCCTCTACAAGTATTTACTATCGACTCGTTTCAGACATTGTTCTAGGGGCTAGGGATGCAGTGGAGAACAAAACAGGCCATAAAACTCTGACAAAGCTTAAAACTGGGATTCTTTGTAGGAAGATCAGATGTTTTAATTAAATGCTGCGAATGGTAATGACTCGCCTTCATTTTCCCTGGCAGTTAAAGAGTTGGAACTGAATAGACCAGTGGTTCTTAGCCTTGGTTGTATATTGGGAACACCCAGGGAAGTTTTAAATACTACTGAAATCAGAATCTTTAGGGGTCATGGACATTTTTTAAAAAGTTCTTTTCTATCATGTGGGGACAGGTGTCCATTTCATCACCAGCTGTGAGACCTCAGTTAGGTCATTAAGTCTCTGACGTTTTGCTGTTTGTGAAACTGGAGTAATTGTTCCTATATCCCCTGATTGCAGTGGTATTAAATGAGGTAAGAGAATGTGAGCTCTCCGGCTGGCAAATGTTGGAAGCCCAATAAATACTGGTTGCTTTTATCTTCCCTCTGTCTCTCCATTTAACAGAAAGGGGCTTCCTGTAAGAGACGGGGTTATCAATGAGTGTCACACAGTGGAAGAGGATATCCGAGGGTCATTCACTGTCTCATTTCCGTGTCTCATCAGCACTTCCTATACAAAAAGCAGGAACAAACCCAAACCCTGCTCTGACCATTTGGTGCTGGACAAAGGAATGGAAATCGGTCCAAGCTGAAGACAGAGCAAGCAGCAGAGATGTTAATTGCTAGTTCTGTCTAGGTTTTTAGGGTGGCACAGTATTATTTATGGTAATGCATTCACCTGTTAAATACAAATGGAAGACTTGAACTAGAAGAACTTGTAATGATCATTGCAAGTTAACATTAAAACGTTTAAAATAAAACCATAAGCAGCCAATCTGGAATCAGTGGCTCGATGAAGATAGGCATTTACTTCTATATAAGATCTACATTTGGAATGGATTTGGGGCCCTGAAGGAGAGTTTTACAGACTTTTCCCCATTCTTTCCTAGGGCCCCACTCTTTCTGAGATCTACATGGTAAGTACCAGTTCCTTTGTTCTGCGTGTTCATTGGTGCTTTAATTTCTAATAAAAGAAAGGAGAACAAAGATTTGAAATTACCTTTGGTTTCTGTCAAAGGAATGTGAAGTGAGCAGGAATTGGTGGATGGGGGGGCATGCCTCTGAGTATAAGAATTAATCAGAGCAATAGATACTTCTATTAAAAGCTTTTTCAGGCCATGACAAATAGAGTATCAGTTCGACG
This sequence comes from Piliocolobus tephrosceles, assembly GCF_002776525.5. Classification (NCBI taxonomy): domain Eukaryota; kingdom Metazoa; phylum Chordata; class Mammalia; order Primates; family Cercopithecidae; genus Piliocolobus; species Piliocolobus tephrosceles. The sequence continues at coordinate 4,932,620 of NC_045443.1, forward strand.
TTGGAGGTGGGGATAAGGAGATGTTCGGAATGCAATCCCTGCCCTCCGGCGTGTGTTATAGCAGTGTTTATTTGCTTTTTTCAACAATGTTGAGGGGGTCATCACCTCCATTTTACAGAGGAGGAAACTGAGATCCAAAGAGATTTATTATAGCAAGGCACCTGAAGTCATTCTGGGAATAAAAGCTGAAGTCAGGATTCAGATTTTATTCTGTAATTCATGAATGCTTTTCAAGAAACACCTTTTATTATTAAGTGTTGAGTATATATAAAATAATATTAAAGAAATATGTGTAAAGTATAAAGAATGATACTGCAATACAATGATCACCCTTGCGTGTACCCAACACAAGGTTTTAAGAAAGCAGTCCCAGTCCCAGACCCGGTGCGGTGGTTCACGCCTGTAATCTCAGCACTTTGGGAGGCCAAAGCAGGTGGATCATGAGGTCAGGAGATGGAGACCATCCTGGCTAACATGGTGAAACCCTGTCTCTAGTAAAAATACAAAAAATTAGCTGTGTGTGGTGGCGCCTACCTGTAGTCCCAGCTACTCGAGAGGCTGAGGCAGGAGAATGGCGTGAACCTGGGAGGCGGAGGTTGCAGTGAACCGAGATCGCGCCACCGCACTTGGCCTGGGTGACAGAGCGAGACTCCATCTAAAAACAAACAAACAAAAAAAGAAAGCAGTCCCATGTGTGTCCCTCCCCATTGTATCTCGTCCTGTTCATTGTCCGCTCTGAGATGACTACTCTCTTGAGTTTTGCATCTATTATTCCACTAATTTTCTTTATCTGTTCCTAAACCTTCTAAACTATGTATTGGCTCATTTTGCGTGTTTTTTTTTAAACATACTTGGAATCATACTGTTGAGTGTTCTTCTGCAACTTGCTGTTTATGCTCAGTGCTAAGCCAGCGTACACTGGTATAACATTTGGCTGGCTTTCACTGGGATTGATTAGGCCTCTTCTGATTGATCATGACCTGTGCCCCGAGTCTTCAAATACTATGAATATCACCTTTGTTCTGGGAACACTGGTTATCAATTAATTTAACTGCCATGTTTCATTATACAGGAACACCACATTTTTTAAAAATCAGTTTTACAATTAACGGACATTTTGTTTTTTCTTGTGTGTTTGCTATTTATTTTTTATTGAAATTTTTTTTCTTTTTTGTTAGACACAGTCTTGCTTCGTCACCCAGGCTGGAGTGCAGTGGCGCGATCTCGGCTCACTGCAGCCTCCGCCTCCAGGGTTCAAGTGATTCTTGTGCCTCAGTCTCCCCAGTAGCTGGGATTACAGGTGCACGCCACCATGCCCAACTCATTTTTGTATTTTTAGTGGAAACAGGGTTTCACCAGGTTGGCCAGGCTGGTCTCTCAAACTCCTGACCTTGAGTGATCTACCAGCCTCGACATCCCAAAGTGCTGGGAATATAGGCATGAGCCACTGTGCCCGGCCATGTTTGCTACTGAAAATGATGCTGCTATGAGCATTCTTGTGCATGTTTCTCAGTGTGTCTCTATAGGCATTTCTAAGGTGTCTTCCCAGGAGGGGAACTGCTGGGCAACAGGATATGTGAATGCGTAACTTTACCAGGTAATGACAGTTTTCCAAAACATTGGTGCAAATGTACCTTGTCACCAGCAGTGTGCACACATTTCAGTCATTCCACATCCTTTTTATTACCTGATATGTGTGACTTTTTAGTTTGCCAATTTGCTAACAATAATTTTTTTTTTTTTTTTTTTTTTTTTTGAGATGGAGTCTTGCTCTGGTCGCCCAGGTTGGAATGCAGTGGCATGATCTTGGCTCACTGCAACCTCCGCCTCCCGGGTTTAAGCCATTTTCCTGCCTCAGCCTCCTGAGTACTTGGGACTACAGGTGCGTGGCGCTATGCATGGCTCATTTTTCTGTATTTTTAGTAGAGATGGGGTTTCACTACGTTGGCCAGGATGGTCTTGATCTCCTGACCTTGTGATCCACCCGCCCTGACCTCCCAAAGTGCTGGGATTACGGGCATGAGCCACCATGCCCAGTCAATTTATTGTATTTTAATGTGCATTTTGATGATGATGGTTGTTAATGAGATTGAACCTCTTTTATGTATTTATTGACCATTTGTGTTTCCTCTTCTTTGAAATCCTTGGTCATGCCTTTATTGTTTAAATATTTTTCTTTTGTGCTCTTTGTCTTTTTTTATTGATTTGTAGAATATTTTACATATTCTGTCTACTAATCCTTTTTCAGTTGTATGTGCTGCAAACACCTTCTCCTAGTTGTTGGCTTGTCTGTTTTTTATTTACTTAGTTTTTGAAGAGCAGTTTTAGGTTCCCAGAAGAATTGAGCAGAGAAGTACACTTTCCATATACCCCCGTTTCTCTTTACAGTTTCTCCTGTTATTAACATTTTACATTCACGTATAGTTGGCACAATTGATGAACCAAGATTGATATATTATTATTAGCTGATGCCCATAGTTTACATTAGAGTTCCTCCTTTGTGTTGTACATTCTAGGAGTTTGACAAAGGCATAATGTCATTTATTTACTATTATAGGATGATACAGGATAGTTTCACTGACCTAAAAATACCCCACTGTCCATCTACTCATCCCTTCCCCCCACAACAAAACCCCTGGCAACCACTCTTTTTACTGTGGCCTTAGTTTTGCCTTTCCTAGAATGTTGTATCGTTGGAATAACGCAGTATGTTGCCTTTCCAGACTGGCTTTTTTTCATTGAGCAGTAATGTCCTCCATGTCTTTTCGTGGCTTGATAGCTTATTTCCCTTTATCAGTGAGTAATACTGCACTGTACGGGTATACCAGTTTGTTTATCCGTTCACTGATGAAGGACAATTTGGTTGCTTCCAATTTTTTAGCAGTTATAAATAAGTCTGCTGTAAGCATTCATGTGCAGGTTTTTATGTGGATACACATTTTGTAGTTCATTTGGGTGAACCAAGGAGCATGATTGCTGGATTGTATGTTAAGGCTACATTTAGCTTCATAAGAAACTGCTACACTGTCTTCCAAACAAGCTATACCATTCTGCCTTCTCACCAACAATGAATAAGAATCCTTGTTATGCCACCTCCTTGCCAGCATTTGGTGTGTCAAAGTGTGGTTTTGGACATTCTAGTAGGTGTGTAGTGGCATCTCATTGTTTTAATTTGCAATTGCCTAACAACATAATATTGAGTATCTTTTCATATGCATATTTGACATTGATATATCTTATTTGGAGAGCTGGTGTTTATTCAGATATTTTGCTAATTTTTATTTGGATTGTTTTCTTATTGTTGAATTTTAAGAGTTCTTTGTATACTTAGGCACAATCCCTTCTCAGATATGTGTTTTGCACATATTTTCTACCAGTCCATGGTTTCTCTTTTCGTTTTCTTAACAAAGTCTTTTGCAAAGAAGTTTTGATTTTGATGAAGCCCAGTGTATCCATTTTTTTCCCATCATGATCGTGCTTTTTTATTGTAGCTCAAAAGTCATTACTGAACTGAAGGTCACCTAGATTTTCTTCTTTGTCGTCTTCTAGAAGTTTTATAGTTTTGTGATTTCTATTTAGGTCTATGAGCCATTTTGAGTTAATCTTTGTGGAAGGTATAAGTTCTGTGTCTAGATTAATTTTTTTTACATGGATGTCCAATTGTGCTAGCACTGTTTTTGTTTGTTTGTTTGTGATAGGTCTTGCCAGGTCTCAAACTCATGACCTCAAGTGATCCTCTGACCTCAGCCTCCTTGAGTAATTGGGACTACAGGTGTGTGCCACCATGCTGGGCTTAGTACTATTTGTTGAAGAGATGCCTTTCTCCATTGAATTGATTTTGCTCCTTTGTCAATGATCAGTTGACTATGTTTGTGTGGGTCTATTTATGGGGCCTCTATTTGTTCCATTGAACTGTTTGTCTATTCTTTCTTCAGTGCCACACTGTCTTGATTGGTGTAGCTTTATAGTAAGTCTTGAGGTTGGGTCATCCGTCCTCTAACTTTAGTGTTCTTCAGTTTTGTGTTGGCTATTCTAGGTCTTTTCTTTTTCCATATGAATTTTAGAATCAGTCTGTTGATGTCCATAAAATAACTTGCTGGGATTCTGATTGGGATTGTGTTGAATCTACAGATTAAGTTGGGAAGAACTAATATCTTAATGATATTTAGTGTTCCTATCATGAACATGGAAAACACCTCAATTTATTTAGATCCTCTTTGATTTTTTCAATCAGAGTTTTGTAGTTTTTCTCAGATGTATCTCATACATATTTTGTCATACTTATAGTTAAGTATTTGAATTTCTCGGCAGTGTTAATGTAAATGGTATTGCACTTTTAATTTTAAATTCCAATGGTTCATTTCTGATATATAAGAGAGCAACTGACTTTTGTATATTGATGTCTTTTATCCTGTGGCTTTTATATAATCTTGGGTTTTCTTTTTACTTTCTTTATGTTGTTTTTAGATAAACAGAAGTAATTAATTAAAAGCAGGTAAACTTATGGTATGCACTTTTTGTCTTAATAAATCATTCCCTACTCTGGGTTATACAGGTATTGCCTTCTAAAAGTTTTATAATTTTCCTTTCATCAGTTCTGAAAAACTATTCTAGCCATTTTGTCAGTCTCTTTTGTATTCTTGCTCTTCTTCTGAAACTCTAAATGTATATTAAACCTTGTTTTATCCTCTGTGTCTATAATCTCTGACCAGATTTTTTATCTCTTTGTCTCTTTGTGCTGTTAGCTGGTTAATTTCTTCAAACCTGTCTTTTCCAGTGCATTCATGCTCTCTTTGGCTGTGTATAATATGTTATTAAGCCCATTCATTTGGTTTTTAATTTCAACTGTTATAGTTTTTAGTTTTGAAAGTTCTAATTCGTTCATTTTTAAATCTCTTCTGTTATTTGCATGGAGTCTTACACTTTACTCACATTTTTAGGCTCTTTAGTTTCTTTAAGCAAGTTATGCATAATTTATAAGTTTTACCAGATAATTCCAATATTTGGATATTGTATTTGGAAATATAAGTATTTGGAAATACTGGGGGGAGGGATCTGATTCTGGTGTTTATAGTTTTTGCCAATTCTCACCCACAGCACCTTGTTGTCTTGCACCTTTTAACTTTTTACTAGTCTTGTTTTGTGGAAAAGGCGCAGCTGAACCTGAGAGAGTATGAATGTTTGCCAAGGCCTCACAGCCAGCACGTGGCAGAGGAGGAACGCCAGTCAAAATCTGTCTGACTCTGAAGTCTGTGTCCTTTTCTCTATTCCTGTGGGGCCTAATGACCCTTGACGGGTGAACTCTTTTATGAATCATCCCACACGTGATCACTGAGAGCCAAGCATTGTTTTTGGTGCTGGGATACAAAAATAAACAATGCACATCTCCTTCTTTCAGAGTATGCACAATCTAGTGGGAGCATAAACCACAAATGCGCTGGGCACAGTGGCTCACGCCTGTAATCCCAGCACTTTGGGAGGTCGAGGTGGGTGGATCCCGAGGTCAAGAGATCGAGACCATCCTAGCCAACATGGTGAAACCCCATCTCTACTAAAAATACAAAAATTAGCTGAGTGTGGTGGCGCACCCTGTAGTCCCAGCTACTCGAGAGGCTGAGGCAGGAGAATCGCTTGAACCCAGGAGGCGGAGTTTGCAGTAAGCCGAGATTGCGCCATTGCACTCCAGCCTGGCGACAGAGCGAGATTCTGTCTCAAAATGATAATGATAATCATGATAATAATAATGATAAATAAAAATAAAAAATAAAACACACAATGGCCAAGTGACACTGAGGCATGGAGTGCTCTCATGCAGGTAGAAACAGTTCTCTGGGAGCCTAGACAAAGTTTTCTTAAGCCATTGGCTGATGCCCAGTGTACCATCTCATGCTTCATTGACATGCCAGTCACTTTAGTGCTGTCGCATGGCATGAGTTACAGGGTTCTTTATTCATATTTTCGTCTAAATGAATCATTCCCCCTGGAGTTACGCAAGGAGGCTGCATGTGGACTGGAGGGAGGGCATTTCAGGCAGAAGAAATAACATAGACAAAAGCAAGCAAAGGCATGCTATCTAAATCGATAGAAATAGAGCCTTGGAAATTATCTATTTAAACCCACCTACATGATGCATAAATCCACTTTGTATTATAGGGAATTTAGTGTCTAATTTATAGAATAAATGCTTGCTTTCTGAATGTCTCCATTGTCAACTGAATTCAGGCACTATCAGAATAAAAGCATGATCTTATTTTTAATTAGAGACCTTTGGAGGGGAAGTGCTTTATAATCCCTTGTCACCCGGTTTCCTGGCAGAACACAAAGAGGTCAGAGGAGATCACTGGGTGGCAGCATGAGACAGTAAAACGGCGCTAGAGGGCTTACGTTCTAGACGGGCTTGCTGCTGTTAATTGTGTTATCTTGGACAAGTTACTTGGATAACCTTTGCCTCTCTTTCTCCATCTGTCAATTGAGGGCATTATACTACACATGCCCTAAGGTCACATTCAGCAACATGATTTACCAAGGTGCATTTAACGGAAGTCCAGAAAACAAAGTATCTCCCCAAGGCCCTGCACTGAATGCATCAGAAATTGACTCCAGCTGTCTGGGCCTCCAGGCTCTTGCCCTTCCTCAAGGATGGCAGGGCCTCCTCTTTCCATCTCTACCAGGGACAGAGCTGGTGGGCAGGACCCCAGGTTGGCTACTACATGAGTGAGAAGAAAATCTGGTCCTCCCTAGAGGCTGGCCACATTCATCCCCCTAATGAGTCTCAGGGGTGCAGCTGTGGCTGTTGGTGTGATCTAGAGGTGGCTCCTCCCTATCTAGGGATCCTGGGCTTCCTCATGCACAGCAAAGGGGCTTTAAGGGCAGACTCTAAGCTTCAAATGGCAATGGGAGAGATGTGTGATTTGTTCGAGGTCTATAGCAGCCGGGGTAGCTTAATCCCTTAGTTGGGGACCTTTAGGAGCCCAGCCACCTCCCTCCCTCCCTCCCTCCCAGTTCTTTGTGATGCTCTGCTGAGCCTGATTGTCTTAACTAGTTGCATTCTGCAGAAAATCCCCAAAGAGTTTCTCTCTCTCTCTCTCCTGGCCACACCCCTTCCCTGCGTGAATGCATTTATTTTTAACTCCGTAGTTTTGGCCTCAGGGAAGGGATGACAGAGCCTGTAAAGAAGAAGCTGTGAGCTGATATCACGGAAGTTGAGCTTCGCTTGCCCATCAAACCGCCAGGCACTTGGGGATTTCTTTTTTTTAATGGAAAAGAGGAAGAGACAAGGAGGAGTCAGCTGAGAAAATAGGAAAATCGCCTGTGAAGTATGACTGGGGTGGGATGGTGTGATGGAGGTGTGACTTTCTGAAAAGGCTGGGTGGCCTGAGGCTTGCAGACAGTCCAGTTGCTCTCTTCCCTGAACTGTCCAGATGAGGAGATCCAGCATTCGGTCCAAGGTAATAAGATGAGCCAGTGCCTCTGGAGTTCTGCTCTAACTAGCTCTAAATAGGGACCAGTCCTATTATCCTTTGGGTCTTGGCGTGAAAGGGCAGGACATATACTCCCCTGCGGTCCTTGGGTAAACCGAGCTTTATAGCCAAGGTGAGAGAGGCTGTGCTTGCTGGGAGTCAGGGCCTGACCTGATGAGAAGGCAGAATAGAGGGGAAGGCAGAGCACCTAGGGACAAGACACTGAAGTGGGACATGGGACTGGGAATTCCACCCTTCAGGGGACCTCTTTCATCCCCTCTGACATGGAGATTACATGGTCAGGTCAGTGCAGTTTGTAATGGGAACAGGCTTCTGCCAGACGGGTTCTTCTTTCCTACTGTGAACCATCTCTTGTCTCCTTTGAGTAGCAATGCATTTATTTGGAACAAAGCACTTCCTTTTCCAGGTATTCTCTTGGAAATTGCGGTTGCCTTTAAAAGGGGCATGAGCGGAGAAGATTCTCTGGTGTGAATTCGTTAATTAGAGACTTTCCTTCCAAAAGAAGGGCTGGGGAGCAGGGCAGCACTGTTTCCTGGTGGGAATAGAAGCCACTAGGAGCAAGGAATGAGGCTAGAACAGGGCAAGGGTGGACTGGCCACCAGGAGGGGGAAGGACTGAACTCAAAGCTCAGCTGTCTCCCTGGGCAGCCTAGAGTCGTCTTGGATCTTTCGGGACAAGTGCTAGGTCCTCAAACGTCCTGCTCCCTCCTTCTCTCCCTCCTTTCCTTCCCTCTCACCTTCTTTTCCTCCTCCTTTAGCAGATATTTAATTGCCTACTACAGGTTGAGTATCTCTCATCTGAAATGCTTGGGACCAAAAGTGTTTTGAGTTTCAGACTTTTTCAGATTTAAGAATATTTGCATATACGTAATGAGATATTTTGGGGATGGGACCCAACTCTAAACACATAATTCATCTGTGTTTCACATACAATTTATGCACATGGCCTGAAGGCAACTTTATACAATATTTTGAGTAATTTTGTGCATGAAACAAAGTTTGTGCACATGAGTGGTGTCATTGTTGGCACTCAAAAGTGGAGCATTTCAGGCTAGGGATGCTCAATCTATAATGCCAGATATCATCTTAGGCTTTGAGGTAAGACCCAAGTCTTCTATTAAAGAGTCTTGGCCGGGCACAGTGGCTCACGCCTGTAATCCCAGCACTTTGGGAGGCTGAGGCGGGAGGTTCACCTGAGGTCGGGAGTTCGAGACCAGACTGACCAACATGGAGAAACCCCGTCTCTGCTAAAAACACAAAATTAGTCAGGAGTGGTGGCAGGTGCCTGTAACCCAGCTACTCAGGAGGCAGAGGCTGGAGAATCACTTGAACCTGGGAGGTGGAGGTTGCAGTGAGCCAAGATGGCGCCATTGCACTCCAGCAACAAGAGCGAAACTCCGTCGCAAATAAAATAAAATGCAATAATAAAATAAAATAAAATAAAATAAAATAAAATAAAATAAAATAAAAAAGAGTCTTATAGACCAGAAGAAGAAACCAGTAAAACAACCTTGTCTAACAAGCCTTTGCAGGTGCCATGACAGAAGTACAGAGCACGGGGTAGCGAGTGGGTTACACATATTAATACCAGAGGGAATGGTCACAGAGGCTTCCTGGAGAAAGTGCTGCTATGGCTGGGGCCCAAATGCGGGTGAATGATGGGGACATGGACTGGGTGACTTGGTGGTGGGGTGGGTGACGGGAGAACATTTCAAGCAGAAGCAGAGCAAGAGCCAAAGTGCTGAGATATGGAACAGTGCCGTGTTGGAAAACGGCCAGACTTGCAACGGCAGGAGCCAAAAGGCAGGGGTAGGGCTGTGACAAGGGGTGAGGCTGGGGGCGCTTTGTGAGCCAGGACTTCTGCTCCCTGGGAAGTTGCTAGGAGATGTAGGCAACTTACTAATGTGATCAGATGCTCATGTGTAATTTCTGAGGCCACTCAGGAGGAAGGTAGAGGATGGGATGGACTGGGGAGAGGCAGGAAAACTCCTTAGGAGACCATTGCATAGGTGCTTGAACTAGGGATGTGGTGGGCAAAGAATGGTGAAGGGGTATCTTTATTCTTACATAATCATGCCACTCACAGTGAGAAATCGTGACAATCTGAAGTTTGAAAAAGCATTCTGACTCTCACTTTTTTTTTTTTTTTTTTTGAGATGGAGTCTTCCTCCACGGCCGAGGCTGGAGTGCAGTGGCACGATCTCAGCTCACTGCAACCTCCACCTCCCGGGTTCAAGCAATTCTCATTCCTCAACTGCTACTCCTGCCTTTTGGCTCCGGCCATTGCAAGTCTTGCCATTTTCAAACCGGCATTGTTCTACATCTCAGCACTTTCACTCCTGCTCTGTTTCTGCTTGGAATGTTCTCCCATCATCCACTCCAACGCCATGTGACCCAGTCCATGTCCCCATCGTTCACCTGCATTTGGGCCTCAGCCATAGCAGCACTTTCTCCAGTAATCCTCTGTGACCATTCCCTCTTCTACTAATATGTGTAACCCACCCGCTACCCTGTGCTCTGTACTTCAATCACAGCACCTTTCCTGGGACTACAGGCGCCTGCCACCATGCCCGACTAATTTTTGTATTTTTAGTAGAGATGGGGTTTCACCACGTTGGCCAGGCTGGTCTCCAACTCCCAACCTCAGGTGATCCACCTGCCTCGGCCTCCCAAAGTGCTGGGATTACAGGCGTCAGTGTGTGCCGGCCGGCCCTGACTCTCACTTTTGAAAGTGAGATGGCTGTTAGCTTATGTTCATTAATATGAATTTGCAATTGAGGCACTTCCCTGTGACATCATACAAAGAAGTAGTGTTGGGCAACATGACACTCAGTGAAATCCTACTCCCTCCTGAGACACGCAACAAATCCACGATTGGCTCTGGAGCTGGTCCCAGCTCACTTCAGGTTCTTGTAATGATGGCGTGGACACTGACACACAGGGTGGGTTCTGTGGGACCCCCACCCCCCGATGACCTAGCCAGAGGGACTGGTCTTGAAGTTCCAGGGCTGGCACATCATGGAAAGCCTAATGTTTGCTGCCGTGGAATTTCCTGGGGGAAGATGAGAAGAATTTGTAAAAAGTTAAAAAGGATACATAAACATCAATGACACAAAGAAAAACAAAAGTTCAGAGGTAGGAGAGACCAGTTCCAAAGGAGGGGATGAGGGGATTGTATTAGAATGTGACTCCCAGATCCGCCAGCCCAGAACTCACTCGGGGAAGCTTGAAACACAGGTTTCTGGGCTCTACTGCTAGGGAGCCTGGACTGTGTGATCTGTGCTTAGCACACTGCCTGGTAGGCACATAGATATGTTCAGTAAATGCGTTAAGAAAGAATGCATCGCCAAGGTCTGTCGCAACTCAGTGATTCTGTGCATCCTTCTGGCTTGGGAAGGCAGGAGGGAGGTGTTGCTAGAAGAATCTTTGAGGCAAGAAGAAGAGCAGGATCACAGGACTGAGTAACTGGAAGGAAGAGTTTGGCACCTTTGTAGTTGTTTTGCATAAATGCCAGGTGCAGAGTAGGGGGCGGGGTGAGTAAACTGGTTTTAACTTTCCCCCTTCCTTTTCTAATCAGCTTTTAAGCTGGACCCAGTTTCTATTGGAGAAGGGTGAGCTAGCTGAAATATGAGGATGGAATTTGCTCTTTTTTTTCTTCTGAGAAAACGAAGTGTGAGAACCCAAGTGCTTAGCTAGCTCAAAAAGCAGACTCACAAGAGGACAGAGGAGGGGCCCTGGCTCAGGACTTGAGACTGGAGCACCCCTCGCCTGCCATCGGCCCTCCTGTGGCATGCCAACGCAGTGTTGAGATCCTATGGGTTTATCTCCTAGTGATGGCAAGCACAGCCGGAGACCCCAGGGAATCTCAAGGCTCCAATATGGCCCTATGTGTGAGAGAATCTTAATGGCCTCAAGCCTACTTGTGAGCCCGGCATCTCCTGTGCCTTCTCTTGATTCCCACAATTGCTGTTTCCATAGACTGAGACTCTCCCAGCGTAGTTTCCTTGATGCCTCCTTCTAGAGCTTATTCTACTCTCTCCAGGTTCTCATGGAGAGAGTGCTCCTGCATTTATCACTGCCTTCTCCTCCCTTGCATTGTATGGAACCATTTATAGTTATCTGCTATAATATCTTTTGCTTTTAAACAATGGTATTTTTAATGATAAAAGCAGTACACATTCATACAAAAAGTTTGGAAGATAAAGAAACTTCACAGTTTCGTTCTGGCTGTTTAGAAGGCTTCTGAGAGCTGTGATGGTCACAAAAAGGAGAACTGAAAAGAGCTTTAGCTGGGGCCATGATGGTTCACGCCTGTAATCCCAACACTGTAAGGCCAAGGCAAGAGGATTGCTTGAGCTCAGGAGTTCGAGACCAGCCTGGGCAAATAGCAAGATCCTGTCTCCACCAAAACTAAAAATAAAAATTAGCTGGGCTTGGTGGCATGTACTTGTAGTCCCAGCTACTTGGGAGGCTGAGGTGGAAGGGTTGCTTGAGGTTGGGAGATTGAGGCTGCAACTTGGGTGACAGGGCAAAGACACCATGTCTAGACACAAGAAAATAGCCTCATTGGCTTTCTCTGATGCCCTTTCTTCTTATCTCCTGTCCCCTCCAGAGGACAGGAGATAAGAATGGCCTGTCCCCACCCAGCCATTCTCCAGTGCCCAGGTCTTGGACTGCACAGGAAGCACCCCCTATGCTCTGTACCCCTGTGAATAAAATCTTTTTTACATAGGAGATTCCAGATTTAGATACAGAACTCAGGACTATTAAGGAGATTCCTGTTTTATTGGCTTAGAAATAACAACGTCATGAGAGCTTCACTTTCTTCAAGAAAAATCCTGTCTTGCAACTATGATTATGGGAGAGCATACCGCATCCTCTTGCCTCCGGGGGATCCCTTGGTGGAATTAAGGGTTATTATCAGGCATTGTGCGCCTCTTCAGGAAGCTGCTGAAAGATAGCCAACAATCAGCAAGTTCAAAAACTCGTGTGACCTACGGGTATCTGAGAATGGAGTACAAGCGTGCAGAGACGTAGAAGCCACCAGTTCTCGGGGTCACTTGGTCACCTGGGGCTGCTGAACTCCTGGGCTGCGCGCGTGCACACACACACACCCAAGGCTGCTAAACTCCTGGGCTGCACGCACACACACACACACACACACACACACACACACACCCCTTTGCTCTGTCAGCTAAGCTCTGGGTCCATGGTTTTCTCGTTCCTGGGAAATGAGCAAAAAGATCACTCTCTCCATTTTGCAAGTAAGGAAAATGAACTCAAGGAGACAACTTTAGCATATGCAAAGCACTTTACACATATTAACTCCCTTAGTCCTCACAATGTTTTGAGGTTGGTGCTAATATTATCCCCACGCTACATGAGGATAGGCTAATAACTTGCCCAGGTTCAAACAACTGATGAGTAGTGGAGCCGGGAATCAAAAGGAAAGAGTGTGATTTTGGAGTCCATACCCGTGAGCATTATTTTGTCGCGTTGCTGCTAATGGGGTCTTTCTGAACTACTGCTTTGCACATGTAACTCCCAGCTATGCAAGTTGTCAGTGGCTCACTGTTACCCACAGGATAAAGACCAAGCGTCTTAGTCTTCCAGTGCTTTCCATGGCCCGCTGTCAAGCCCCTGTTCCTGCTTACCCAGCAGGAGCAGTGACGAGCCCTGGAGCACGCCTGGATGGTGATGTTTCCCTGAGCAAGCATGCTCCCTACCCGTCCTCTCAGTGGAAGCCCAGACCAAGCCTCACCCATTCAGAAAAGCACCGCCTCTACCACCATCCTCCTGGTCTGATTACATTCACGGTGATCTTTTCCTTCTTTGTTGATACTCACTGTTGGTGGCCTTTGTTTTGTATTTAGTTTGGGTTGTATTCTGTTCATGTACCTTTCATGTGGCTGTCCAGTCTCTCTGCCGCATCCTCAATGTCAGCCTGTTATTGACGATGCTAATGAATATTCATCCCTACACACCTACTTGATGAGAAATGGAGACTCTGAGATTTGCAATTGCAATATTTGCTCAGATATCATTTTCCATTCAATAGTGGAATCCTAAATATAGTACGTTAGCGAATTAACATGTTCTGAGACCATGTCCCATGCTCTATGCAACCCTCTCTCCCTCAGACTACCTCCCTATTCCAGGAGGTCAAGACTGACTGTCCCAAATAGTCCTTATCATCACTGTGCTGTGTGGGACTTAGCTGTGCTGGATGATATTAAGTGTTGTACCCAGTTGTTATTTCAACGCGGCCAAATTGTTACAGAAGTGGGTCTGATACCAGCTGTGTGTAAGCTTTGGATAAACATCCTTCAATTCCACAGGGGAGGTCTGGAAGAAGGAGAACCCCTGTTTTGGCTTCAAAGACCAGAACTTCGATTCAAGCTTCAGTCATTGGAGTGCCAGCTTCACAGTTTTCGCCACGCCTACATAGTCCGCACACTCTGTTTTATTATTATTTTTTGTGTAGAGACAAGGTCTGTCTCTGTTGCTCAGGCTGGAGTGCAGTGGTACGATCATAGCTCACTATAACCTGGAAATCTTGGCCTCAAGCGATCGTCCCACCTCAGCCTCTCAAAGCACTGGGATTACAGGTGTGAGACACCATGCCTGGCCTTATTTTTTTTAACTTAAATTTTAATCTCATCCTAAATAATAACAACCACAACGTTGCAGGTTCATTGTGCTCATTACAGTTTTTCAAATGGATATTACAGTAAATCCATACCCATTAGGTAACTCTTTATCTGTGCACTACACATATTACGTCCCCTTCCTCTGTGGTGTGCTTGCCACCCTCTGGGACACACTGCTCTAGTATTTTGGTCTTCTCCTCCTCACCCTTTCTAGATGTGAAGTCTCTTCTGATCAGGTCACAGGCTGGGTGCCTGTGTTCCACTGGGCGGATTCCACAATGCCACCTTCAGAGCCACATTCAGGGTGAAAAGACTTCCAGGCAAGGCAATGGCCGTTTTCTTTTCTAAAGAGCAAGAGCAGCTCAACTGTTCCTCCTTACCGTATCCAGGGTCTCTAGTTAAGATTTTATTGGAAGAAAAGGCCATATTGATTTTTTTAAAGCATGAAAACCATAGGCCACGCCCATCCAGGATGAACACTTTGGGAAAGGTCATTTGTTTGGATAATCATCCATTCATGCATTCATTGGGTACCTATTGGAGCCTCTCTTGGCTCTTCCTAGCTTAGGGGTCAGGAGAGCTGGCCTCAAGCATAGTTTGTTTACTGTAATGAAACAACAATATGCAGTGTGGGATGAAGCCATGCCAAGCACTGTTCCTATTTTCTTCCACTTGATCCAGGTTGGAAGTAAACCTTCAGTTCAAGTCCAGAAGCCACCTTCCAACACCAAGAACTCCAGAATGACCCAAGTCTTTCGTAAGGTAGGGAGTGATGTTCAGCTCCTTCTCTCTAGAAGAGAATGAGGAGAGGTGGGTGGCCAGGGTAGCTTCTAACAGGCAATTTTGGCCAGTTCATCATGACATGTATCCTAACATGATGACAGCACTCTATCCACATCACCATTGCCACACGATTTTTAAAAATGTTTTTATTTTAATTTTTGTGGGTACATAGTAGGTGCATATATTGATGGGACACATGAGATGTTTTGATAGAGATATGCAATGTGTAATAATCACATCATGGAAAAAGGGTTATTCGTCCCCTCAAGCATTTACCCTTTGTGTTACATACAATAAAATATAATTAAATGACTATTGATTATAGTCACCCTGTTGTGCTATCGAACACGAGGTCTTATTCAATCTATGTTTTTGTATTTATTAACCATCCCCACCTCTCCCGCAACCACTACCCATCCCAGCCTCTAATAACCATCTTTTTAATCTCTTTCTCCCTTAATCCAATTGTTTTGATTTTTAGATCCCACAAATAAGTGAGAACATGTGATATTTCTCTTTCTGTGCCTGGCTTATTTCACTTAGCCTAATGATCTCTAGTTCTATCCATATTGTTGCAAATGACAGGATCTCATTCTTTTTTTTATGACTGAATAGTATTGCATTGTGTTTAAGGATCACATTTTCTTTATTCATTCATCTGTTGATGGACACTTACGTTGCTTCCAAATTTTAGCTATTTTGACCTCTCTCCTGATTAATTAGTCAATCTCTCAGTGGAGGAGGGCAGGGATCCAAGTGAGTAGGTCAAGTCAATAATGTAGTCATAGAGGAAATGGAAGCTTATGTTGCACTGAGGAAGATCTGCGTGATATAACAGGAAGAACTTCCTTGCGTTGGGGTGGTATGATATTGGAGTAATAATAATAATGGCCAGCACTTACAGTCTATATATTGACTCATTTACCTCACAAAAGCCTTATGAAGTAGGCCCCATTTTTGTTCCCATGGTAGTGATGAAATAATTGAGGTTTCGAGGAAGGGTCAGTATGAGCTGTTGAAAGTCTACAGCTAGTAAGTGGTAGAGCAGGGACTCAACCCAGAGCCCATGTGCTTGTTGACTCTGCTGCTCTGGAATCTGCATTTCTTGCCAAGAACTTTAACAATAGGTTTATGTCCACATTGGGGTTAGGCTCATTTTTTGTTGAGGGGTTGGGAAGGAGGGCTAGAAGAAATGATCCCGGCTGGGCACGGTGGCTCAAGCCTGTAATCCCAGCGCTTTGGGAGGCCGAGACGGGCGGATCATGAGATCAGGAGATCGAGACCATCCTGGCTAACACGGTGAAACCCCGTCTCTACTAAAAATACAAAAAACTAGCCGGGCGAGGTGGCGGGCGCCTGTAGTCCCAGCTACTCGGGAGGCTGAGGCAGAAGAATGGCGTGAACCCGGGAGGCGGAGCTTGCAGTGAGCCGAGATCCGGCCACTGCACTCCACCCTGGGCGACAGAGTGAGACTCCGTCTCAAAAAAAAAAAAAAAAAGAAATGATCCCTGGAGATGTTTTCTTGCCTAAGGCTTTTGTAATGTATGCAGTTTCTCCTTCTACAGAACACCAGTGTTACTTCACTCCCCTTTGTGGACACCAAGGGGAAGAAGAATATGGTAAGCTTCCCACACATTAGCAAGAAAGTCCTGCTGAAGTCATCCCTGCTGTATCAGGTGAGTGCAGATGGACGGGACCCTGAGAAGGTTTTAGTCCAAGGTTTTAGAAAGGCCCAGGATGGTGGGGAAAAGCACAGTATCTGCTGAAGAGTTGGGTTCTGGTCCTGTTCTCATTCTTTACAATGACTATAAGCTTGAGCAAATAAGTCCTTCACCTTTTCTTAGCTATGAAATGGTCCCTCTGTAGAGCTGTCAGGAGGATTCATCGAGGAAAGGAATAATGAAATGCTGTGCATGAAAGGTGGAACCATACAAAATATTAGTTTCCTCCCATGTCCTCCTGCTTCTTTTGTGTAGGGACCAAATGAGATAATAGGTGACAAGATGTCAACAGAAAGAGGCGTCACACACACATAAGTTCACGTGCTCCTGGGCAAGTCACTTTGTCTAGCTGGGAACTCACCTTCTTAAGAGCAGCAGTGAAAAACTGTTCCCATCTCTTCCCACAGCGAGATGTTGCTGGGGTTGTCAACAGCATACTGTAAGGTCCAGGGGTCTCCCCAGGAACAGTATGAGTCAGACAGATACTTCCTTTGGGAGAGAGATAGGGAGAACCTACTGTCTCTTAATTGCTGTTTTCTCCCTGGAGAGGTAGGTAAAGAGCCTGGCTGGAGGTGGGTGTCTTTGGTTAAATAAACGGTCATGGCCCCCAGGAGAGTCTTAAGTAGTTATTTATTGCAAACCTCTTTTTCTGAACAGGAGAATCAAGCTCACAATCAGATGCCAGCCTCAGAGCTCAAGGCTTCAGAAATACCTTTCCACCCTAGCATTAAAACCCAGGATCCCAAGGCACAGGAGATGTCACCAAAGAAGCACAAGGTGCCTCTGACAGCGGCAGGTACGCCTTTGGGGCAGTAGCAGGGTTTGGAGGTGGTTATGGAAGGTCAGGGTGTCAAGAGCTAAGCTGTGCTGGAGTGAGCTAAGCTGCCAGGTGTCAGAGTAGTCAGTGAAGGCAGCAAACCATGAGGAAAGCAGAAGTTAAGCGTTGAACCTCTGACTGTGGTGGTATAAGCAAGAGGGTGAATAGGAGGCTGAATTTTCCCCTATGGAGTGACTCTGGGCAAGGGCGGGATGTGCCAGTGCAGACAGAAGGAAGTGTCTCATTTGCCTAAGGAGCTGGACAGAAGGCTCCTGTCATTTTATGGACCCAGGGGCCAGGCGGAAGGCACTGAGAGAGGGGAAGAGCTAGGAGTGGAAAGGTCCTGAATACAGAGAGCAGAGCAAAGGGTGCTGAAGCTTGCTCCTTCCTCTTGGTAAGGAGGTGTTGGAGAGGAGCCTCCGGGGGGGGATCTTGGTTAGAAATGCAGATGCGTAGAAGAGCATGGCCAGCCAGGGGTCTCCGTCCTTGGCTGTAGCTTCCTCCAGAGACTGCAATGCACTGGCTGTGCAGCAGCTCTGCTGCAGGGAGGCATCTTTACCCATGAGGCTTGCCAGGTGAAGCCTTTGTGGACTGCCTTGTGGTCAGGCCTGAAAGATTACACATGGATTTTTGGCCAGTGGCTAGACTTCTAACGGGGTTCAGAGACTCATAACCTATTAGGACGCAAAGGAAGACCACCCAAACCCACCAAGCATCCACTATGGGTGCCATCATCAGATGCTTCACAGCTCTTCTACCACAACCTAGAAACTGAAAGTGGTGCTTGTTGTTCTTAAACAACTCCGGGAACTGTGCACGAAGAGGTCATTTCAGTCCTGAGCTAGTTCTGCCTTTACACAGCTGCCGTCTGCTCCCTCTGCTATCTTATGCCTTGGCTCTGTCCTCTGGGCAAAGAACATGCCTTATTCAGCGTATACGTGACTGCCCTTCACATATATGAAAACAGAAGTCTTGTCTCCTGTAAGTCTTTTTCTTTTTCCTTGCAGTTCCCTCTCTAACACTTCAGCAGCTCTCAAATAATATGGTGTCCCCGTCCTAATCCTAGTTTCTGTTCTCTGAGAATGCTGTAGTTTATCAATTACTGTGAATTTTACCCCTGATCACGCACCAGAGCACCGATGTGATCTGGCCAGTGTAGAAAAGTCCTAACCCATAATCTCTCCTTGCAATCTGAGGTCCTTCCTGATTCAGCTGCAGATGTGAGCATGAAGCCTCCTGGGCCTTTAATGTTGCCTTTATGTTACCTGTCTGGCCCTGCAGACATTACAGTCTTCAAAGCCTCTCAACTAATTATAGCTTAATTCCACATTAACTTGGGCAACGTGCCACCTAAACGATATACTATTGTCGACACTAATTTTACTCCTGGAATTTTTACCCACACTGCTCTAACCCCTGGGTGTATGGGGACTGAGCTCTCCCTTTCCCTGTCCTTGTGTTCTTTTCTTGATTTGTTGAAATAAGTGCGAGACCTTGACATTTATCTTTGTTATACTTCCATCTTGTGAGATGCCAGATGCATGGTCCTCAGTGAGCCACCCAGCTGGGAAACAGGGTTAGGCTCGTGACCTGGAAGGATGCCATCATCTGCATCCTGGGCAAATCCTATGCTGCCTCAACTTAACTCACAATTGTAGTGTTTTTCACAGAGGCCCTAAAGCTTTTTAAGAATCAGCTGTCTCCATATGAGCAAAGTGAAATCCTGGGCTACACGGAGCTGTGGTTCCTGGGGCTTGAAGCCAAGAAGCTCGACCTGGCTCCTGAGAAATTTAGCAAGACAAGTTTTGATGATGAGCAAGGCTCCTATCTGAAGGTGATGGGGGTGGGGGCCATGGGAACCTCCAGGGGCCCGGGGACAACAGGTAGTCTAGAAAGGAAAAAAGCAGGGGTATTTTGTAGTATTTGGTGCTGACATGTTGGAGACTAGATGTCCTGAAGTATTCTGGTAGTGCCAAACCAAAGAAATACCATGCTTGAAAATGGGGAAACATGCAATTTAGTATGCAAAATACTCTACTAATGGAAGACTGACTTTCCCCCAAGTGTACTTGGGGGTAGCTGGTTTGCATCCTGGGTGAGCTCCTACAGGCTCCCTCCCTGCATAGCCCACTGGAAAAGGCCAGATTGAAATAAGGAGCAATTTTCCCAGCATTTCCTTTTTTGTCTCCTCAATACAAGCCCATACATGGACTGTTTTCTCTTTTATAATAGATGCCATTTCCCCTACAGACAAAAAAGCTTTTGTCACTGTAGCCCCTGGTGCATAGAGCTGAATTTCATTCTGTTTTTTAAAAATTGATCCCAACAGCTCCTCTTCCTCCTCCTCTTCTGACTGTAGCCCTTGGCTTCCCCAGGGCGGTGCCTCTTCCCAGCCTGAAGGTGAAAGCTGAGCAGTGATTCCCAGGACTGAGCATGTTGGGATGTGTGATGCTTAGTGCGCTAGACTATGGGCTGTCAGGAATTTCCTCTTCAGAACATTTCATTACCACTTGGATTTAAGAGACAAGATGAGCCTGATGGCTCATAGAAGAGGCAGATTTTATTAATAGCATTGAGGGCCATGTTAGTCTAGCATTACTATGAACACAAACCACTTGCAGGATCTTGTTTAAATGCACGTTCTTATCCAGCCGGTCTGGGGCTAGGGCCTGAGCTTCCAGGTGGTGCCTGTGCTCCTGATCCTTGGACCACACTTTGAGATGCAAGGATTTCGTTTCTGTCACACAGTGCCTTCTAGAGCCTGGGTTTTCAATATTTTCAGTCAAGAATCCCTTTGGGAGCCTGATAAAAGCTATAGGTCCTCATCCCACAAAAGACAGCCTGCACATACATAAAATTATAGGGGGTTAGTGGATCCTTGGTTAGGAATCTCCAATAAGTATATATATATATATATTTTTGAGACGGAGTTGCCCACGTTGGAGTGCAGTGGTGTGAACGACTCACTGCAACCTCCACCTTCCTGGGTTCAGGCGATTCTCTTGCTTCAGCGTCCAGAGTAGCAGGGATTACAGGCGCCCGCCACCACGCCTGGGTGATTTTTGTATTTTTGGTAGAGGCAGGATTTCACTGTGTTGGTCAGGCTGGTCTCAAACTCCTGACCTCAGGTGATCCATCCGCCTTGGCCTCCCAAAGGGCTGGGATTACAGGTGTGAGCCACTGCACCCGGCTGGGAATCTCCAGTATAAATCTTAACTCTGATTCAGCTAGACCTCCTCAACCCCTCCCTCCCTGCTCCCTCCTCTGTTCCACCCTACCTGAGCCTAGGGTCTCTGGGAATTCCCTAAGGGTGTCAGTACTACTTTTAAATTAATTCATTGGAACTCAGTTCTTCAGTCTCAAATCTTAGAAAAGGCTTTTGTTTTTTTGGTGGGGGAAGGGCATTGTGGGGACGAAAGGGATAATATGTGTTCTCTGTAAGCTAAAAATCACCACCCTTATTGCATTCCAGTACACACACAAATACATACTGCACATAGCCAAATTCCCAAGCACGCAACACAGCTGCATTCTCACTTTATTTTGTCGACAAGTGTTAATTGAATGCCTGTGTATTGATAATCTATCATAAACTTGGGCATCTGCTAGACTCTGGAAATATAAAGGAAGCTATCACAAATGAATACAAAATGGTTCTTGCTTTCAGGTAACTATAATCAATGTCAAAGTTGACATGTGAATGAACAATTATGACACTAAGTGGTAGTATGCAGAAGGCAAGCATAAATGCTAAAAAAACACATATGTAATTTTATAGCCACATGTGTGTGGATCCTGTCCCTGTCCTTTTCCCATACATTCTCATGACAGATCCTTACAAGTAGACTAACCTACATCCATAGATCAGGAAAGTTGTACGTGTTCAAATTCAGTCTAGATTCCTCCCATATAAACCGACCCCCAGCACACATTCTCAAACACATCCTGAGGACTTGTACACAAACACTTAATCCTTCACCTCTCCCAAACTCATGAGTGTAACACTAGAAATCAGAGACCCACAGAGCTTGAGGACCTTAGAGATAATCTTATCCAGCATCTTCAGTTTACAGACAACAGCACTGCAGCTCAGAATGGTGGTCTCAAGTTGCTTGTCTAAAGCTAAAGTCTTTTTAATAGAAAATTTCCTGTGGTTTTGATTAACCCCCTGCTCTCTAGTTTCCAACATAGGGAGAGACGTGGGTGATTCTGGATCTTGAAATATTTCTCTTCGCCAAGAAAGGTCCAAGTTCTGTACTGCTAACTCCAGGATAGGATTAAATCCCAGTAAGCCCAAAGGAGAATCAAATTTGGCCGGAAGAGGCAGAGCAGACCTAACGCCTTCTCTGATCGATAGAGACACATCAGGGGTCAGAAACAAAACTTTCTCAGAGGCCGGGCGCGGTGGCTCAAGCCTGTAATCCCAGCACTTTGGGAGGCTGAGACGGGTGGATCATGAGGTCAGGAGATCGAGACCATCCTGGCTAACACGGTGAAACCCCGTCTCTACTAAAAATACAAAATAAAAAAAACTAGCTGGGCGAGGTGGCGGGTGCCTGTAGTTCCAGCTACTCGGGAACCTGAGACAGGAGAATGGCATAAACCCGGGAGGCGGAGCTTGCAGTGAGCTGAGATCCAGCCACTGCACTCCAGCCTGGGCAACAGAACGAGACTCCGTCCCAAAAAACAAAACAAAACAAAACAAAAAAAAACAAAAAAAAAAAAACTTTCTCCAAACCAGAGATGCTGCTTAACTTCAAGACTCATAAAATGTCCAAACCAAAAGGGACTTTCAGGGCCGCTTTGTCCAACCCTCTTACTTTATAGATCCTAAAACATGTAGAAAACTGGAGGACTAGAACTGGAACTACAATACTGGGACTAGATCCCAAGTTTCCTAAAACCATCCAGTGTTCTTTGTGCTGCTTGACATGGATCAAGCCTGTGGGACTTTCCCCGGCACCACATGAGTGGCCCAGAATCCAGCCAACAAGCTCCCCATTGCAGTCACAATGAGATGAGGGCGAGAGTCCCACAAGTGCCCAGTGCAGTTAGAAAATGCCTCCAGGAGTGAGCCGTAATCTGGGGGTGGGAATGCCAGGGCCCTGTGCCAGGAAGGCCCGGGAGCCCATGGCTTTGCTCTTCACCTCCGTCCTGGCTTCCACAGGTCCTGCATGATCACATTGCCTACCGCTATGAGGTTCTGGAGATGATCGGGAAGGGATCCTTTGGACAGGTGGCCAAGTGCTTGGATCACAAAAACAATGAGCTGGTGGCCCTGAAAATCATCAGGAACAAGAAGAGGTGTGGCTTGGGGGATGACAGAGGCCACAGAAGAGGGACTATGTGACTCTGGCCCCGGCAGAATGCCAGCCCTTCCTGACTCTGCCTCAGCCTCCGATCTTCCCTTTTCTTTTCCCTTTTCTCTTTCTACCTGTCTGATTCCATGAGGGGGCAAAGAGGAGGTGACAGTGTGGTGTTTTTAGCGCTTCCTGCCACTAGACAGTCTTGCTGGGGTCGTGGGGAGGGGCTGACTGCTGCAATGCGACCTGACACTGATGTTTCTGTCCCCGTTTCCCACCCTGCCTGCCACTCCCAATCCCCTCAGATTTCACCAGCAGGCCCTGGTGGAGCTGAAGATCCTGGAAGCCCTCAGAAAGAAGGACAAAGACAACACCTACAATGTGGTGCATATGAAGGACTTTTTCTACTTTCGCAATCACTTCTGCATCACCTTTGAGCTCCTGGGGTCAGCTGCCTTTTCTTCTTAACTCATTTCCTCTGGAAAAGTTACCTAAGTGATAGTGTTTGAGGTCAGAACACTAGATTTTTCTGGATGTGAATATTTAATAACTAGAATGTTCATGACAGTTACTTAGTTATGCAGAAGGCCCAGGAGCCAGGAGGCTGGGATGAAAGCAGACGATCTTGGTATGCCTGTCACCTGCCAGCCTCCCCGTGATGTACTTCCCTGGGGTGGGTACTGGGCCAGGTGACATGACCAAAACAAGGCCTCTTTCCTCAAGAGCTAAACCAAAATAGTCAAAAAGGACTTTTCTTTGTTTGCTATCATATTCCCTACTCGTGGGCTTTCTGGCCTGGTCGTGCAGAGGCTGAAACCTAAAGGGACAGGCAGCTGGCTGCTCAGAGTGGGAAAAGGGTTTTGATTTTGAGTAAATAAGGACAAGAGCAGATATTTTCGGTAAGAGAGCAGAGCCTGACTTAAATAGATTGGCGTGACCTGGCTGAATATTGGAGCTGACAAGGCATGCCAATCGCAAGGGCATGCTAATTTGATTATTTTTCTCTCTGGGAAGACCATCTGATGCAATTTATATAAAACTAGAAACCCAGAATGCATTTAGCAAAGGAGATTAAGCAGGGGTGAGCTCTCAGAGTGTTACTGGATTCAGCAAGCTGGTAGCTCAGTGCTCCCAGGACACCACTGCTGATGGTAAAACTCTAGGAACCAGCTACATTTGAATTAGCAGGTAAGGTGACACTCTCCTCACCATTTCCGGTTATTACAAAGTGTGGTCGAGTCTCTGATATGCAGAGGTAAATTATCTTCTCTGTGGCCAAATGGACAGCTCAGTCTGCCTTTCTTGGCCATGAATCACAGTGCACAGTTAGGATGTCATTGTGCTTAAAAGAGCTCTGGGAGGTCAGAGGGCCAGGGTGTGCAGGAGGAATCCATAGCCCAGAGAGATGAGGGAGTTGCCCAGGTGACTAGTCAGGATAGGGCCAGAGCCAAGTCTCACATCTCCATTGCAGCCCTCAAGAATGAATGACGGCCGGGTGTGATGGCTCACGCCTGTATCTCAGCACTTTGGGAGGCTGAGGCGGGTGGATCACTTGAGGTCAGGAGTTCAAGACCAGCCTGGCCAAAAGGGTGAAACCCCATCTCTACTAAAAACACATCTCTACGAAAAACCCCATCTCTACTAAAAACAGCTGGACGTAGTGGTGTGTGATTGTAATCCCAGCTACTTGGAAGGCAGAGGCAGGAGAATCACTTGCATGTAGGAGGCAGAGGTTGCAGTGAGCTGAGATTGTGCCACTGCACTCCAGCCTGGGCAACAGAGCAAGACTCTGTCAAAAAAAAAAAAAAAAAAAAAAAAAGAACAGCTCTGGCTGGGCGTGGTGACTCACACCTGTAATCTCAGCATCTTGGGAGGCCAAGTTGGGAGGTCACTTGAGTCCAAAAGTTTGAGACCATCCTGGACAACATAGCAAGACCCCATCTCTAAAAAAAACATTAAGAACGAGTGGCTTGCTAAATACTACCAAAGCTAGATGATCTTAGGAATGGAAGATGAGGAGGAACCAGCAGAAGGTTGCTGAAAAGCCATTTTGGGGTCATGCTCTTTCCCTTCTCTCCCCATCTCACAGCTTGCACAGAAGTTGCATCTGGCAGTTCACTAAATAAATGTTTCTTCTTCAAATGCATTGTATTAATATTAGTTTCTAACATCCATAAGTCTGTAGACGTCATATCATACAGTAGGCTTCTGTCACCCTAGAGAATTTCAGATTCTCTGGCAAGAGCAAGCTTGCATTTCTCAAGGGAACAGTTAGGTGAGACCAAACAGCCACACTTTGGGAGGAGCAGGGGCTCCCTCTGGCCTCAGCCCCCATCTGCCCACTCTCTTCTTCCTTACTTGTCAGGAACCTGATGTCCTTAGACAGCCCTTATCAGGCCTGGGCAGCAGTGGCTGCTTGTTTGAGTGACTGGTGGGTTTCCTGGGTCCCTCCCAAAGGCCTGAGGAACTATGACTATTTCAGAAGTTTGGGCCAACCTCTTAACCTACCTGCATAAGAAAGTGCTTCAGTGGCCTTGTCACATAAGAGATGAGGGGACATCTGAGAGTCTGACACGTTTTCACCCTGCGCCCACCCTGGGCCCACCATGATTCAGCGGGAAAGCTGAGTCTATAAGGGCACGAAAGCCCTGCCTCCTGGTCTGAGGCTTGCCTGCTACTAGAGTGAAACCAGGTGATACAAGATTGTTTGCAGGTTCCAATTCAGCCTTCTGTATTTTTTTACACCCATAGGCATCACTTTTCCCCTCTCTTTTCCAGAATCAACTTGTACGAGTTGATGAAGAAAAACAACTTTCAAGGCTTCAGTCTGTCGATAGTTCGGCGTTTCACTCTCTCTGTTTTGAAGTGCTTGCAAATGCTTTCTGTAGAGAAAATCATTCACTGTGATCTCAAGCCCGTGAGTACCACCTCCATCCTGCCATGGAAACACTCTGGAAATACCCATTCTATTCCCTAGGCTGCGTAAGAATCACAAACTCCAATCAAAGCATTGCCTTTGAACTTTTTTTTTTTTTTTTTTTTTTTTTTTGTGCTCTATTGTCATGGCAGTATGTATGTCAAGGGGGGCATTTAATGGGAATGTCAAACAAATTCAGTCAATGGCATTTCTAAGGCCATGCAAGCAAGGCCTAGAACCAGGTGCCAAAGAAGATAAAAACAAAGTCACAATCTTCAGGAGTTGCAGAATCAATAGCGGGAAAGTGACAAAATATATGCAAACGAAACTCTGTAAAGCAGTGACTATGAGGTCCAAAAGAGAAATACCGACCACAAATCAAATGGGAAGTCAAAGGGGAGGATGATGGGATTTTGGAGAGGATGTGGGAGGAGGCCCGTGGAGGTGGTCATATTTGAACTGGGCCCTGAAGGATGGGGAGCATTAAGGTAAGCAGAGGGCCTAGGGCGGCATTACTGTAGCTTGGCATATGTCTTTTCTTCTCTCTAGGAGAATATAGTGCTATACCAAAAGGGCCAAGTCTCTGTTAAAGTCATTGACTTTGGATCAAGCTGTTATGAACACCAGAAAGGTAGGTCCCATGCCAGTCCCGTCATCTGAGTTTTCCTATTGCAATTTCTCTCCCTTCACATACAAGGTCACCCGGCTTCTAGCCTGGGCTCAGCTATCACCACTACCAGTCTGATTCTGAACAAGGTGCTTCACTTCTCTGAGCCCAAGTTTCCTCATCTATAAAATGAGAAAGTTGTATCCAAGTACTAAAAGGGTGCTTTCAAGCTCTCATATTCTGTGGATATGGAATTATCCAAGAACAGTGAGTCCCAAAACTAACTACATGTGTATCTGAATTGCTTTGGGGCTCCGAAAAATGATAGCTTCCAGGGCCTCATACCACATGGTCCTAATCCACATTTCTGGGAAGTAGCTGGAAGTCTGCACTTCAGAAACCGTAGTCATTCTGAAGCTTGGAATTCGCTGCCCCAGATCCTCTCGTTTTTATATTTTTTCAAGCTAGGATCCAAAAAGTAGCTCTGGAGTACATTTTCACAGTGTTTACTGAACTTGATTCAATAATGTGTTCTTTTGGCTTCTATCAGGTTCGCTATAGACAACATGTACCATTCAACAGACATTTATGATCTGTTTTGTGTCAGTCACTGTCCTGGGTACCAGGAACAAAAAATGAACATTCCCTGTCCTCAGGTTGCTTACGATCTAATGTAAGAGACAGAAAGATAAAAATAATATGGTGACTACAATGATTAGAGCTGTACACAGGATGTGTTAAAGATACACAACAGAGGGACTTTGGGACCAGCCTTTAAGGTGACAAGAGCTGTCAGAGGAAGCTTCCTGAGGCTGAAGAAAGGATTACTAGATGGATGTTTCCAAATGTTAGGCAGATCAATTTTTTTTTTTTGGAAAAAAACATTTACAAGTTTATTAATAAAGAATGTGATAAAAGACACAGAGGAGAGATACACAAGGCAAAATATTTGGAAGGGGTGTGAGGCTTCCATGCCCTCTTGGGGGCATGCCGCCCTCCCAACACCACATTTCCCATACCCTGGAAGCTCTCTAAATCCTGCAGCTTGGGGATTTTTATGAAGGTTTCATCACATAGTCATTGAGATTCTTAACTCAATTTCTAGCCCCTTCCCCCTTCCTAGAAGAAACGAGTTAGAACTGAAAGTTCCAAGCTTCTAATCACGGCTTAGTCTTTCCGGCAACCAGACCCTATTTAGGAGCCCACCAAGAGTCATCTCATTAGAACAAAGACAGTCCTATCACCTAAGAAGTTCCAAAGGATTAGGAGCTCTATGTCAGAAGCCAGGACAAAAGATCAATTATTAGAACAAGAGATACATGTAGAATCCCTATCACTCAAGAAATTAAAAAGGTTTTAGGAACTCTGTGCCAAAAACTAGGGGTAGAGTCCTATATCTATTTCTTATTGTTTCTCACACGTGCTCATATACAAGCAGGTATATTATTAATTTGAAGAAAAAAATAAGTTGATGCACCACATGCAGTGTTAGCCATTCACTCTCACACATTGTTGGAGGAACTATAAATTCGTATTATCTTTTGGGAGGTTACTTTTGTATCTTTAACCAAACATTTCACTCTAAACCTTCAAAAATTATAAATTCCCCTCTGAAGAACCTGTCCTCCAGATGACAGATGTTCCCATAGAACGTACATCTTCACTACTGCACTGTTAAGTAGCGCAACATTGGAACCAACCTAAACATCTACAAATGAAGAATGGTTTAATAAATTAACACTGTTATACCACGCAGCTATTTGAAAAGAGAGATTTAAATGTAATGGCCTAGAAAGACCTCCAGGATGAAGTAAGTGAAAAAAACTGAATAATGAAACTTTTGACATGTAAATATATAAATAAGATAGATAGAAAAGGATTTGCACCACACTGTTAAAAGTGGTTATCACTGGAGATGAGCCTGGAAGAGCTTAGGGTTGAATTTTCAACTTTTACTTTACATATATATCTTTTTTTTTAGTAAGGATATGATGATTTTTAAAATTTTCTCTTGGATTTTCAATTTTTTAAATTTTTTTAAATTAAATAATTTGGTGTCTTTAATTTGCTAAAGATTTACATAAGATTTCTATATGTCTAGCCTTCAGTGAGACCAGTCTGTAGGGTTTGTTTTCGTGTGTGTGTGTATCTTTGTCCTGTTTGAATACCAAAGTTATGTCTTGAAAAAATGAATTGACCTTTTCTATTTTCTGTTCCATCAAAGTCTGAAGAAAATGGGAATCATTTTCTTTTCACAAGGCCTCTTAGAACCTACTTGGAAAGTCATCTGCATGTTGCATCTTTTGCAAGGGTAGTTCTTGAACCACTTTTCTACTTCTTTCATAGGCTGTTAGTCTGATATCCAGACTTCCTTCTGTAAATAAGTTCAGCTTTCATATCTGTATGAACTTATTTTTCAGAGAAGTTTTGCTTACTCTACTGTTCATGTCTTCAATTTGCGTTGCTTGCTGAATTCTCCTCATTTCTAAGACCTGCTCTCTTTTCTTTTGCAACCATGCTTTAAATACCATGTCATTCTCCCTCTTTTTTTTTCTTTCTCTTCTTCTATTTTCTGTTGCTCTTCCTCTCTTTTCAGCTTTTCTGTCTGTTGTTCTAGTTGTTTTTGTAGTTCTTTCTGTCAAGGGGAAAGACAGTACGTTGAGGTCACTGGTGAGATATGTGCAGACTCTGTCCTGATTAGATTTCCCATTCCCTTTACTTCGATCTGAGTTAGACAAGTCTTGCAGTTGAGTGGTGGCTGAGGGATATAAGCCAGCGGCTTTCCTGTTGATGAGTGAGTGACAGCATCAATCTTTCCTGCAGAATCTTCTTTCTTGATGCCACTGACACAGGAGTTGGAAGATCTGGGTAACAACTGCTGAGGGTCATTTTCTGTACTGTTTGCATTATTATTGGCAGGCAAAACCCCCGACTCTCAATGTCTTGTAAACTCAGAAGTTGAAATTTTCCATCTCTCTCCACCAGTATTGTCCTATCCTTGTTTATTTCACAGCTTCCATTAGTAAGTGACAGGAGCACATTTACTTGTCCCAAATATTTGGAAATACATAACTGTGACAGTTTCCCAAACATAATCCTTTCATTTTCAAAATAATTTTTGTAAGTATTAGTGTCTTTTAGCGGAGGAGCTTCCAGATCATCTAATTTGTCCTTGAGCTTAAGTTTTTGCTCCCTTTTATCATTCACAGGTTCTTGATGCTGTAGAAGCTTGTTAGCTTGTACAACTTTCTCCATAATATATCTCCTTACTTCCTCATCCTCTTCCTCCTCCAAGTCTTTCTGCTTTCTAGTTTGGATTCCTGGAAAGAGTTTTCACTATCTGAATCTGATATGGGATCCAAAGGTTGAATGCTTGGAACAGAAATCAAATCATTTCTTCTCAGTGGGACGTCAGCCTGCAGAGATTTGTCAGGATCAGAAAGCCGTTTGGCATGTTCTATTACTGTTCCCTTCTCTTTGAAGTCTTGGTTAATATTCTCTTCCTTCTCACAAGCCATCTCTATTATGCTGGCATCACTTTTTTCATTTTCATTAGTTAACCACTCCAGGTCCTTTTCAGAGTCACCTTTGTATTCTTCACCTTCTTTTGAATCAGTATCTTTATTTTCATTCATTTTCGTCTCTCCCACCATTAATATTTCCGCTCCGCATTGTTCTTCCCTTCTCTCCCTCTATCTCCCTCCTGGCTGTGTAAAATGTGGCAGCTGGGGTCACAGAGATGGCCAGGGGAGTTCTCCTCTCCTCCTCTTTTTAAGCTCTTCACATTGAGACAAGGGAGACCCTGGCACCTGCCTTGGCAGCAGCCAGGACCACACTGCCATGGCAACAGCGTGCCTCTGTGTCCTCCATCCAGGCCTCTCTCTGGCAGATCAATTTTTGAGGACATAAGACCTTTATGTCTCTTATGTATGAATCCTATAAGAAATTCCAGCTAAAAAATAATGCTTCCTACAAAGAACTTGTATGTTTTCTCTTCTCAGATGTTGAAAGTTGTGTAACTTATCAGTTGTCATTTATCTTGGCTGCCAAGATGCTCAGAACTGAATTTGTAATTATTTTATCCTTGATTTCTAGCAGTCATTTCCCCCTTTGCATATTTTCTGACTTCTTTTTTTATCTTTATTTTAACTGTGAGGCAGTATCTAGTATTGATACTACAACTGGACTAGGCAGTCAAAATGACAGATTTGACAGAGTCTCAAATCCCAGCTCTGTCACTTATAGCTGAGTAACCTTGACATTTTAACCTCTGTATGCCTCAGTTTTCTCTTCTTTAAGTTGGAGGCAATAATACTACTTGCTTCACAGAATTAATGTAAGAGTTGAAAGGGCTTATATATAAAAGTACCTGGAATCGTGCCTGGCACATACTAAACATAATGTAGTAAATACCATTAAATCCGTGTTCTAAAATACTCTGTGCATATGTACTTTGCAAAGTACCACAAATACATTTGGGAAGCAGGCAGCATACAAACATTATTTTTATTAAATCTCTATTTTGTTTTAAATCACAGAATTGTGTTCTGACAATAACCAATGTAAACAACAGAAAAGTGGTTACAGAATCCCTGCTCCTCCCCAGGTAACCAGCAACCCCAGTTATGTGGAAATAACTACCATGTTCCGTTTCTTCGACTTCAGTCTGTTCATCGTCATCTGTTGAGATTTTTCTTTCTATACTACAAGTGCACATACTATATGGAATATACACTTTGGATGCTCCCTTTCTAACTTGATATGCCTCTTCCCTTGCCAAGTCACAAGACTCAGAAGCTGTCTACCCCAAATTAATCTGACAGTTTGAAAACTTAGTCTTGTGTTTTGTTTGTTTGTCATAAACTTGGCTGACTGAAATTCACTTTCCTACAACAATGGCTACGTTGGAGTTCGTTATCAAGAAAGCAGGGACAATAACACCTCCTTTAGAAGCAGATTGCTGTGGGATTTGATGCTGTTAGGTGTAATGAGAGTTGTGAGTGCTGGCCAGCTGGACTTCCCTTTCCCCGCCAGCGGGGGC
>NC_045443.1:4964038-5099038 GCF_002776525.5 Piliocolobus tephrosceles
GAGCTTTTGTATTCTTTTCACAGAAAGTGCACCTACTAGTCAAATATATTTGTCAATATATCTCAGCTTCTTTTTTTCTTTTTTTTTTGAGATGGAGTCTCAACTCTGTCGCTCAGGCTGGAGTACAGTGGCACAATCTTGGCTCACTGCAACCTCCGCTTCCCAGGTTCGAGTGATTCTTGTGCCTCAGCCTCCAGAGTAGCTAGGATTACAGGTGCATGCCACCACACCCGGCTAATTTTTGTATTTTCAGTAGAGGCTGGGTTTCACTATGTTGGCCAAGCTGGTCTTGAACTCCTGACCTCAAGTGATCTGCCTGCCTCGACCTCCCAAAGTGCTGGGATTACAGGCATGAGCCACCTGCCCAACCTCCTCCTCTTTAAAATAATGGGGCTTGCTGAGCTCCTGAAATCTCTTCCAACTCTAACATTCTAAGATTTTGATACTTCGGTGGTATTTGAATAGTACTGCATGGACCTACATATAGCACTTTGCAGGTGACAAAGCATCTTTGCATCCATTACATCACTCAATTCTCATAATAATCTTTTGAGGTACCAGGGTAGGTTTTATTTACCCTGTTAAGACAGGTATAGAAGCTTGTCCAGGTCACAACTAATGACTGATAAAACTGGGAATGGGATCCAGTATTCTAGGTGTTAAAAATCAGTGTTCTTTCAGCCAGGCACAGTGACTCATGCCTGTAATCCCAGCACTTTTGGGGGCCAAGGTGAGAGGAGGTCTTGAGCCCAGGAATTTGAGACAAGCTTGGGCAATATAGTAAGACCTCATCACTGAAAAAAAAAGAAAAATCAGTGTTCTTTTAATTACACCATGCAACCTTGAAACTAGAACTGAGAACATGAGGTAGTGTGTAACTTCAGAGATTTTAAATTATATAATTGGCAGTGTTATACAGGAGTTAGCAGGTTGCTGATGACAGTCAGGATCTGTTGATATGAATAAGGAAAGTATGTTAGTATCTATATTAGTCCCAGAATCAAATATTAGCAAATTGTGTTAAGTGAACATAGGATGAGGCCAAGAAATATGACAGTGTAGCATTACTACTAAGCTTCTCTGATGAAATTCAAGGGTTTTTTCTCTCTTCCAATTCAATTTGGTAGGCAACACTTTAGTGAACAGTAGGGGTAGGATACAGTGGAAACAGCCAAGATTTCAAGCGTAGTAATAAGCAACTCCTACATCCCTATTCATCACAGGCCTTTTTGTCTATCCCAGAAACACATAGTTTTCCCGAAAACACAAAGCAATGGAAGGATTAGCAAGTCTAGACGAACCCGCCCTCCCCAAACTAGGTGGTTTTCTGATAAGCCTACAGTATATTTCACAGGATCACTGGTTGCTGTCTCCTTACCCAGGAATCTGGAGAGGTTGACCAGAATAAACTATTTTAAAATCCAAGTGCTTAGTCTAACCTGGAATTTCCTCAGTTTCTAGATGGCTCTTTGTAGAACAATGTGGATTGTCAAAGCAGTCCATAAAGAAAAAATTACAAACCATTGCGCTAGAGAGAGCCATCTGCAGTTTCCCCTTAGATAGATGTTCCGATGGCACACATGGCCACTAAATTTTACATAATATTTCAGGAAGTTCACAGATTTCCTGAAGCCCACTCATGAATCACACTTCTGGTTAAGAACTCCTAGATTCATATGCCAGGTGGTGGTAAGTGCTTTGGTATATAAACTTAAACCAAAAATTGGTGGAATAATTACCACCTTGGATACGATGGTCAGAGACGTTTTATCCGAAGAGGTCACTTTTGAGCAGAGACTTGAGCTGGTGCAGTCACCTGAGTGAGCATTCCAGGAAAGGCGAACAGCAGGCGCAAGTGACCCTAGGAGAGAATGTGCTTGGAGGGTTCGACGTACATTTACTTGGGACACACCCTATTTCGGTTTCTCTTCTCCACTTTTCCCCTCGTCCTTGTCCGCCATTTTCTCTCTCCTGGGCCCTGGACCTCCTGAACGCGGAGGGCTACGCCTCCTTTTTCTCCCGGACTCACCAGGGCTGCCCTAGCTGACATTTTCAGGGTACAGGCAACTGAGAGTCAGGAAAGGTGACCTCTTCTACCTCGGGTCTTGCCATTCTGCATGTCCTGAGTCAGTCACTGGTTAACTCTGAACTTCAGGTTCCTCCGCAATTTCTTCTTAACGAACTAGCTACCCGACACCGTCCGTTCCTGGTTAGCGCCTGCGCAGACAGGCGTGGAAAATAAGTTTTGACCCAGCTTGGCAGTCGTAGTCAGCCGGGAGCGCTGGCGTGGGGGATTGTGGGAAAAGATGGCGGCTGCCGCACAACCCCGGGTTGTCCGGGTCCTGCCAATGTCACGTAAGTGTCACCCGGAACGGCGGCCCCTGATCGGGATTCCGAGACGGGGATGTAAGGTTTTGGGAGTGGCACCGTGCTGCAGCGGTCACGCCGACTTCCTAGGCACTCTGGTTTTTCTAGGTTTGGAGCTGCCTCTGTCGGGTTTCTCCTTTTGCTTTCCGCTTCCCCGGTTTACATACTCAATTATGCACCTTGGGAGGGGACAAAAGATCTTAAGCAGCTGTAAGCGAAGAGGAGAATGCGGGGGACACGTTAGAGATCGAGAGAATCAGAATTCTGATATGGTTGTAAGGGTTTAGGGTTATGAGAAATATTTGTATGGGGTGGGGGGAGAAATGTGTAAGGGAGCGGAAAAAAGGCTAGTGGCGAGAGGTTTTCTTGGATTGACTTTATGACCTTGTGCAAACCCTTAATGGGTCTCAATTCATATGAACACAATGGAAATGATAATATTACAGTACCAGGGAGTCTCTGATAAGATTAAATGAACTAATATTTATAAAAGCATCCTTTTACCCAAAAGCATCTCTACGGATGTAGAATGTGTTGGGCCTAGTGCGTTAGGGTCTGGGGGAGAGAGTGACGTTTGAGGAGAGAAGAATCAGGAGCTTGGTGGAAAGGAAAGTGAAGAAGAGTGAAGGCTATATTAGAATTTGTTAGCATTATTTAGTTTCTCTTCTGTTCTGATTGGATCTGCCCCACTCCTCATATTAAAAACATACATTTGTCCTTCCACTCACTAAAAAGCAAGGAAATTAGAAATACGGTTACACTTCATCGTTATTCTTTCACCCTCTACTCTTCCACAAACATATTCCAATCAAACCCCCAAAGTTGTATTTTTTTCTTAGTGTGTTTTAGTCGTTACAGAAAATCATTTGCTTTCAAAATTGGCTCACGTCAATTACTCGTAAAGCTTTATAAGAATTAGAAATGAGGACTGGTTGTAGAGCTATTGAGTCAGAATTTGTGAGATTAGCTCCTTGCTCCTTAAATTTTTCAAAGCACCAGAGATAGGTTTGATATTCAGCCTAAGGCAAGAATTAGGAGTGTTTAGAAGATCTTTTGTTTTTGTTTTTGTTTTCCATCTCGGGTAGAACTCCTGCATACCACTGGGAAAGGTGGTGGTGCACATCACTTATAGTGGATGGTTTTGTAGTCACAATGTCTTTGCAAAGGCATTTGCTGGTTCTTGTTAAACAGTTACATTTGTATGACATAATGTAGATTGTGAATGATAATCACTATTTATGGAGTACCTGCTATCTGCAATCTCCAGTTCTAGGTATTTTTATTAATTTTCTCTTTTAACTTACTTTCCTCTGACTGACACCATAACTTGTGTTCTTAACTACTGTGTGCTATTATCTGGTAAATTAAGTTTTTGAGTAAATTCTGGAGAGGCAAGTCTAGTATGTAACATAATCCACACACTATAGGACAGAACTGTGTAAGACAACTGTATATAGTTAAGTGTGGCAAGACTATTAAGTATCACAGGAAATCATAAAAGGGAAAGATTAGTATCATTTGAGGTACTGAGGGATGATTGGAAGACCAGTGGAGAATTGTAGTCCTCTCACTGTTCTCTTTAGGGCTGTTATGATCTGGAAAGTCC
Source organism: Piliocolobus tephrosceles (assembly GCF_002776525.5). Taxonomy (NCBI): domain Eukaryota; kingdom Metazoa; phylum Chordata; class Mammalia; order Primates; family Cercopithecidae; genus Piliocolobus; species Piliocolobus tephrosceles. Next base: position 4,968,012 of record NC_045443.1, read on the forward strand.
TCTGGCAAAGGACAAGTGGATGAGAATGGAGTCATGAGGTATTCAAGAGGCAGTAAAATGACTACCTGTATATCTGGGATAGTGGAGAAGGAGGTTGAATGTGTTAGATGGGATCAGACAATGGAGACCTTTGAAAGCCAAGCAGAGTTTAGACCAGTAGTCTCCAAAGGGAGTTGTGCAAGAGGACCTAATAAGTTATGGAAATATAATATTAGAACTCTTAAAAACTGTTTTCTATAGTAGTAATAGCCAACACTTATGTAGTTTAAACTGTATGCCAGACACTATTTTAAGTAATATATTATTTATAATGTGTATATCATATTGGTACTACATAGAACATGCCTATAATTTTTTAAATAAATACTTAAAAAAATTAATGCAGTAGGCAGGCAAATATGTCTGGACTATTGGTTTGGGTATTGCAGTAGGGAACTAATGTAGGATTTTAAGCAGAGAAATATAATGAATATATAATTAATAAAGAATATTGTTCTTCTAATAGTACTCATTATAAATGGAAGAAAGTGGAGAGGCTGGAACTAAAGAGAGTAGTAATTTATATTTATTGAGCACCTACTATTTCCAAGGCATTGTGACAGATGCTTGCCCATATGTTATTAAACATCTCATTATCTTGCCCATATGTTATTCTCATCAACCCTTTACACTGTGAGCTTCATGAAGCCAGGGTTTTGTATTTCACTATGATAGTCACAGTTTCTAGAATAATGCTTGGCCCATAATTATTAAAAAAAACAAATAGCCATGTGAGGTTAATGTGACATTACTTCAGAGAAATTTGAAAGTAATAAAAGCAACTGTTATTCATAGAATGCTTAATGTGCTCTAGGTAATGTGCTACATGGTTTATGTATGTTTACTCTAATCCTCTTAACAGTCCTTTGAGGTATTGATTCCTTAACTCAAGTAATTCTTCCCAGTTCATTGACTCTGCCATCTTTTCCCTGTCTTATCCTATGTTCTCACTTCCTTACTCATTACTTTTATCATTCCCTTTAATGCATTCTCAACTCCCCAGCCCAACTCCCGTTGTTGTGAAAAACATTGACCCTGATTAAACAAAACTTTCCACATAATTTGCTGCCTGCCACCGAGCAGTGGAGAACGAGGCTAGGGAAAACTCCAAACTAACTGGCCTTATTTTAAATTCATGAATACAAATCTCAGGTAGATTTTCAGTGCTACATTTTTCCAGGAAATTTGGTTTCCTTGTCTCCATAATCATTACTTAACATAGCCAGTTTCCTAATACCTCTAATATGTGCTTTCTCTCATTTTCAGTTTTATAGAGAAATCAAAGGAATCAGATGAGAACAGTCGTTTTCCCGTCATAAACTCTAATAGTTGATATGTGATAATTCTTTGCCTCTTCTCTTGTTACAGTGGGTGAGCTCCTTCTGTTCCAATCTGTGGCCAGTTCCTTCACTTTGCATTCAATCTCATCCTCTCTCAACTATTCAATCCCTTTCCTGAATCAGGAATTTTCTCCCTCTACCATGGAAATCGTGTCATTTCCATCAGCACATAAATGTTAACCAACCAACAAACAAACCTGTCCCTGTCCTTGTGTTTCTCTAATCCCATTTCTCTTTCCTTAGAAGGATTATCTATCTCCTCATCTACTTCCTTGCCTCACAGCCTCTCTTGTTTGCTCCAGTCTGGCTTTCAGTCCCACTAATCCAATAGCATTGCTCTTAGTTATGCCACCTGCAGCCACATCGTCCAGATTCTGTGGTCCTCCGTCCTCTTCCTACTTCACTTTCAGCATTTGATAAAGTTAACTCTTCTCTCCTTGAAACAGTTTCTTTTTTTGATTTTCAGATTCTGTTTCTTTCTGGGTTTTTCTCCTACCTCATGGGCCTGCTTTTTAATCTCCTTTACTAGCGTTTTGGGCTAGTCACTAACCTTATCTATACAGTGGTGATAAAGATAGCATTAAAAAAGATAATACCTATGCAGCACTTAGAATAATGCTGGATACCTGCCAAGAGCTCTGTAAAGTTAGCTGTTAATATGATGTTATTATTTTGTTATATGATGTGTGCGTATGGCCCATAATGTTTACTTTTAATTTCTGTCATTATCAGTGAGCTAGATTATTTCTCCGATTCCATACTTTTGGATAGGGAGGAACAGTGGCCTTTGGAGAGATTGCCACCTGTAAGTCATACCTAGAAAACAAACACAGATTTTCTGAAGAAAAGTCCTATTTGTGTCTTTCACCTCTCCCAAGTGTACAAAACACGAATGCTAAGCTCCAAAGTTTGTTTATTGGAGCAGAAGTGCGTTAGCACTTTAAACCTTTTTGTTTCTACTTACGTGAAAGTTGAGCAGCTAACTCTAAAATTCTACTCTAAGGATTTAGAAGTAACTTGAAAACTGGAGTATATCCAAAAGAGATTCGCATTCCTGCCTTACAAAGAATATTTGACAGGACAGGGGATGTTTAACCCGGAGAAGAAAATATTTAGTGGGGATATAATTGCTACATTTAATTGTAGAAGAGGGATTAGACTTGTTCTTTGTCATTCTGGAGGAACACGGGGATAAAAACTTCTGGGAAGCAGTCACTGATTGCCCTTGTGGTAGAACTTTCTTTCTGTTAGAATGGCTCAAAGCAGAATGGGCCACTACAGAAAGTAGTGAGTGTCCCATCTCCACAGGTGTTCAGGCAAAAGCCAGATGATTTCTTTGCACACATGCTATAGAGAAGATGTAAGCATTGGTGCATGAACTTTGAGGGTTCATTCTAGTATCAAGAACCTCAGTCGATGAAAAAGAAGTGGTGGAATGTTTGACAAATCTCTTGCTGTTAAGCTTTCTAAAAGTCAGAACATCTTTTCTCAAGCACTTCACTCCTTTTATCATTATTTATGAAGTTCTTCAGTGGTTTTATAGTAAGTCTGAACTATTGAACTGCATTCTTTTTTTTTTTAAATGTTCTGTATTAATAATCCTCCGCTTCCAACCAATATTGTCAACTTTATTTTTCGTTAGTCACCAGTTTCAGATTCTGTTCCAGGAGAGTCTTTGGCTGTTGCCCTGTGCTAGGCTTATTCATTCTACCTCTGCATTGTGATATGTTTCTCATGGGATTCTATCCTTTCTTTTTTTTCCTCTTTAAGACCTTTCTCAAAACATGTTATCCAGGAATCCTTCCTCATGGTAATATGACTTATTGTCCCTTTATTACATATTCTCAGTTCCTTTTACATGTGGGCTTATACTTTCCTACTTTGTGACTGTTTAACGTGTCTTTTTAAAAATGTGACTCATCTTCTTAGGTAAGTTACATTGTATAGTGTAGGGAATATATTTCCTCATGTCCTGTGGATTCTGTGTTGCAGTAATTTGTGTTTATTATTGTCCTTGATACTTAAATTGCTAAAGTACTGATTGCAAAATAATGTTGCAAGTTTTTTGGGAAAGGAGCTATTTGTGTTCACAGTTTTAAAAATAATATTTGCCATATTTGTATACTTTGGGGTTTTGTTTAAGGTTCTGCCATTACTGCAATAGCCACATCAGTGTGTCATGGTCCACCCTGTCGCCAGCTTCATCATGCCCTCATGCCTCATGGGAAAGGTGGACGTTCCTCAGTCAGTGGGATAGTGGCCACTGTGTTTGGAGCAACAGGATTCCTGGGGCGATATGTTGTCAACCACCTTGGTAAGTAAAGTTGTTGAGTTCATATGCTCCATTGCCATTGATCAGGATTGCCTGATGAGAAGCATGAGCTGTGATTCTCTTTGTTTTAACGGTATTATGAATTACTTGTATCTTGGATGTATGTAATCTTTATTTGTTGTGACATTAAGAGCACACTCATGTTCCTATATAGGAATTATTAAGATAGAAATACGGGACTCTGAAAAGCAATGGCGTCTTTAGCATGGCAAAATATTCTTTTTGTCAAATATAATATCAATTCACTACCATACTAGAATTTAAATATTTACCAAATCACAATTGTATAATATATCGACATTATGTTAATGTTGATCCTTTTTTCAATCCATTCTCTTTTAGGACGCATGGGGTCACAGGTAATCATACCCTATCGGTGTGATACATATGACATCATGCACCTTCGTCCCATGGGTGACCTGGGCCAGCTTCTGTTTCTGGTAAGGGCCTTTATGATTGATTGAAGTTGAGAAATATAAATTACTAAGATCATTTTTAGGAGTGAGAGACAGTATAATAAAGTAGTAATTTCTTCCCAGAATGGACCAAACGCATCCTCTATTCCCAGGTCATTCTTTCAGCTAGGTTCTGGCATCTCCTTTGTCATGCAAGCTCTAGATTGGCAGTTGGCAAACTTTTTCTGTGAAGGGCCAGATAGTAAATATATCTGGCTTTGCAGGTCATAGAGTCTTTGTCATAATTACTCAGCTCTGCCTTTGTACCTGGAAATAGCCATAGACAATATGTGCACAAATGGGCATGGCTGCATTTCAGTACAATTTTATTTACAAAATGAGGCTGCAGGCTGAATTTGGCCTATGGACTATAGTTTGTCAATCCCTGCTCTAGACTTGTGCTGTCCAGTGTGGTAGCCACTGGCCACATGTGGCTACTGACCACATGAAATGTGGCTACTCTGAATCGAGATATGCTGTACATATAAAATATACAGCAGATGTATATGAAGAAAACACCAGATTTCTATGAAGAGAAGAATATGCAATTCATCATTAATAATTTTTTATATTTGTTACATATTAAAATAATATTTTGGACATATTAGGTTAAATAAAATATATTATTAAAATGAATTTTACTTGTTTCTTTTTTACTCATGTGCCTCATGTTATATTTCTATTGGATAGTGCTCTATAAACATAAAAAAATCACAAATAGGGTGTATTATAACTTGATTGTTTAGTATAGATTTAACTTAGAACAATCCTTTCTGAGCATTCCCTTTGTCATTCTTTAATCTACAGGTTCTTCCTTTAGGCCAGTAGTTGCCAACGGGGTGAGGCAGGGGAAAGAGGGTAAAGGAGGGCCATTAAGGGAGGGACTAATGGAACTCTTTGCTTGTCACAGTGATTGGAGAGCTATCCTGGTTATTAGGTACGGGCCAGGGATGCTCAATTTCTCACAGAACACAGGACAGCCCCTTTCCACAAAGAGTTGTGCTGCCCCAAATGTCTGCAGCCAAGCTATTGATTGCTATCCTGTCTGGGCCTTGATGCTTCAATCTACTGATCTTACAGCTGACTTCCTACTTGTATTGTCCTGTAAGGAATGGAGTTATACATTTTCCCTTTTAAAAAGTATGTGCTAAACATCCTTACTATCTCTAGTAATATTCATACAGATTATTTGTAATCCATTTAAATTTTGATTTATTTTCATTTCATTTTCACATATTTCATTTTCACATTTTCATTCTTGACTCATTGTTCACAAGCTAAGTATAATACTTGTATCAGAAATTTCTTATTTCCAAAATGTTTTTCTTCTCCAAAATCTTACTATTAAATATCTTCTTGGTATTAAAGTTGCAGAAGCTTAGCTTATTCCTAGTTCTCCATGCCTTAAGTCTGTTGGTCACCTTGTCAGAGCCTCACAATTGAAGTATTTAAAAAGTGATAGGTGAAAACTTTCGAACCATTGGAATTAAACCAAATGATACCTATTCCATTATCTCTGCAGAGGTTTATTTCCTGAGTGTCTAGCATCAACCTGTGCTCTGAGCATGTTTGGATGAGCAAGACCACAGGGAACTCAGAGGCTTATATGTTTAGAGTTTATGTGTTTATTTTAGAGAAGGACTATTTGGGGTGTGAGGTGCTGATTTCCCCACTTTAGTCTTTGTTTGCAACTGCTGTCTGAGTGACCACTTGGTTTACCCACCTGACTGTGTGCCCTTGGGCCTTATCCCTGAAAATTTGGTTTTCTTTTATTACATCACTCACTGTTGTAGATTTTATGTGCATTTCACTTAATTGTCATAATAACCTCATTAGGTAAGATGTGTTTTCCAGTTTTACATGGGACTTGAAGAGATAATTTGTACCAAGTTAGTACATGGCAAACTGGGATTTGTATTTCTGTCTGTCTGATTCCAAAGCCACTTTTCTAGACTGTGTCTTTTAACCCACTTTCTAACTTAAGTCCTAACTGGTTCTTCCTGCTGGGGCTTCATCTTTTTGTTGTTGAATCTGATTTTATAGTTTGTTTTTTCTAAATTAAACAGACATTTTAGTTCTCTCTCTCTGTCTTTCATCCCCGCTTTCTTTCTCTTTTCCCTTCTTGCTCTGTCTCCTTCCCATTGCACTGACCCATGCATGTGCGCTTATTTGGTGCTAAGAAATTCTTTTTACTTGTTATCTTCCATTGAAATGCTTATAGAAACCTGCCCTTGACTCACCCTGAAGTTTTAGGTAGTTCCCTTTGACTCTTGTTTTTATGTTGTTAATGTAGAAATTACTAGATCTGGGATTATAAAAGAGGAAAGAATTAAAAGGAAATAAGAAAATAGTCATGAGTCTCCTCAACTAACATTGGTCTTTAAAAGACACTCTTCCTATCTTCAGTCTGTAAGTGGTTGCTATCAAGAAGGGAAAGTCTCTTATCTCCCAAATGATCCTTGCTTCTTTGGCTATATTTCAGAATTGGAGACTTGGTTTACTGGGTTTCTTTTCAAACTTAGTAAGGAGTACTTGGGTGGACAAAAACAAATATGCTCCATTAAAAATTAATAGCCTCCTTTTTTAGCTCTGTCATTTGATTACCTGAGTAAAGTGTACTTTTACCTGTTTGTCTCCAAAAGAGTAAGGGAATCAGCAGGGAGTTTGAGATATCATTTCTCTTGTAATAAATGGAGCTTGTATGAAATGGCACCATCTTATGACTACAGCAGATGGCCCACTTTGAAACTTGCGTTGAGGAGGCTGCAGGAGTGTTGAATGCCGAGGTATGCCCGTATGTTTTCATCTGACTGCTTTCTGCTATTATAGGAATGGGACGCGAGAGATAAAGATTCTATCCGACGAGTAGTGGAACACAGCAATGTGGTCATCAATCTTATTGGGCGAGACTGGGAAACCAAGTAAGTCTTTGACTCTCATTTCTTCTTTGCTTTAGTCTTTCTTAGGGTTTAATAGACCTTCATTGGACACCTTCTATGTGCCAGCTATCACAGTGACATTTTCTTTTTTTTTTTTTTATTTTTTTGAGACGGAGTCTTGCTCTGTCGCCCAGGCTGGAGTGCAGTGGTGCAGTGGCGGGACCTCAGCTCACTGCAAGCTCCGCCTCCCGGGTTTACGCCATTCTCCTGCCTCAGCCTTCCGAGTAGCTGGGACTACAGGCGCCCGCCACCTTGCCCGGCTAGCTTTTTGTATTTTTTAGTAGAGACGGGGTTTCACCGTGTTAGCCAGGATGGTCTCGATCTCCTGACCTCGTGATCCACCCGTCTCGGCCTCCCAAAGTGCTGGGATTACAGGCTTGAGCCACTGCGCCCGGCCCACAGTGACATTTTCAATCAGTGAATACGGGTTGGTTGAACAATCACTTGCATACCCAGTGACACCCGTCTGGTATAAGTCAGTAGTGTGATATACTGCCCAAAAAAAGCCAGTAGGTGGTATTGGTATGGCTGGTGTTGGTCCTGTGTTTGGATTAGTCCCTTTGAGATGGGGTTAGGAAATAGGATTTTGCCTGTTCTGCTGTTTAGCAAGCTGAACATTGGTTGTTCTTGTGTAGGCAGTGTTCTAGATGTCTTCTGCATTGTTAATTGAAGATGGCACGAGGACTAATTTGAACAGTTCTTTGTGTGGACTGTTTGTTAACAAATAATGTTTCAATCCTATAATCCACAACACTTTGTTTACACCTCTTTTTTTAGCATTAAAGTTTGACTTAGTTTTTTAATGTATGTCTTTCTCATCAAATATTTTATAAGTTCTTTGATGCATTGGGGGTCTTATTCAACTTTTTGTCCCCCCTAATGATTAACATAGTGTATCGTACAGAGTAAATATTTAGTTAATATTAATGAAATTGTTGACTGACTTTTTTTAGTTTCTTTTTTTTCCCTTGTGGGAAACAAAGTCCCAGGGGTAAGAAGTGATTCCTAACGCTTCAGCAACCAGTACAGCCAGGTTTCTTTAAAGGGCCTCAGCCTCAGGATTCCTTGATAATGCAGAACATGATGTATACTGGATTTCTAACTTAGAGTAGGCCTTAAATGGTGTAGAGTAATGACAGTGCGCAGAGCTGTCAACTTTTTTTAAAAAATAATTTTGGCTTAAAAAGATTTAAAAAAAATTTTTTTTTAGAAATAGAGAAAGGGTTTTACAGTTTTGCCCAGGCTGGTCTAGAACTCCTGGGCTCAAGTGATGCACCCACCTTGGCCTCCCAAAGTGCTGGGATTACAGGCGTGAGCCACCACACGTGGCCAAATTTAGCTTTAAGTTAAATCATTGCTGTTTAAAAGTTTCAGTAATATGAATTTCAATACTGTTATGAAAACCAACTTATCACATAAAGCTTTGAGATCCTGTGTCTGGAGTTCTTAACCAATTCTTTTATTTTTTTTCTTCCAGAAACTTCGATTTTGAGGATGTTTATGTGAAGATTCCCCAGGCAATTGCTCAAGTGTCCAAGGAAGCTGGAGTTGAAAAATTCATTCATGTTTCACATCTGAATGCGAATATTAAAAGCTCTTCTAGATATTTGAGAAATAAGGTAAGTCACAACTTGATTTGGGAAGTGGTTCACAGAGGCAGAGTTTCTTGGCCCATTTGAAACATGATTTTAGTGAGAAGGGTTTATCGTCAACATATCTAGAATTAAAAGGTTTTCTGATTCCCTGTATCCAGAACTAGGGGTGTGTGTGTGTGATATTTCGACATTTTGATTGATTGCCTTCTGTTTGCAGGGAACTGTGTTAAGGGGCTTCAGAGTTGGCTAGACTATGTTACTATTGGCATTCAGATACTTCAAGTTTCTTTGGGGCATCACTGAATTATACAGAAGCCATCACAGATTTCTGCCAAAGGAATCATACGTGTGTCATCTACCATGTTTCTTTCTCACCCCTTGCATTGTAGTGGTTTTATGCCACTCATAAAGGGGCAATGTGAAGGCTCAGAGTGACAGGGATTAATATTTGCCAGAGAAGATGCCTATTCACATAGTACTTATGCTCCTTTTACTCCCAGAAATGCCATACCTAGAGACTGACCACTGTAGTTTGGTGTCAGTCTGTAACCTAAGTGAAACACGTTCATTGTTTGGGACTCAGAAGGGCTATCAGTGTCTGACGTATGCTTAACATTTGGATTCTGCCATATGGGAGACTGTTTTGAGTCATACTGATAAGGACAACAGAGTTCCTTGACAATGGTTCCAAATTTTTGACTTGCCACATTAATTAACTGGATAAACTATTCATTAAGCACCTACTATGTATCACATGTTGTATTAAGCACTGTGGCTACAGTAGTAAATGGAGAGAAAATAAGCGAGTACTTGTGCCTGCCTCTGCCCAAACATTCATAAAATCATCAGAGTTTCATGACTGTTTGGAAGGAAATGGGAGGTGTCAATGGTGAGGAAGAGAGAAGAGTCAAGGATGTCCAGCCGTCTGGCTGAAGCCACTGGGTAGATGATAGTACTGTTGAATAAGATGGGAAATACTTGAGAGGGATTAGGCTCTAGGGCAGTGACTCTTAGCCTTAGTTGCACATTAAAACCACTGAGGGAGCTTTTAAAAATTCTGATGCCTAGGCTGTGCTGCAGACCAATTAAAATAATTTCTGGGCTTGCAGCTTCAGCACCAGTATTTTTTAACTCTCTCTAGGTAATTCCAAGGGCAGCAAAGATTGAGGAGCACTATTTGACTTGAGAGAATGGAAGATGATTGAGTTTTGGACTCATGTTTCAGGTGCATTTCAGATGTGCGTCAATCTTCCAGGTAACTGGTATATAGGGTCAGAAGAGAGGTCAGAAGAGAGATCTGGGTTAGAGACAGAAATGTAGGAGTTACCAGCATTTCTTGTTAACTGAAGTAATGAGAGGGATGAAGATGGCTGAAGATTGAGAAGGGAGTTTCAGATTGGGCCCAGAACATACCAATGGTTAGTAGTCTGGTAGAGAAGGAAGCACGTGCAGAAACCCTAACCAATCAAACAGAAAGACTAAGCAGGACATGATAAGGCAGAAGGGAAACCAGGAGAGTACAGTGCTAGCGAAGCCATGGTAAGACAGTCTCACAGGAGGAAGTGAATCCTTATGAATGCCATTGAGAAGTCAAGCAACATGATAACAGTAAAGTCACCTTGGATCTACTGACTTGGAGGTCATTGATGATCTTATCAAGAATAGATTCAGTGCAAAGGTTGGAGCAGAATCCAGAATGCGGGTGAGTGAAGAGTGAGTTGGAACTGAGGAAGTGGGAATGGTAAGGGTAGGTACGTTTTCAGGTAGCTTGACTGGCAAGAGGAAGATGAAAGACTGAGAGGATAGAAGCTGGAGGTGGCTGTGGAGTTGCTATTTTTTTTTAAGGTAGAGGATCTACATTGTTTAAATGCTGGTAGGGAGTTGCTGGTAAAAAGAGTGAAGCTGAAGGTGTGGAAGAGACAGTAAATTGCACAGTCCTGAGAAAGTGAAAGAAGGACGTGAGCTCTAAAGCATGGGAAGTGGCACTGTTCCTCCCATCAGGTAAGACAGAAGGAGAAAATTGTGCTTTATATACCAGAGTTTGTAGATTTAGTGGTGAGAGCTTGAGGTGATTTTTCCTCTACTGCCTTATATTTTGTTTTTTATTAGAAGGCAAAGTCATTAACTGGAAGGAAGAGAAAAGAAAGGGATGTCTGAAATTTGAATAGAATAGAAAATGTTTCAGATTACCTCATGGGAAAGTAAATTAATTAGAGGAAAACACGATTTTTGGGAAACGTTGAGGGCCCGGTTAAAATTGGAGGCATGAATTTATAGTGGTACCAATACATGATTTTTATTGATTTATTTTCCTGCCAGCTGCTCAAGGCAGTGGGAGTACATGGCCCAAGGGAGGCAAATGGAGTTCTTCTAGGATTAGAATTTTGCCTGGTGGCTAGAGTAAAGGACAAAGGCATAAGGTGGTTTACAATATTGGCAAGAGAGTGATGAGAAGATGGCCTATGGGACCTGATCTGGAATTCAGAGTAGAGGACAGGAACAGTCGGAAGAGCTGATACAGGGGAAGCAGATTCAGTGTACTAGAGTTCTTGAGAAGGTTGAGAAGCAGGTATCCTGGGAGCAGATGAACAAAGAACAAGCAGGCTGGAAATTGTAGGAAATGGACATCCAAGAGTAGGATGTCTTCATGTAATACCTCAGAAGAAGATCAATTCCAGATGTTGATATGGTAGTGGTGAAACTGAGTTAAGAATGGTAGAGGTGGAAGGAAGAGGAGGTCATTGGAGTGGAGCAGCTCAAGAACCTGAGAAGTCCAAGCCCACTTGGACATTGATGTCCCCCCAGTGGTGGTGGAAGTAGAAAGGAAGACTGAATTAGGTGCTGATGTCTTCATCGAACAAGAAGCCTTGCCTGGGAGGCTAGGAGATGATAACAAGTAAGGATGGTACAGCAATTGAGATCAGGAAGATTAGTGACTCTATCCCCACCTCCTTTGGATATGTAGGTACTGCTGACACTTCCATTATTGTAGCCCACTGCCACCATATTGTCCTTTTCCTAGCGGGCTGCTAGATGGTTGACACAAACTAGAGAATCTGTAAATCGAAGGAAAAATGGAGGCTGAAAAAATTGTACTTTGATTTTTCTCCTTCTTCAATGTAAGCTTCCCTTAAAATAAAAAAATAGGAAGAGACCCAACCAAAGCTGTAAGGTGCAGGACATTTTTGTGGATTATATTTTTTAAAAGTTCTGTGTAACTGAGTTTTATGAATTACATGATTACCTTTATCTGGAGGAAAATGTCACCTTTGAAATACAAGTCATGTCTTAATAGTGGAAAGAGTGGATGCTTTATTCACTTGTCTCAAAACTCAAAACAAGTTTGTCTGGTTGTCATTTAGGCTGTTGGAGAGAAAGCAGTGAGAGATGCATTTCCGGAAGCCATTATCATAAAGCCGTCAGACATCTTTGGAAGAGAGGATAGATTCCTTAATTCTTTTGCACGTACGTATTCTTTCTTAATGGTAGAAGAGAGGGATACTGATTAACCAAGTTGAAGTTGCTCAAGCTAACAGTTTTCTCTGATTGACAGACTAAGGGTATATTTTTTCTTTCCTACTTGCCTTTTTTTCCCCTAAGTTTGTATTTTCGTAGTCAGTGTAGTCTTTGTTATATTCCATATCAAAAGAAGCAACTTAGATTAATAGAAAGAGCATAAACTTGGGAGTCAGAGACTTGAGTTTAGGTCTTGGCCCAGCTAACTCTGTGACTTGGCAAATATTTGAATATCACATGGAATACTTTCTTTATCCTAAAATCCCCTTCCTGTGTTATATGCATTGATTCTTACCCTCCTACCTACCCCCAACCCCACACAACCACTGACCTTTTTATTGTCTCTATAGTTTTGCCTTTTCCAGGATATTATGTATATAGTTAGAATCATGAGAATCATGCAGTATGTAGCCTTTTTAGGTGGACTTCTTTCACTTAGCAATATGCATTTAAGGTTCTTTCATTTCTTTTCATAGCTTGATAACTCATTTCTTTATATAGCTGAATAGTATTCCACAGTGTGGATTCCATTGTACTCGATATTGGTTTAACCAATTTAGATGTTTCTGTCTTGTTTTTCCCCCTGTTGCTTGTGTCCACCTAACATCTGTAATAATTTCTACTTAAAAAATTTGTGGTAAAATATACGTAGTATAAAATTTCCCATCTGCTATGGGCTAAATTGTGCCCCCTCATAATTCGTATGTTGAAGCCTTAACACCATTGTGAATTTATTTGGAGTTAGGGCTTTTGGAGGTAATTCAGGTTAAATGAGGCCATAAGGATGAGGTCATAATTCAGTAGGACTGGTGGCCTTATAAGAAGAGGCAAAAAGAGAGATCTCTCTCTCCCTGTGTGCACATACTGAGGAAAGGCCATATGTGAGGACACAGCAAGAAATCTGTGTCTACAAGCCAGAAAGAGAGCCCTCACCAGGAACCAAACTGGCTGGCACTTTGATCTTGAATTTGCCAGCCTCCAGATCTGTGAGAAAATACATTTTTATTGTACAAGCCACCCAGTCGATGGTATTTTGTTATGGTAGCCTGAGCAGACCAAAATAGATTTTGGTACCAAGAAGTGGGGTGCTGCTGTAACAAATACCTAAAAATGTGAACGTGCCTTTGCAACTAGGTAAAGGTAGAGGCTAGAAGAGTTTTGAGGTACCTGGTAGAAATATGGACGTTAAGGGTGATTTTTGTAAGGTCAGATGAAAATGAATAATATGTCATTGGAACTAGAGGAAAGGTGACCCATATTATAAAATGGCAAAGAAATTGGCTGACCTGTGTGTGTTCCAGTAGAAGGTAGAACTTGTGAGTGATGAAATTGTTTATTCAGCTGAGAAGATTTCTAAGTACAAAGTATTGAAGAAATGCCTTGGTTCCTCCCAACTGCTTATAATAAAATACAAAAAGAGAGAAAGATGAAATGAAGAAGGACTTGTTAAGCAAAAAGGAACTAGAACCTGAAGATTTGGAAAATTCTCAGCTTATCCATATTGCAAAAAATGCGAAAGCTTGTTTTGAAGAGAACACTAAGAGTGTGGCTGAACAACCATTTGATGAAATTGTGGATGCAACTCACAAACTAATAAACTATCTCAGCAGAAGCCAGGAATAGAGATGAGATTACATCAGCAAAGTCACCACCAGTTTGAACTAGAAGGGGCAGAATGAAAGAAGCCTGTCAGACTTCTGATATCCTGCAGGACCAGACCATAGAGCTATTTGGCGGTGAATTTGAGCTATTCTTCAAGAAAAGGGAAGAATGACCCCAAAAGTGGTTCAGAGATGTTTAGAACCACCTCTTTGGTTTCAAAGGATGGGGCCATTGCCTCACTTTAAACAGACCATATGGTCTGTGTCAGAGGCCTTGGAGGTGGGACCACCCAGAGTCTTGGAGGTACAGCTGCCTGATCCTTGAGACAGTAGCCCTCTGGAACCTTTGAGGTGTGACCGTCTGCTCAGCAGAGCTACTGGGGTGGGACTACTGCCCCAGCAGGTCCTGGAAGTTAGAACTACCGCTTCAGTGGGTCCTGAAGATGAGACTACCACCTCTGTGAATCTAGAAGGCAATGCGTCTAGGCAGAGAAGATTATTCTTGATTTTTATAGCCACCCTAATGGTTGTAAGGTGGTATTTCATTGTGTGTGTTTTTGATTAGATTCTAAAATCTAATAGAATTTACCTTGCTAAATTTTGTACTTGCTTGGGACTTGTCACCCTTTCTTCTTTCTTACGTCTTCCTTTTAGAATAGGAATGTCTGTCTTACGCCTGTCTCACCGCTGTATTTTGGAAGCACGTAACTTGTCTGGTTTCGTGTGTTCGTAGTTAGGAATTTTGCCTCAGGATGACCCATATCTTGAGTCCTATCTATATCTGATTTAGATAATATTTGGATGAGACTTTGGAGTTTAGAGTCTTAAGACTGAGACAGGATTAAGACCCTTTTAACTATTTATAAGAATACAGTTCAGTAGTAAGTTATTTACATTGTTGTACAACCAATCCCCAGAACTTTTTCTTCTTGTAAAACTGAAATTCTGTACCCCTTAAACAACTCCCTGTTCCCTCCTTCCCCCCAGCCCCTGGCAACTACCATTCTGCTTTTGGTTTCTATGAGTTTGACCACCTCATATAAGTGCAATCATCCATCATTTGTCTTTTTGTAGCTGGCTTATTTGACTTAGCATAATATGCTCAAGGTTCATCCATGTTGTACCGTGTGATGTGATTTCCTTCCTGCTGAACACTGCATAATATTCTGTTGTATGTGTTTACCACATTCTGTTTAATAAGCCGTCCATCAATGGATACTTGGGTTGCTTCCCACCTTTGGCTATTGTGAATAATGCTGCAGTGACCATGGATGTACGAAATATCCCTGATTTCAGTTATTTGTGGTACGTACTGAGAAGTGGAATTCTGTATCATGTGGTTCATCTATTTTTACTTTTTCGACAAGCTACCATAGTGTATTCCATAGTGGCTGCGCCATTTTGCATTGCCACCAATAGTGCACAAAGTTTCCAATTTCTCCAGGTCCTTGTCAACATTTGTTATTTTCTGGTTTTTTGATAATAGCCATCCTAATGGTTGTAAGGTGGTATTTCGTTGTGTGTGGTTTTTTTGTTTTTGTTTTTGAGGTTGGGTCTTGCTCTGTCACCTAGGCAGTGATACAATCGCAGCTCACTGCAGCCTTAAACTCCTGGGCTCAGGGGATACTTTGCCTCAGTTTCCTACATAGGTGGGATTACAGGTGTGTACCACCACACCTGGCTAAAAATATATAAATGTCTTTGTAGAGACAGGTCTTGCTCTCTTGCCCGGGCTGAACTCGAACTCCTGGCCTCAAGCAGTCTTTTTGCCTCAGCCTCCCAAAGTGCTGGGATTATAGGCATGGGCCACCATGCCTGGCCACAATGTGGTTTTGATTTATGTTTTCCTAATGATTAGTGACATTGAGCATCTTTTCATGTGCTTTTTGGCTACTTTATTATTTGGAGAAATGTCTATTCATGTCCTTGGCTAATTTTTAAAATTGGGTTGTTTATTTTTTGTTATCGAGTTGTAGGAGTTTATTTATTCAGAACAGTAAACGCTTATCAGACTTGTGATTTGTAAAATTTTCTCTCATTTTTTAGTTTGTCTCTTCACTCTGTTAATTGTGTTCTTTGCGGTGCAGAAGTTTTAAATTTTGATGTAGTCAGGTTTATCTATTTTTACTTTTGTTGCCTGTGCTTTTAGTATTGTATCTAAGGAGTCGTTGCCAAGTTCACTGCCATGAAGCTTTCTCCTTTTGTTTTTGTCTAAGAGTTTTAGTTTTAGCTCTTAGGTTTAGGTCTTTGATCCATTTTGACTTAGTTTGGGTATATGGTATGAGGTAAGGGTCCAATTTTATTCTTTTGCATGTGGATATCCAGTATGTTGAAAAGATTATCTTTCCCTATTGAATGGTCTTGGTGCTTTTGTTGGAAATCATTTGACCATATATGCAAGAGTTATTTTTCTCTATTCCATTGCTCTGTATGTTTGTCGTTATGCCACTGTTTTGATCACTACACTGTTTTGATTCCTGTGCCTTTGTAATAAGTTTTGAAATCAGAAAGTGTGAGACTTCCAAAAATTTGTTCTTTTTCAAGATTGTTTTGGCTGTTTAAAGGAATCCCTTTAAAGTCCATATGAATTTTAGGATGCAGTTTTCTATATTTCTGCAAAAATAAAAAGCCATTGGGATTTTGATACGGATTGCATTAAATCTGAGATTGCTTTGGGTAGAATTGACATGGGTCTTAGTCCATTTTGTGGTGCAACAAATGTTGAGTAATCTATAAAGAAGAGAAATTTATTTCTAACAGTTCAGGAGGCTGGGAATCTCAAGATCCAGGTGCTGTCATCTGGTGAGGGCCTTCTTGCTATGTGCTTACATGGTAGAAGGTGGAAGGGTAAAAGGGACAAATGCTATATCCCCACATGGCAGAAGACAAGAAGAGCAAGCTAGGTGAATGCTGCATGCAGCTTCCTTTATGAGATCCTTAATCCCATTCATGAGGGAGCACGTCTGAACTTTGGAGGGAACATATTTCAACCGTAGCGACATCCTGACAATATTAAGTCTTCCATTCCATGAACTTGGGATACCTTTCCATTTAATTGTGCCTTTAATTTCTTTCAGCAATGTTTTAGAGTTTTCAGCATATGTGTCTTTTGCCACTTTGATAAAGTTTATTTTTAAGTATTTTATTCTTTATTGTATTATTGTGAATAATTTCTACTCTTTTTTTTTGAGGCAGAGTCTCACTCTGTCACCCAGGCTGGAGTGCAGTGGCATGATCTTGGCTTACTGCAACCTCTGCCTCCTGGGTTCAAGCGATTCTCCGGCCTCAGCCTCCCAAGTAGCTGGGACTACAGGTGTGTGCCAACATGCCCAGCTAATTGTTGTATTTTTAGTAGAGATGGAGTTTCACCATATTGGCCAGGTTGGTCTCAAACTCCTGACCTTGTGATCCACCCGTCTTCGCCTCCCAAAGTGCTGGAATTACAGGCATGAGCCACTGTACCCGGCCTAATTTCTACTCTTAAATGCTTTAATAAAAAAATAAAATAAAAACTTTTTTAACCTAACATTTAAACTACTTGGGATTTGTTTTAGTTTATGGTGAGAACTAAAACATTATCTCACGTTTTTTTCAAATAGCGAAATAATTGTGCCAGCACCATATATCAACTAATATTTCCATCAGGCCCTTTTTCTGGGTTATCTGGGCTGTATCACTCATCTGTTGATACAGCAGCAGAACGCATCTAGATATTAACTAGATAGACAGCTCATCTGTTCTGTTGCCATATCAACAGATAAGTATGATAAGGAGGAAGAGTTCTGTGTTTCTCCTTAGAATAGGTGCAGCTAGAGTCCAGTCTTGGGCATGGTGATGTCTTTAGCATTGCAGAGCAGACTAGTTGTCAAGCCATTTGACCTCTATTCTTTGTTCTTCACGGTTTTAAACTGTTTGGCCTTATTATTTTCCGTGTTTGTTATCTGGAAAGCTAATGACTGCCTTTTGTAAGTGCATTTACTTCCTCAGAGTCAGCTACATTCATTATATTATTTCTATTATGCACAATAATTATGTTAATCTTAAGATTGTTGGGTCTTATAGCAACTTAAGCTTTCTCAGTATAGTTCTCATTCTTTCTTCCGCTAGATATGCGTCAGTTTGGTCCTATACCCCTTGGTTCTTTGGGCTGGAAGACAGTTAAACAACCAGTATATGTAAGTACTTGGATGAAGGGGGTCAGAAAGGGATTTTTGATGAATTCAGATTTGAGTGATCAGGTTTCTGGTTTTGTCCTAATTTAGTAACTCTGTCATTTGCTTTGTCAACTTGTGTCAGCTAGCTCCCTCTCAGTTTACTTAAGAGGTACATGCCTTCTCTGTGTCTTGTTTATTCATTTAAGAAAAAATGATTGAACTCCTAATGTGCTAGACACATCATACATGTCACATATCACTAGGGAAATAAAGATATTAACTAGATAGACACAAATTGCTGTTCTCAAATTGCTTTCAGTCTGAGGCAGATACATAAAGCAGTTATTGTACAATGTGATGAGTGCTATGATAAGGAGAGGGTTTTATGTAATTACATCAGAAGGGCACCTAATCTAGACTTGGGCATCTCAGAAGGAAGGGCGTTTAGGGTAAAACCTTAAAGATGACTAAAGGTAAGCCTGATGAAGGGAGTTGGGGAAGAGTATTGCATGCAGAGGGAACGGTATATACAGGGGCCCAGAGGTCAAAGAGCATGTTGGATTCCATGTTAGATTGAACCAAGTTTTCTCAGTAGTGGCACTATTGACATTTTGAGCCAGATAATTCTTCGTTATGGGGATTGTTGAAGGATGTTTGGCAGCATTCCTGCCCTCTAGCCACTAGACGCCAGTCACACCATCCTTCAGATGTGACAACTGAAAATGACTCCAGACAGTTTCAACTGTCCCCTGGGGGCCAAAATCACTATTACTATTTTTGAAAATCAAAATGGTAGAATATTAGCAATTCCATATGGTTCAGCCTAATAGTTTGTGATGGTTAATAAGAGAGTTGGGAGTGGTAAGAGATGAGCTTGGCAAGTTGTGGGCAAAAGCAAATCAGAAAGGCCTCAAGCTATCTGAGGATAAGTGCATTCCTACTACAGAAAATACTTGGCTGAGCCTTGGATTATACGTACTTGGAAAATACTTGGATAGCAGGGATTATTTGAGCTCTTGGGAAGACTCATTCTTTTAAGAAGCTTCTTGGGAATAGATAATGCCATTATTTTAACTTCACATTTTCTTTGTTGAGATCAGTGTGGCCCTCTTCCTTTCTCCTTCCTTCTCTCCTTTTTCCCTTCTTTCCTTTCTTTCTGTCTCTCCATCTCCTGTTCTCTCTCTTTTTCAACAATTACTTAAACATATATTATAATTTCTTATAGGTCGTAGATGTGTCCAAAGGAATTGTTAATGTAGTTAAGGATCCCGATGCCAGCGGGAAAACCTTTGCTTTCGTTGGGTAAGTGCTTAGAGTTTGAACTTAAAAATGTGCTATTATAATGAAGGAATCAATATCTACATTAGTTACTAACAGATTTATTTGTTGCACTTTTACAATATCAGAATCTCCTCATTGCTTGCATTAAATCAGAATTTGAGGGAACCTGGAATCTACTTTAATGAATGATTCTCCTGTTACCAAAGTCTGAGAACCACTGCCCTAGACTATTACATATACTTAGTCCCGTGACCCTTAGAGATGGTTTTATACTACTCCAGTGATGTTTTTAAATATAAAAGGATATTGCTGTAAATTCTAAAACACAAACAAAACACTTTCAGGGAGTGAGTATGGTTATAAAACCACATTAATTTTGATGGAGTATCACAATGACCCCAGATACTGAAAATGGGTGGTTTAGAGCGCAATTACTAGTGCTATGCAAGATTGATTATTTCTTTTTTTTTTTTTTTTTTTTTTGACAGATCCTTAAAGAAGTTTTAATGTGTTATTGGCAAGTTATTACAGCTAATTTGACAGGAGAAGAGCATAAAAACTTAAACATGCCCAGCTCTTTGCTAAAATTTGCTCTCAGAAAAAAATGGGTACAGTTAAGCTACGTGACTTATCTGAAATTACTAAATCATGTCACAGCTAAGCTTAGGACTTTTTTTGCTGAATTAACTAAAAGTCAAAAACTAAGACTTCATTTGCCAAGTTGAGAGGTATCAAATTCATCTAGTAAGTGGTTCAGAACACTGTGAATCTGTGAAACAAACTAGTGACAGTTGGCATCTGTGAAAGTGAAGGATCTGGCTCAGTAATTAAGGGATAGCCTAATTCCTAAGAAATATTTGCCTCTAGAGGAAAATGACACTTTTCTCTTTAAGCCAAGAGGCATAGAATATATTCCCAGAATTCTGAATCTATACATTGTTATGTTGCACTATTATTATTTAACAAACAATTTTTTTCAGTGTGAAAAGCTCTTGGTTTTCCATGTCAGCTAGCAGCTGTGAAACATATATCTCCTTTTCACTTCTCAGTTTGGTACATTAGCATGCAATCAGTTATATAGTCTAGGGAAGAATTACAATTCAATATATTCAATACAGGTGTCATAAAATACTAAACACAAAAGACATTATTTCTAGTGAAGAGGTACATGGACTAAGATTTCAGGGAATAAATTAGCAGAAATGGCTTTGTGAACTTTACTTGCTCCAGCTCTGGATGAGTTGCACATTTTCCTTTTTACCTTTGTCCAGCTACTATCCTCTTGTCTGGGCTCCAGTAAGTCATTCTTGTCTGGCGTAATGATGGGAAAAATAATACTAGACATTGCCGTGTAGATATTTTTCCTCTTGAAATTGTAGGTACACATCTACACATTTCTTGTCTCTTCAACTCCAGGAAAAAATCTTTGCTTTTTTCTCTGATATTTTGAGGCTAAGGCAGTGGCATAAGACTGTAATTTAACTCCTAGGTTTTTTGTAGTTATGAGTTATATTATGTTGGTCCATTCTATTTGCCATTCATTCATAAAATACCTATTGATGCACACTAATACATACACACAACTGTGATGATGAATAAACACATTCAGCAAAATCACAATGTATAAGATCAGCATAGAAAAATCAATATATACTAGTAAATGAACAATCTGAAAATAAAATTAAAAGAATTTTATTCACAGCAGCATCAAAAATAATAGAATATTTAAGTATAAATTTAGCAATTAAATTTGTTGTATTATACCTAATAAGCAACAAGACATCCCATGTTCATGGATTGGATGAGTCAGTATGATTAAAATGATAGGTTCCTTCAAATTGATCAACGAATTCAACTTAATTTTATCCAAATTCCAACAGACTTTTTTTGCAGAAGTTGATAAATTGATTCTAAATTTATATAGTAATGCAAAGACCCACAATAGACAAAACCATTAAGTTTCATAATTTGGAAACTTAACAGCTATAATTATCAAGATAATGTGGTAGTGACATAAAAATTGACATATCGATGAATTAGCCAGAATTGATAGTTCGGAAATAAATCTTTATGGACAACTGATTTTTGAAAAAGGTGGTATGGCATTTCAAAGGGGAAAGGATAGTCTTTTCAACAAATGGTTTTGGGATATCCACATTAAAAAAAGATGAACTTAGACTCCTACCTCACACTGTACATGAAAAAATTAAAATAGTTCTGACACTTCAGTGTAAAAGTTATGAAACAAGGATTGCTGGCCAGATGGCCGATTAGGAACACCTCCAGTCTGCAGCTCCCCGTGAGACTGACGCAGAAGGCGAGTGATTTCTGCATTTCCGACTGAGGTACCCGGTTCATCTCATTGGGACTGGTTGGACAGTGGGTGCAGCCCAAGGAGGGTGAACCAAAATAGGGTGGGGTGTTGTCTCACCTGGGAAGCTTAAGGGATCGGGGAACTCCCTCTCCTATCCAAGGGAAGCCATTAGGGACTGTACCATGCGCTGTGGCCCAGATACTGCGCTTTTCCCACTGTCTTTGCAATCCACAGACCAGGAGATTCACTCTGGTGCCCATACCTCCAGGGCCCTGGGTTTCGAGCACAAAACGGCAACTGGGCGGACACTGAGCTAGCCACAGGAGTTTTTTTTACCATACCCCAGTGGCACTTGTAACGCCAGTGAGACAGACCTTTCACTCACCTGGAAAGTAGGCTGAAGCCAGGTAACCAAGTGGTCTGGCTTGGCGGGTCCCACCCCCACAGAGTCCACAAGCTAAGATCCACTGGCTTGAAATTCTCGCTGCTAGTACAGCAGTCTGAGCTCGACCTGGGACGTATGAGCTTGGGAGGGAGGGGCATCTGCATTGCTGAGGCTTGAGTAGGTGGTTTTACCCTGACAGTGTAAACAGAGCCACCAGGAAGTTCAAGCTGGGCAGAGTCCACTGCAGCTCAGCAAAACCACGGTAGCCAGACCACCTCTCCAGATTCCCTCCTCTCTGGGCAGGACATCTCTGAAAAAAAGGCAGCAGCCCCAGTCAGGGACTCATAGATAAGACCCCACCATCCTGAGACAGAGCACCTGGGGGAAGGGGCAGTTGAGGGTGCAGCTTCAGTAGACTTAAACGTCTCTGCCTGGCAGCTCTGAAGAAAGCAGCAGATCTCCCAGCACAGCATTTGAGCTCTGATAAGGGACAGACTGCCTCCTCAAGTGGGTCCCTGACCCACATGTGTCCTGACTGGGAGATATGTCCCTGTAGGGGCCAACAGACACCTCATACAGGGGAAATCTGTTTGGCATCTGGCAGGTGCCTTCTGGGACGAAGCTTCCAGAGGAAGGAGCAGGCAACAATCTTTGCTGTTCTGCAACCTCTGCCAGTGATACCCTAGCAAACAGGGTCTGGAGTGGACCTCTAGCAGACCTGCAGCAGAGGGGCCTGTTAAAAGGAAAACTAACAAACAGAAAAGAATAGTATGAACATCAACAAAAAGGACATTCACTCAGAGACCCCAGCCGAAGGTCACCGACTTCAAAGGCCAAAGGTAGATAAATCCATGAAGATGGAGAGAAACCAGTGCAGAAAGTCTGAAAATTCCAAAAACCAGAAAGTCTCTTCTCCTCCAGAGGATTACAACTCCTTGCCAGCAAGGAAACAAAACTGGATGGAGAATGAATTTGATGATTTGACAGAAGTAGACATGTTCTAACCCAATGCAAGGAAGCTAAGAACCTTGAGAAAAGGTTAGATGAATTGCTAACTAGAATAACCAGTTTAGAGAAGAACATAAATGACCTGATGGAGCTGAAAACCACAGCATGGGAACTTTGTGAAGCATACACAAGTATCAATAGCCAGATTGATCAAGTGGAAGAAAGGATATCAGAGATTGAAGATCAACTCAATGAAATAAAGCGAAAATACAAGATTAGAGATAAAAGAGTGAAAAGAAATGAACAGAACCTCCAAGAAATATAGGCCTATGTGAAAAGACCAAATCTACGTTTGGTTGGTGTACCTGAAAGTTATGGGGAGAATGGAACCAGGAGCCAATTTGGATAATCCAGGAGAACTTCCCCAACCTAGCAAGGCAGGCCAACATTCAAATTCAGGAAATACAGAGAACACCACAAAGATACTCCTCGAGAAGAGCAACCACAAGACACACAATTGTCAGATTCACCATGGCTGAAATGAAGGAAAAAATATTAAGGGCAGCCAGAGAAAAAGGTCAGGTTACCCACAAAGGGAAGCCCATGAGACTAACAGTGGATGTCTCAGCAGAAACCCTCCAAGCCAGAAGAGAATGGGGGCCAATATCCAACATTCTTAAAGAAAAGAATTTTCAACCCAGGATTTCGTATCCAGCCAAACTAAGTTTCATAAGCAAAGGAGAAGTGAAATCCTTTACAGACAAGCAAATACCGAGAGAGGCCTGCCTTACAAGAAGAGTTCCCGAGGGAAGTACTAAACATGGAAAGCATCAACCAATACCAGCCACTGCAAAAACAAACCAAATTCTTAAGACCATTGACACTATGAGGAAACTGCATCAATTCATGTGCAAAACAACCAGCTAGCATCATAATGACAGGATCAAATTCACACATAACAATATTAACCTTAAATGGAAACGGGCTAAATGGCCCATTTAAAAGACACAGACTGACAAATTGGAGAAAGGGTCAAGACTCATCAATTTGCTGTATTGAGGAGACCCATTTCATGTGCAAAGACACACATAGGCTCAAAATAAAGGGATGGAGGAATATTTACCAAACAAATGGAAAGCAAAAAAAAAAAAAAAAGAGTCGCAATCCTAGTCTGATAAAACAGACTTTAAACCAACAAAGATCAAAAGAGACAAGGGCATTACGTAATGGTAAAGGGATCAATGCAACAAGATGAGCTAACTATCCTGAATATATATGCACCCAATACAGGAGCACCCTGATTCAAAAATCAAGTTCTTAGAGACCTACAAAGAGACTTAGACTCCCACACAATGAAAGTGGGAGACTTTAACACCCCACTGTCAATATTAGAAGGATCAACGAGACAGAAAATTAACAAGGATATCCAGGACTTGAACTCAGCTCTGGAGCAAGCGGATCTAATAGACATCTACAGAACTCTTCACCCCAAATCAACAGAATATAATTTATTCTCAGCGCCACATCGCACTTATTCTAAAATTGGCCACATAATCGGAAGTAAAATACTCCTCAGCAAATGCAAAAGAACAGAAATGACAGTCTCTCAGACCACAGTGCAATCAAATTAGAACTCAGGATTAAGGAACTCACTCAAAACTGCACAACTACATGGAAACTGAACCACCTGCTCCTGAATGACTGCTGGGTAAATAACGAAATGAAGGCAGAAATAAAGATGTTCTTTGAAACCAATGAGAACAATGACACAATGTTCCAGAATCTCTGGGACACATTTAAAACAGTGTGTAGAGGGAAATGTATTGTACTAAATGCCCACAAGAGAAAGCAGGAAAGATCTCAAATCAACACCCTAACATCACATTTAAAAACTAGAGAAGCAGGAGCAAACAAATTTAAAAACTAGCAGAAGGCAAGAAATAGCTAAGATCAGAGCAGAACCAAAGGAGATAGAGACACGAAAAACCTTTGAAAAAATCAATGAGTCCAGGAGCTGGGTTTTTTTGTTTTTTTGTTTTGTTTTGTTTTGTTTTAACAACATAGGTAGACTGCTAGCCAGACTAATAAAGAAGAAAAGAGAAAAGAATCAAATAGATGCAATAAAAAATGATAAAGGGGATTTCACCACCGATCCCACAGAAGTACAAAGTACCATCAGAGAATACTATAAACACCTCTATGCAAATAAACTAGGAAGTCTAGAAGAAATGAATAAGTTCCTGGACACATATACCCTCCCAAGACTAAACCAGGAAGAAGTTGAATCCCTTAATATACCTATAACAAGTTCTGAAATTGAGGTAGCAATTAATAGCTTACCAACCAAAAAAAAAGTCCAGGACCAGATGGATTCACAGCTGAATTATTCCAGAGGTACAAAGAGGAGCTGGTACCATTCCTTCTGAAACTATTCCAATCAATAGAAAAAGAGGGAATCCTCCCTAACTCATTTTTGGCCAGCATCATCCTAATACCAAAACCTGGCAGAGACATAACAAAAAAAGAAAATTTCAGGCCAGTATCCCTGAAGAACATTGATGCAAAAATCCTCAATAAAATACTGGCAAACTGAATCCAGCAGCACATCAAAAAGCTTATCCAGCATGATCAAGTCGGCTTCATCTGGGGATAAAAGGCTGGTTCAACATACGCAAATCAATAAATGTAATCCATCACGTAAACAGAACCAATGACAAAAACCATATGAATATCTCAATAGTTGCAGAAAAGGCCTTTGACAAAATTCAGCAGCGCTTCATGCTAAAAACCCTCAATAAACTAGGTATTGATGGACCCTATCTCAAAATAATAAGAGCTATTTATGACAGACCCACAGCCAATATCATACTGAATGGGCAAAAACTGGAAGCATTCCCTTTGAAAATCGGCACAAGACAAGGATGCCCTCTCTCGCCACTCGTGTTTAACATAGTATTGGAAGTTCTGGCCAGGACAATTAGGCAAGATAAAGAAATAATGGGTATTCAATTAGGAAAAGAGGAAGTCAAATTGTCTCTGTTTTCAGATGACGTGATTGTATATTTAGAAAACCCCATCCTCTCAGCCCCAAATCTCCTTAAACTGATAAGCAACTTCAGCAAAGTCTCGAGATACAAACTCAATGTGCAGAAACCACAAGCATTCCCATACACCAATAACAGACAAACCATGAGTGAACCAAATCATGAGTGAACTCCCATTCACAATTGCTACAAAGAATAAAATATCTAGGAATCCAACTTACAAGGGATGTGAAGGACCTCTTCAAGGAGAACTACCAACCACTGCTCAAGGAAATAAGAGAGGGCAGAAACAAATGGAAAAACATTCCATACTCGTGGATAGGAAGAATCAATATCATGAAAATGGACATACTGCCCAAAGTAATTTATAGATTCAGTGCTATCGCCATCAAACTTCCATTGACTTTCTTCACAGAATTGGAAAAAAACTACTTTAAAGTTCATATGGAACCAAAAAAGGGCCCACATAGCCAAGACAATCCTAAGCCAAAAGAACAAAGCTGGAGGCATCATACTACCTGACTTCAAACTGTACTATAAGGCTACGGTAACCAAAACAGCATGGTACTGGTACCAAAAGAGGTATATAGACCAATGGAACAGAACAGAGGCCTCAGAAATATGCCTACATCCATCTGTAGATCCATCATCTACAACCATCTGATCTTTGACAAATCTGACAAAAACAAGCAATGAGAAAATGATTCTCCATTTACTAAATGATGTTGGGAAAACTGGGTAGCCATATGCAGAAAGCTGAAACTGGATCCCTTCCTTACATCTGATAAAAAAATTAACTCAAGATGGATTAAAGACTTAAACATAAGACCTAAAACCATAAAAACCCTAGAAGAAAAGCTAGGCAATACCATTCAGGACATGGGCATTGGCAAAGACTTCATGACTGAAACACGAAAAGCAATGGCAACAAAAGCCAAAATAGACAAATGGGATCTAATTAAATTAAAGGGCTTCTGCGCAGCAAAAGAAACTATCATCAGAGTGAACAGGCAATCTACAGAATGGGAGAAAATTTTTGCAATCTATCCCTCTGAAAAAGGGCTAATATTCAGAATCTACAAAGAACTTAAACAGATTTACAAGAAAAATCTCCATAAAAAAGTGGGTGAAGGATATGAACAGACACTTCTCAAAAGAAGACATTTATGCAGCTCAACACACATATGAAAAAAGCTCATCGTCACTGGTCTTTAGAGAAATGCAAATCAAAACCACAGTGAGATACCATCTCACGTCAGTTAGGATGGCGATCATTAAAAAGCCAGGAAACAACAGATGCTAGAGAGGATGTGGAGAAATAGTGATGCTTTTACACTGTTGGTGGAAGTGTAAATTATTTAGTTCAACCATTGTGGAAGACAGTGTGGCAATTCCTCAAGGATTTCGAAGTAGAAATACCATTTGACCCAGCAATCCCATTACTGAGTATATATACCCAAAGGATTATAAATCATTCTGCTATAAAGACACATGCACACGTATGTTTATTGCAGCACCATTCACAATAGCAAAGACTTGGAACCAACCCAAATGACCATCAATGATAGACTGGATAAAAGAAAATGTGGCACATATACACCATGGAATACTATGCAGCCAGTATACAGAAAAGGATGAGTTCATGTCCTTTGCAGGGACATGGATGAAGCTGGAAACCATCATTTTAAGCAAACTCACACAAGAACAGAAAACCAAACACCGTATGTTCTCGCTCATAAATGGGAGTTGAACAACAAGAACACATGGACACAGGGAGGTGAACATCACACACCAGGGCCTGCCAGAAGTGGGGGGCTAGAGGAGGGATAGCATTAGGAGAAATACCTAATGTAGATGACAGGTTGATGGGTGCAGCAAACCACCATGGCACATGTATACCTATGTAACAAACCTGTACATTCTGCACGTGTACCCCAGAAGTTAAAGTAAAATTTAAAAAATTTTTCAATTGGTAAAAATGTAAAAAGAAAAAGAGTTATAAAACTATAATAATTTTGGAAGGAAAATAGAAAATCTTCTAGGACCTTGGGTTCTAGAAGATTTTTAGCGATGGCATCAAAAGCATATTTCATAAAATAAAAAATAATTGGATACATTAGACTTCACCAAAATTAAAGCTCTTGTGTTTCAAAAGACACCATTAAGAAAATGAAAAAACAAGTCACAGATTGGGGGAAAATATTTGTTAATTACATATCTGATAAAGGACTACTATCCAGAATATACAAAGAACTCTTAGAACTCAGTGAGCAGATGATCCATTTTTTTAATATGAGCAAAAGACATGAATAGGCATATCAGCACAGCAGATGTACTTAATCGCTAAAAAGCACATGAAAAGATGCTCCATATCGTTAGTCATTACGGAAAATGCAAATCAAAACCATTACGAGATACCAGTTCACAGAGAGAATAACAAATGTTGATGAAGACATGGAGTAATAGGAACCTTCATACATTGCTGGTAGGGGTGTAAAATTGTATAGCCACTTTAGAAAACAGTTTGGCGTTCGGCATCTTCTTAAAAAGTTAGCATAAATTTACTATATAGCCTCTTGGTTTTACTCCTAGGTATTTACCCAAAAGAAGTGAAAATGTGTCTACACAAAGATTAGCGCTTAGATTTTCATAGCAGCATTATCATAAATGCTAAAAATTGGAAACATCCCTCATACTCATCAACTGATGAAAGGAGAAATAAAACATAGTAGCATTCCCATATAATAGAAGTTCAACAGTAAAAGGAATGAAATATTGACACATTACATGTATGAACCTCAAAAACATAGTAAATGAAAGAAGCTAGATGCAGAAGATCACATGTTCATATTCCATTTATATGAAGTATCTATAAAAGGCAAATGTAAGTAGATTAGTGATTGCCTGAGCCTAGGAGTAAAATCCAGGATTAAATGGCTGTGGAGGATCTTACTAGAGTAAGAAAAATATTCTAAAACTGGATTATGGTAATGATTGTGTAACTTGGTAAATGTATGAAAAATCATTGAATTATATGCTTAAAATGGATGAATTCTAATGTGCGTAAATTATGCCACAATAGTGAATAGCATGGGTAAGATTTCTGCCTTTGTGGAGCTTATAGCTTAGTGATGAGATGCATAAGTAATAATTAAGCAAAATAATTTAAATAAATGACCAAAAAGGAAAGTCCAGTGAATTGGAAAGAAAACCAGAAGGAGGGAGTTGGTAACTATATTGGGTGCTGCCAGAGATTGATTGAGTGACAGTACAGAGATTCATGGTCATCTTAATGACCTCATTTGAACATTGGGCAAAGGGCAGTTTGGATTGCAGTGGGCTTTGAAGGGCAGGATAGGAAGTGGAGGCAACAGTTAGGTAACTGTTTGGAGAAGTTTCCCTGTAAAAGGGAGCAAAGGAAAGCAGTAAAGAGAAGGCTATGAAACATGAATGTCTTGTCAAGGGAGGTACCACCCTGGATTTGGAAGATTATACATCTTGTTTATCAATTGGTAAGAATGGTCCAGGAAAGAGATATTGCTTGATGACTCAGGAGATGGGGCCGACAAAAAAGGAGCAAAGTCCTTCAGGAACTGAGAGGAGTTGGATACAGAGTGCAAGTGAGGGTTTGACCTTTGTAAAAGGCAAACATTTCTTCAATTTTAACGAGGAAAAGAATTCAAGGATATATGCAGATGCAGGTAGGTTTGGCTGTGGGAATTTAAGGAGTATCTTTTCTTGTTGGAGTGTGAGGTTAGCTAAAAGGCAGGATGGAGTGGGTCAGAAAAGTGTGTGGAAAATTTGAGGACAGAGAAGATAGAAAGTATGCCCTGGGAGAACAGGAAAGAGCATTTCCTAGAAGAACATGTGGGATTGCCAAGCGGAACTGAGTGTTCCATTTGAAATTACTGATAAAATAATAAGGTGAAGTCAATCAGCTCAATTGTATTTTGTCTACAGTTTTGTCCCTCTGGGGTTTCAGGCTCAGAGAAGGCAGATGTTTGGATCAACCAGAGTAAGAGTTTTGCTTAGCAAGTATCATGGGTACAGGCCTGGGAGACAAGGTTTTACTGAGGATATTTGCAGAGGGATGACTGTAATGCTGAGCCTTGAAATCTAAGCTGGGAGGGACGTGGGCTTCAGTGTACCTTTGGCTGTGAGCAAGGGCACTTAAACTAGTGTTCCAGTTGTACTTAATGGAACGCAAAGTGCTTCAGAACAGCTGAAGAGGAAACCTATTATGTAGAATTAGTTTACCCGTGATACCAGTTTTGTTGGTCATCATAAACATTCAAGTTGTTCTTGGCGTAGCGTGTATTATGTATCCTGTAATGATCCTTACAAATCCTTCTGGAATTTGAAGAACCCTACTTTAAGGTCTTTGATGTTTCTCCTAGCTGATAGTTTCATGTTTTTTAGTAAAGTGTGTCAGGATAATGAGGTTCTCACTGAATTACCTTCACTCAGCTCTTGGTTGTCACAGATTTACTGTCATGAAACATGCAAATGTATTAGGAAATGGGTAAATAAATATTAAAATGTATTATAAGCACTGATACTAATGCTAGGTCAAAATCGTACAGAACTATTCAGATTAATGGAATAAAGCAGAAAGTTCAGAAACAGTCCCATTATATGTAAGGATATAGTATGTGATAGGGTGACATTTCAGTATAGGGAAAGAAGCAGTATAGTAAAGATTCTGTAAATAACATTGAAGCAATTGGCTTACATCTTGGGAAAAATGTAATTACATGTTTGCCCTATATCATGTACAAAAATATATCACAGAATGAACTTACTTTATAGTAAAAAAAACTTTTTTATAAGCTTTAGACAAAATATGTGGACATTTATGTCACTGCAGAGGAATTTTCTAACTATGAATCCAAGCCATAAAGAAAATCAGTAGTTTTGGTTAAATTAAAGAGTTAAAATTTTATGTGCACAAAACACTGTAAATAACACTAAAAGGTAAAATACAAACAATAAAAGGTATTTCCAACAATATCACTAAAATATAGAGAATTCTTATGATTTATTTTTATAGACAGGGACTCCAGGAGGAAAGAAAAGATAAATGTATAAATAACCAAAAAGTCATGAAGAAATAATCTCTTATATTAAAGACATAATTAAAACACGAGATACCTTTTTTTTTTAACCTAGCAGATTGGCAAAAAAAAAAAAAAATTTTTTTTTATGACAACTCATTTTGGGTGGAAGGGGCATTCTTATGAACATTTTATATAAATTGATAGAACCATTTTGAAAACCAGTTTAGAAGTATTCAATAAAAGCCTTAAAATTTCAAAGTCTACATTGACCCAGTTCCACTTCTACAAATATATTCACAATGCATAATCGTGGATAAGTATAAATATTCATTACAAGAATGTTCATTAAAACATTATTTTATAAAAGAAAAAGATTTTTAATAGTTTAAATATCTCAAAACTGGCAATTGATAAAATACTTGTGGTTACATGCAGCGTAATATGTGCAGTCATGAAACATGCAATAAAATATTTAACGACGTGGAAAGACAATTATGATATGTTAAATGAAAAAGACATTACAGAATAGAATGGATTGTGTATTCATTAAAACCAAAATAATGTGTATATGTAAGGGGATGAGAAGGATATATTTCAAATATATTACCTATCTTTCATAATGGGATTATGGGTGATTTTTCTTTGTGCTAATCTGTATCTACTACAGTCCATATATGTTTCCTTTTTTATGAGAAAAATGTTATTTTGTTATAAAGGAAAGTTTGTGAGAAGCATGTACTTGAAAGAACTGTGTATTGTCTTTTTATAGTCCAAATCGGTACCTCCTCTTTCACCTGGTGAAGTACATCTTTGCTGTGACTCACAGATTGTTCCTCCCATTCCCCTTGCCACTTTTTGCCTATCGGTAAGTAGAGTGCTCCATTTGCGTGACTTGTGAAAAAGCTAACTCCACACACTTGTTCCTAACGTTCTCCCTTAGGGTTATAGGGTGTGTGAAGGGCTAGTCTCCAAATCTCCTAGTATTATGACATTAGCATAGGGAAGACGCAGAAATAGATTCGTGTCAGTAAAAAAAATGTGTTGGGAGATTAAATCTGCAGTTTTTCACTTTCTCCAATTTAAAACCATTGAGTTTAATTTTGGAGAAATATCTTGCTGGGCACATACATAAGGGGCAGTCAGGTTCTCCCGTGTTTCATGTCGCTCATTATTAAGTCAACTTGATGATGCTGTTGGGAAAGGAGTCAGGCTCATTCAGACTTGGATTTGTGGCCGCCTTCTCTTCTTTCCCCGCTTCTTAGTTCACTTCTCTTTGTTGGTTAAATATCTGTGACTTGGCTGGGAGTGGTGGCTCATGCCTATAATCCCAGCACTTTGGGAGGCCAAGGTGGATGGATTGCTTAAGCCCAGGAGTTCAAGACCAGCCTGGGCAATATGGTGAAACCCCATCTCTACAAAAAATATCAAATTAGCTGGATGTGGTGGCATCTGCCTGTAGTCCCACCTACTGGGGTGGAGGTGGGGTGATGCAAGAGAATCGCTTGAGCTTGGGAGTTCGAGGCTGCAGTGAGCTGAGATTGTGCCACTGCACTCTGGCCTAGGTGACTGCTAGTGCCCACAGTGGTGCACACCTGTAGTCCCAGCTACTTGGGAGGCTGAGGTGGGAGGATCACTTGAGCCCAGGAGTTTGAACCCAGCCTGGACAACACAGTGAGACCCTGTCTCTGGGAAAAAAAAAGGAAAGAAAAGAAAAAGCCACTGCCCTGAGGTAACTGTTGATGGGAGCTCCTTTCTCGTCCTGAGTTTTATATTGTTGTCCTGATTTGAACCAAAAAAATAAAATCTTGGACTTACCTGCCACACCCTAGTGGTCTGGTTAAGGAGACTGTCACATCCACTGGCCAAAAATTGATCTTCATTTGGGTTTTTATTCATTCATTCAACAAATATTTATTGAATGCCTACTATGTCTTAGATAATGTACTAGGTACTCAGAATATTACAATAAACACTCAAAAATCTTACGGTCTAACAGGGGTACCAGAAAAATAGACCACTAGAATGCAGCATGATAACAATATTTATTGAGTGTTGTACCTTTCAGACTATTTACTTTATCTCCTTTAATATCACAGTTATCTATAAAGTAAGTAAGGAGAGTATATGGAGTGAGTGGAAGAGGAGGCCACAGAGTAAGAGAAACTTACAAGAAGGCCAAAAAGAAGTGATCAGACATTTAAGTGGGAAACGAGAGTTTGGAATTCTAGATACCAAAGGGAGTGCAGTATTTTAAGGAGGGAATCGATGTTGTAAGAAGGGGAACATTGCTGTTCATTTACATGTATCTCAAGCCCCTAGAACAATGCCTGGTACACAGTAGGCACTCTGTTGATATTGGTAGAATGAAGTCTTACAGAAGAGTCAAATAAGATAAAGGACCAAAAAAAATGTCTACAAATGACCGTTTGTGACTATGGCTTCAGTGCCGTGAAAGGGATATAAGCCAGATTGAAGTGAGGCGCTTTCATGGTTGTACATAAAATTGAGTTAGAGTTGGCTTATGTATGTCCATGACATGGTCCACTGAGGACACTCGAATATTTGAATATCTGAGGTTTAGATTAGATAGAGACCTGAAGTGATCTGTTAGCATAGGATGAGGGCACAGAGAGTTAGAGGTTTGTAATGAGTGTTTGTATTAAGCTATATTAGCCGAATAAATTATTTTTTTCTGCCATTGAGGAATCTGAGGCTTTATGTGTTGCTGGAGAAATTCTAACCAGCTTCGTTTTTCATTTATTTATACTATGCATTAGAATGTTGTTTTTCAAGCCTTTAAACAGCTGTGAAATCCTGTGTTCACTGAAGTTTTTTTTTTTTTTTTTTTTTTTGAGACGGAGTCTCACTCTGTCGCTCGGGCTGGAGTGCAGTGGCCGGATCTCAGCTCACTGCAAGCTCCGCCTCCCGGGTTCCCACCATTCTCCTGCCTCAGCCTCCCGAGTAGCTGGGACTACAGGCTCCTGCCACCTCGCCCGCTGGTTTTTTGTATTTTTTAGTAGAGACGGGGTTTCACCGTGTTAGCCAGGATGGTCTCGATCTCCTGACCTCGTGAGCCGCCCGTCTCGGCCTCCCAAAGTGCTGGGATTACAGGCTTGAGCCACCGCGCCCGGCTTGAAGTTTTACATCAAGTCCTGCTGGGTAAATCCAATAAAAGAGCTGGTCTGGCTGCAGTGATGGATGATACTCAGCACACGCACCCCCAAACCCTTGGCCCCCCAGGACTCCATGGGGCCCCGGCAAATTCCCAGTGTTCCTCGGATGCTAGTTGAAAACCCAGTGCTACTGGGCACAGTGGTACATGCCTGTAGTCCCAGCTACTTGGGAGGCTGAGGTGGGAGGATCACTTGAGCCTGGGAGTTTGAATCCAGCCTGGACAACATAGTGAGACCCTGTCTCTGGAACAAAAAAAGGAGAGAACAAAAAAAAGGAAAGAAAAGAAAAAGCCACTGCCCTGAGGTAACCAATGATGGGAGCTCGAGTGGCATGTAAGGAGCCCTTCAGTTTTCATTAGTAGTGAAGAGATGGCAGTAATGAAGATAGGTGGCCTTTCTCGTTTGGGGTTTTATATTGTCGTCCTGATTTGAACCATAGATTTTTGCCTTCTCCTTGCTTTTGGATTTTTTTTTCCCTCAAGGACCCCAGCTTTTAGGGAGTACGTTTTATATTTTACACACCATTCAGCTTGCCCTGTGTTTGTAAAGGCAGCGTATTTGAATATCTGAGGTTTAGATTAGATTGAATTTCACAGACGTGATTGAATATTGGAGTTTTTCTGTTTGCTTTGTTGTTTGTTGGTTTTAATTCTTTTTAGTTTAAGATCTGTTGTTTCTTTGGAGGAGAACAAAGTGTACTAGCAGTTACAGCAGCCAACTGGGTTGGCTTGAGAGGAGATGGACCAAAAAGCAGAGGTAGCCTCATAGGTCGAGGTGCCAGGATGTTGGTTATTTTCTTAAAAAAAAAAATCAGTTCAGACTGCTCTACAGCAGTCTGTCTTCCTGTAGTTCTTATAGGCTAGCTTACATCTTGGACAGAGAGATGCTTATCACATGTGCTATATATATTTCTTTTTCCAGATGGGTAGCAAGAGTCTTCGAAATAAACCCATTTGAGCCCTGGATAACAAGGGATAAAGTGGAGCGGGTGAGTATCTGTGTGGAAAGCGTCTGCCTGGGCTGATGATGGGAAGTTAGACTTACTTTGGTTGCTTGCTTGCTTGCTTGTCTCCTGGCTGTTGTCTGTTTGCTGTTCTTGCTGTCTGCAGTCAGCCTCTCTGCTAGCACTGAAACTCATCCACCTGCCCTGCTCCAGGGGGCGGCTCCTCCATACCTGCTGTCCGTCATTATCAGTGTTTCTTTCTCTGCGTGATCATTCCTGTCAACACACAAAATTACCTCATAGCTCCCCTGCCAAAGCCTCTCTTCCTCCCATCAGTCTTCTAGCTACTTTCCTGTTGTGTCCCTTCACATCCTAACTCCTCCTGACTTCCTCCTAACATCCTGAAGAAACCGTTGACAGTTTCTTCATTCTTTCTTTAACCTACTCCAGTCAGGCTTTTATTCCCATTCCTGCTCTTTTCAAGGTTACCCACAATCTCCTTGCTGCCACATCCAATAGTCAGTTCTCAGACCTCATGTCATGTGCCTGTGCATTTGCTTCCAGGGAGGATGCAAAATAAAATAAAAATATCATACCAATACCACATCTACCTTTGATGACCTATGGACCATATATTGACAAGAAGCAGCCACATTGTCCCCTGAATGCTATCTAAAACCTAAAGGGTAGAGAAGATGAGAAAATAGTGCTTAGGGAACGTGAGAAAGTGGGCAGCTCGCGTACTTTCTTCAGACATTGTTTATGAAAGATCAGGCAGGAGAACTGGTTGTCAGACACTTCAGTTTATCTTACACTAAAGTGTCTCTTACATTTATAATTGAGAAAGTG
Organism: Piliocolobus tephrosceles; assembly: GCF_002776525.5. Lineage (NCBI taxonomy): Eukaryota > Metazoa > Chordata > Mammalia > Primates > Cercopithecidae > Piliocolobus > Piliocolobus tephrosceles. The sequence goes on from NC_045443.1 coordinate 5,003,977, forward strand.
TTGACACAGTGGCCTGAGTGGTTTTGGATTTGGTTTGCAGACTGGCTTACAGCCCTCTGGTAAAAGAATTGCAGACTTTCAGGTGGGTAGGATGAGGGATTGATGCTGCTCTAGGTGCAAATGGATTCTATTCATGCAGTTTGGAATCTGGGATCTTTGCAAACTTGACAGTTCATTGTCTTTCCCTATAAACAAGATGGGTTTGGTTTTCTAGCTCTACAGTGAGCATTAGTCAACCAGGTTGAGCATAGCTGGAGCCAAAAAGTTAATTTTTTTTTTTTTTTAATGGGCAAGGAACAAATGCTGTGTTATCTCCTAAATTCAAAGTTAAAACTGAGTCAGAAAGCCCATGCTCAGAAAACAGGGGCATGCGAGAACTGAGGAATGGACTGGCTCTGCTTTAGCCCTGATTTGATTCCTAAACCCTCCTGTGAAGCCTCCCTGGCAAGTGTGATGACTTGTGCTTCCCTGCCCTAGATTTATTTCTGTTGAAATCTGTATATAGAATGGCTCATGTACCGCCAACATCCTGTGCTCGTGACTCCCACTGGGGACCTCGATCTGATACTTGGTGATCTTGCCCTTTTGGTATCTTAAGCCCTCTTTCTGTGTTCTACTTTGATAGTGATTTGCATGAATCGAAAATTGCCACATATTCTTTGAAAGCAATTAAGTCTCCATACTAGGACTCGTGCCAGCCTGAATGTTTACATGCTTGCTAGGATAGCACTTTGTTCTCGGTCAGTTTTCAGCATTGTCTGCGGTCCTTTGTTTATTCAAAGATGCACATCACAGACATGAAATTGCCTCACCTGCCTGGCTTAGAAGACGTTGGCATTCAGGCAACACCACTGGAACTCAAGGCCATCGAGGTGCTGCGCCGTCACCGCACCTACCGCTGGCTGTCTGCTGAAATCGAGGATGTGAAGCCGGCCAAGACTGTCGACTTTTAGTGCCTCCTGAGCAGCTCTTGGTTTTGGTGTCTTTGGGGTCAGCCCATGTGGTTTGAGCACCCAGCCAGGTCGTCTCTTTAGAGGATCCTGTACACAGTTCCACTATTAAAAACATTTGAGGTTGAATTCTGCAGTATTTTCTTTCTTGATTTACAAAATGAGAAATGCAGTCATTTAGAACTTGAGCATAATTTTTGTTAAACATACATATTTCATAATGACATATATACTGTTTATTCTCTGAAATGCCAGAGTTTGGATTTTCCTGTGACACACCACTTCTAGCATACGTTCTAGAAGACAAGGACCCTTTTTAATGTCAGAATATTGTAAAGACCCCAAGTGATATTTGATTGTTTTTAATCTCCTTTAAATGAGAGAGCGTGCAGTATCCTCTAACCCAAATGTGTTTACCCTGAAGGTGTTTTTAAAATTCGTTTTAATAATGTCCATATGCCTTTTAAAACTAGTAGTACATACATAGAAAACCATTGTCCATAGATTCTCAAACCTCTTGCAGTAATTCCACAGTCTTCTTGGATCTGAGCTATCTGAGGCCCGCCCCATGCCCTTAGTACCAAATCTGGATTATTTCAGACACATAAGTGTAGATAGATTCTCTTCCCATGCAAAGGAGATGCTTCAGCTTCTATGCCAGCAGTGCCAGCACTTAGGAATTAGGACCTTCTAATGAAGTTCTTAAAATTGCAGCCAAGATCCAGATGAACAGTTGGTTTAGTGTTGGCAGATTCCCCCCAGTACAGTACGATTTAAAACCCCGACAATTTATGGTGAAGCCAACAGATCACTATCCTGGGTGACCCAGGGTTGGTCATTGTGTTTCACTGGACTTCAGCCTCCTGATCTATGTTTGGGACAGGGATGTCAGTAAAAACCCTGTTTGATGATGGTAATCCCCTCTCCTCCTTCCAGAGAGAAAGGTGTATCAGTGTTAAAGGTAAGTTCTCCACCTGCCCTTTCTGCCTGCATCAGAATCGTTTTATCTCAAAACGGGCAACAGTGAGCTACTCCAAGTGTGATCCATAGATCACCAGCATTGGAATCATCTTGGGGCTTGTCAGAAATGCAAATCCGGGCTGGGCACAGTGGCTTGCACCTGTAATCCCAACGCTTTTGAGTTGCTGTGGTGGGACCGTCTCTTGAGGCCAGGAGTTTGAGACCAGCCTAGGCAATATGGCAAGACCTTGTCCCTATAAAAGAATTTCAAAGAGTTAGTAGGGCATGGTGGCATGCACCTGTAGTCTCAGTTATTCGGGTGGTTAAGGTATGAGGATTGCTTGAGCGTGGGAGTTCAAGGTTACAGTGAGCTGTGATAGTGCCACTGCACTTCAGCCTTGGGCAACAGAGTGAGAGCCTATCTCAAAACAAAAAAAGGCAGAATCCTAGATTTTGTTCTGTCCCAGGCCTGTTGAATCAGAATGTGTGTTTTAGCACGGTCTCCAGGAGATGTGTGTGCACGTTAGAGTATGAGAAGCCCTGCCCTACAGAAGAGCTGTATCAGAGTTCAGTGTGATTCCTGTTATTAATCCGGGTTGCTGACACCCAACCCAGGCCTGCTGAACCACAGTCTCAGGAAGGAATTTTAGTTTTGTTGAACATTCCAGTTTATTCTCCTGTACGCAAGTGTGTCAGAATCAGCGTACTAGGGAAAGGAACACATACCCAACTTCACATTGTTTCTTCAGATACTACCTGTTATTTTGGATGACACCCCTGCTGGCCATGAGCCAGCCAGTAGGCCAGAGATGGGTGGATTTAATTTGAAAAGGAACTATAATTCTATAATGCACAGTGTCCTCTCTCAGAATATCTACACTTTCTTTCCTTTTTTTGGTTCTTTAAAAATATTTTTTTATTGATACATAATAGATGTAAATATTGTTAGGGTATATGTGGTAGTTTGACATATTCATGTAATCAAATCAGTGTAATTGGGATATCCATCACCTTTACCTTTATGCTAGTAACACTTGAATTACTCTCTTCTAGTTATTTTGAAATATACGGTAGATTAGTATTAACTCTAGTTACCTTACTGATCTATTGAACACCAGGTCTTATTTCTTCTGTCTTAACTGTAATTATCTTCATTTTCCAGCAACGCTATTTCTCATCTCTAACTTGTATCATAACTCAGGATGCAATATACTTCTAAAGCTATAATTCAACCAGGATACTTTTCCCTTCCTGTCACACCCAGTGCCTCGTTTTGTAACAGATGGTTGGTAATGCATCTTCTATTATCCTGATATGGAAGTCATACTTACTCTAACCTGTCTATATACGTAACCAAAATATAATTAATGCCTTATGTAAACAAGAAGTGAAAGGAAAGTAGAACACAGTAAGATGTATATAGAGCACACCAGCACTGAAGACATGAGGAAGTAGTCTGTTGCTTGCGTCCGTGTGGGCAGTCACCACGGATGCGGTAACAAATGCAGACTGGTCTGATGCAGGGGTGGGTTGTAGTCTCCATTTGAATGCCATCAGCAGCGTTGCTGTGATGTCAACTTTTGAAATAGTGAATGACTTCTAGTAAAGTCCAGAACAGCATAGAATAGAATCCTCTCGAAATTTACATGGTACTTGCATTCTTAGAACACTCAACACATATTAAACCCATACCAAAGATCCTTTATATCTGTAAAACAGATTCTAAGTTCAGATGACTATAAGTAGGTTTTCGAAAGTCATGCGATGTGTGTTTAATTCTTCATTTTTGTTTTCTGATACCACGGTATGCCTATTCCTCTACATGTCCACAGTGCTCTTTAATCATTGTTTTACCACAAAGAAGTGATAAATACTTGAGGTGATGAATATGCTAATTATACTGATTTGATTACTATATAGTGTATACATCTATTGAAACATCACATTGTATCCCGTAAATGTACAATTATTGTGTGTCAGAAATAAAACTTAAAAAATGCTAAATTCTTAAATATGGCATTCTTTAAATACCAATATGCAGAGATTATTTCCAAATTTAGCAAAAAATATTAATAAGCGTTTGAATCTCTACATTCTCGATACTTAATTTTAAGTCTTTCAGAGCTTGGAGACCTTTACTAACTGGATTGGTTCATACCTCCTGTTTGAACAAAATACCTTAGACTGGGTAATTTGAAAATAGTAGAAATATATTTCTCACAGTTTTGGAGACTGGGAAGTTCAAGATCAAGGCACCAGCAGATTTGGTATCTGGTGAAGGCTGCTCTTTCTGCTTCAAAGATGGTTCCTTCTGTCTGTGTCCTCACATGGTGGACATAGGTAGAAGGGCAAAAAGGGACTAGGGCACTCTCTTCAACCTCTTATATAAGAGCACTAGTCCCATATATGAAAGCAGAGCTCTCATGACCTAATCATCTCCTAAAGGCCCTCCCCGACCCCCGCCAATACTATTGCACTAGCGACTAAATTCAACATTGATTTTGGAGTGACACAAACATTGAAGCCATGGCACTGACTAAGGAAACAATTTTACCATCCTAAGCTAGTGGGTATCACCCTCTCAGTGTATGGAGATTGCGTATCACCAGGAACTGGAAGCTGGGCATAGGATCTAGGACCCTCATATCCAGAGTGATTCTTTTCATAAGGAGGGATGGGACTGTGAGTCTCCATTTATAGGGGCTCTCCCCACAGAGACTTCAAGCCACATCCTTCTTGGGATTCAGGTTGCACATTACCCGATTCTCACAGTTGATTTGAGCCTGCAAGACTGTAAACCCATCCCATTATCATGTTTTCACTCCTCGTTTACCTACATTTATCATTAAACCTTTGTGATTCAGCAAATCTATTTACCTTATGATTCTACTTTAAATTCCTTTCATGTTCTTCCTTGGCCCTCCTGTGTATTTCCCGCAGCTTTGCTAGGCCTTAAGATCATCTCACATTCTTCATCCTAATGATAAAAATAAATTCTGTGGGCCGGGCGTGGTGGCTTTTGCCTGTAATCCCAGCACTTTGGGAGGCCGAGGAGGGTGCATCATGAGGTTAGGAGTTCAAGACCAGCCTGGCCAATATGGAGAAACCCCATCTCTACTAAAATATATAAAACATTAGCCGGGCGTTGTGGTGCCCACCTGTAGTCCCAACCCAGGAGGGAGACTGAGGCAGGAGAATCGCTGGAACCCAGGAGGCAGAGGTTGCAGTGAGCTGAGATCATGCCACTGCACTCCAGCCTGGGAGACAGAGTGAGACTCTGTCTAAAATAATTAATAATAATAATAATAATGTTATATGATGGAAGCATATATGGGAATATATGCAAAGATCTGTGAGAAGATAAGGATCTCTGGAAGGATCCAGGAAAAACTCTATAGAAAATGTATTTTTAAAGCTGCGTCTTGATGTTAACCTGCTGAAATGTGTGTGTTGGACTGGGGTGAGGAGGAAGCAGTCATTCATGCTGTGAAGAGAACAGCATGAGCAATTGCAGTGGGGCATGAGTGAGTGGGTGGTTATGAGTGGGAGGCAGAATCAGTGAGTTGGGAGGGGCACACATGAGTTTAACCTTTACCTTGGAGGCGATGCAGAGCAGGTGAATTCCGTACAGATTTGGCTTCCGATAGGAGTTCTACTACTTCTTAATTGTGAGATTGGACAAGTCACTTGACCTCTGTTTGCCAGCCTCAGTTTTCTTGTGTATAAAGTGGGGGTGATAGTAATGACTACGTGATGGGATTGTGATGAGGAATTAAATGAGATCATGCATGTAAAATGCTGAGCCCTGTACATAATAAGAACTAAGTAAATGTGAGCCATTATCATTTAAGTAGGGAATATCATGCCCATCTGAGTCCATACATTTGTTTCCTGACTTAATGAAATAGCTGCCATTCCTGAGAGGGAGGGATTCCTATTTCCTAAATGATGGAAACAGGGACTTATAGAAGGTAAATTGCCCCATTATTAAGTAGCTGAATTGGTTTTCCAACCTGGATCTATCTGGCTACAAAACTGACGCCTTGTTCCAGGAAGGATTTAAGGATGCTCAGGAGGAAGACAGTCCCAGAGTTACACTGTCCCACTGTTACACTTCATGGAGTGAATGGGAGGTGTAGTGGAATGGAGGGCATCTTGGAAGAAACCTTTCCTGTGAAGGAAAATCCAAGAGAGAATGAAGTAAGGAGAGACTTCAACTTGAAAAGATTCGGTGAGAGAAGGAAAGGGGCTGTTTACAATAGGGAAGAGACTAGAAGAAAGTCTGAACTCAACTCCATGGAAGCAGAGCGTGGTGGGGTTTTCGAGAGCTGGGTGAGAGTGTAAAAGTACTGGGAGCAATAAGCCATCTGGATGCTGTAAGGGCCAGGGTGAGGGGGGGGTCATGGGTCATCTGTGTTTGCTGATTGGCTTTATCCACAGGAAGAGTAAACATCTCATCTTCATGCCAGGAAGTAGTCCTGCAGCTTGGAGCAAGGTGCCCACCAAAGTTAGGCACATCCCACAGAAAGTGGGAGAAAGGGGTGCTGTCTCCTTTTGTGATTACATTTCAGAGAATGGTTCCCATGGGTCCTTGAGAAAGACATTCCTGGGTTGTAAAACTGGCAAGAGGCTGAGGGAAGATGTATGTCTCAAAGGGGAAAGAAATAATTTATAATTTTAAGTTTTCTAATGCTCTAAGGGAAATCAGGGGCCTAATATTAGTGATGTGGTTTGGATGTCCACACCCAAATCTCATGTTGAAATGTAATCTCCAGTGTTGGAGTTGGGGCCTAGTGGGAGGTGATTGGATCATGGGGTAGATTTCTCATGAAAGGTTTAGTACCATTCTCTTGGTACAATCCTCAAGATAGTGAGTTCTTGCAAGATCTGGTTATTTAAAAGTGTGAGGCAATTCTCCCTACCCCTTGTTCCTACTCCTGCCATGTGAGATGCTTGCTCACCTTTCACCTACTGCCATGACTGGAAGCTTCCTGAAGCCTCCCCAGAAGCAGATGCCTACGTAATGCTTCCTGTACAGCCTGCAAAACCATGAGCCAATTAAACCTCTTTTCTTTGTAAATTACCTAGACTCAGATATTTGTTTATTGCAATACAAGAATGGCCTAATCGAGTTAGGAAGAAGCCTGTCTGAAGTGCAGTCAGGCTGAGGGGAGCATTTAGGCCATCTTGATGGGGGAAATCTTTTAGTACCCTAATGTGAGCTGATGATGATGATGGCAGAGAGGGAGGGTATAACTTGTGCCTGGCCCTAAAGGGAATGGAAGGGCCAGAATCCAGAGCGTAGGTGGGATTGCGTGGGCTGACAGGTAATAGTATATGATAGCATAGTATATGATAGCATGTGTGTGAGTCCATTTTATATTGCCATAAAGGAATACCTGAAGCTGGGTAATTAATAAAGGAAAGGGGTTTATTTGGCTCACTGTTCTGCAGGCTGTACAAGCATGGCACTGACGCCTGCTTGGCATGAACCACCATGCCTGGCCAGAGCTTTATTTTTAGTCACTAGGCTTTCCTTTAAAATCTCTGTACTAGGCCGGGCACTGTGGCGCGCACCTGTAATCCCAGCACTTTGGGAGGCTGAGGTGGGAGCATCACTTGAGCCCAGGAGTTTGAGACCAGCCTGGGCAACATAGCGAAACTCCATCTCTTTAAAAAAACAAAGCACTTGAAGCAGGAGTTTTTATCTGTCATAATCACTGCTATGTCCACAGCACCTAAAACAGTGCCAGGCATCTGTTGAATAAATGAGTGAATGAGGTGGTGAGTCTTTCTTTACACCTAGATGAACACTCCATCAGACCCCAAATTGTTCCGGTCTTGTTCAGGTAATAATTTTAATTCTATAATAAAATCTCAAGTTATAATAGGCTCAGTTTGATAATTAGGATGCCCAGTGTTGTGTTATAATTAAAGCCTTAAATTTCCTCTCTGCCCCACAGCTGGGGTCCAAGAAGACCACGTGGCAGGCTACTTTTCTGTATTTTCATTTATCTCCACCCCCAGTTTACCGGCAGTGGTTATCCTCTCTCCAAGACTGGGCCAGAGTTGAGAAGGGCAGTCTTACAAGTCAAGGGTCTTTGCTGACAGATGTCTGGGCCTTCTTGACAGCAGGTGTTTAAAGCTGAATCTGGTTCTACGTTCAGGAAAGTGATGGTTTGAGATGGTAACTGAAGCTGTAGAAGTAGATGTTGAGGATAAAGTATCATTAATAAAACATTGCCCATTAACACTTTAGCACAAATTAAACCTAGCTATACCTCACTGATAAGGACCTGAATGGCCAAATAATGAGGATTGATTTATGGATGTAGGGGGTGCAGGGGGAATTGGGTGGAAGAAGTAGTAAGAAATTCTAATTAAGGAATCATAAGGGAATTGAGATTAGTCTCACCTCGACATTTTATAATGGAATACACTGAATAAAAAACAAGAGAAGTGACAGCTTTATAGCATCTGATTGGGGAAAAACACATCTTTTCTGGGGCTAGACAGTCCATAAACAGGACTTGGAAATGGAAGTGTAGGGGGAGATCCTGTTGTACTTCAGTGGAAAACTATGCATTGTCTGGAATCTAGACTCTGGACGAAGACATGTCCTTCCTGGCTATGTGATTTTGATTCTATGGGAGGTATCTTACAACTCTGTAAGCCGTAGGTAACTGATAGCAGAGCAAAATAATTCTTGTCTATAGATGTGTAAATTGTGTCTTAACGTAGATTCAGCCAACCTCCTTCCCCAGTTTTGCTTCTATTAGCACATTTATTTCAGTAATTTTGATCTTTGGATTCTCCTTGGACAGTCCTCACTAAAAGATTAAATAAAATTTCTGGCATGTGCTCTTCTTTTGCATCTGTTTGAGAGCTGCAGTTTTTACCTTCATTTCAAAATTATCCTTTAACCAAAGGGACAGTGGCGAACTAGGCAGCCGGAGCTGCCCACTCCAGGTGATTGTTACCAGGGGAGGGTGCTGACCAGTGTTGCCAGATCTCCAGTTTTTCAAGGGAAGCTGAAAATCTCATTTTTGTCAATATGTGAAACTTCTTTATGTTTCAATACTGGCAACTAATTGAAAAAAAAAAAGTGTGCCTAAGAAAACTCACCCGTGGTGGGACCTGTTCCATTGGCCACCTTGTTGGGTCAGGGAAACGGGGGACATCTGGATCTAAGAAGTGCTGTATGCTGACCTGAAGTTGACCCAATACTCCTCATATGTTTTCTCGTTCTCACCACAGCCTTGTGAGGTAGATATTGTCATGCCATTTTACGGGACAGCAACAAATATGCCAAGTGTCAGCGAGTAAATGGCAACAGCAGGACCAGACCCAGATTTACTGTCCAGTGCAGTTTTGCTGGGAGCAGTGAGAGGTGGAGGAGGAATCTAAAGGGCTTGCTTTACAATTTTGCCTAGAGCCAGTCCACATCCGAGACATGTGAGGTAATAAGAAATGCGAGTTGGGAGATCCTTTAACAGAATGGGATGGGTGGATTTACAAAAAAGCTTCCATAACCTGCCACGTTCTCCAAGTAACCTTGGATGTGTGCTCCATTTGGCTTTTTTCTCCAAGCAGGTTTTTAAAGGCAGAAAGGGGAACCAGGCGGGAGCTGATGCAAAGTTGTTTGTCAGGAATTCTCATTGGTTTATAGAAGTAACATTGGTTAGTGATTGGCTATGCATTGTTGAATTATAGGGTATGAGCTATGGTGTTCAGCATGTGGCACTGTTAGATTAATTGATAGCTACTTGTGTTAGTCAGTCTAGAGTCCATACAGCAGGCAGCTTCAAGAGGTGATTACTTAGCTCAAGGTGGGTGAGTGGGACATGACTGTTGTCTCATTTCAAGGGCTGTCTGAGCCAGGTAATTTAGAGGAGGCTCACATTCCTCAGATCAAAGTTTCTTTTCCTTTCTCATCCAAATGACTTTTATCAGTGATTACTAGGTTTTGAAGCCTAATACTTAGATTCTTTTTCTAGGAAAGGCTGAATCTAATGGTTGTAAACCAAAATAAAAACAAAACCATGAGGCTGGGTGTCGTGGCTCGCGCCTGTAATCCCAGCACTTTGGGAGGCTGAGGTGGGCGGATCACCTGAGGTCGGGAGTCTGAGACCAGCCTGACCCACACGGAGAAACCCCTCTCTACTAAAAATACAAAATTAGCCAGGCTTGGTGGCGCATGCCTATAATCCCAGCTACTTGGGAAGGCTGAGGCAGAAGAATCACTTGAACCTGGGAGGTGGAGGTTGCAGTGAGCTGAGATTGCGCTATTGCATTCCAGCCTGGGCAACAAGAGCAAGATTTACCTACAGTTGCATAGCTGATATGTGGCAAAACATGAAAGTCCGGAGCTCTAAACCAGTATGTCTTGTGGTGCTCATAATTATATGCTCTGAAATAAAGCAAAAAAGCAGACTATATTACATGCTAATCACTGATAAAACAAATCTTTCTGCAATGCCGGTTCAATTGCCTTCATTGATTATTGCAGAATTTTCTATTTGATTCACTTTGGTGAACTCTTATGACGTTTTAGATGTTGTGCTAGGTGTTGGGGGTTCCAAGCTAATTAAGAAATTGACACTACTCCAAAGAAGACCTCCTAATTGGTCTCTTTACTTTTGATCTCTACTCATTCTGAATCTCATCGTTGTCTGAATTTTCTCCTTAACGGAAAAGCTTGAATTTTTATTTCCTTATTTAAAAATGCGAAATGATTCTCTCATAATAAAGTAAAACCTTCTGAGCAGGGCCAGGGTTGGAATGAGGGTCAGAACGGGAATTTAGTTCAATAGGGATAATTATGTTCATTTTAGGTATGTGGACCCGTGATTTTGGGAAATCAGAAGGGCGGTTTCAAAGATCACAGCTGGCATTGTGGCTAAAGTCAGTTCTGAAGGCACAGATTTGAGGACCATCAATGCTGAGTCCAAAGGGAAAGAAGAGCCCTTGAAACGGGATACAAGTAGGAGATAGGCTGAGGATGCTGGAGAATAATCCAGAAACTCTCAGGGCTCCAGGGTCTTGGCATGGCCACCTCAAGTCTTTTCTGCATGAGGCCACTTAGTTCCTTTGCTTTTGAAGAAAATGGCAAAATTGATACAGATGATCCCCTGACATATTGGGATTATATCCCAATAAATCCATCCGAAATGGAAAATACTGTAGTTGAAAATGCATTTAATATACTTAGCCTACTGAACATAATTGCTTGGCCTAGCCTACCTTAAACATGCTCAGGACACTTACATTAGCTTACTGTTGGTCAAAATTATCAAACACAAAGCCTGTTTTATCATACGATGTTAAACATCTCATGAAATTCATTGAATACTGTACTGAAAGTGAACCCCAGAATGGTTGCATGGGTACTCAAAGTACAGCTTCTACTGAATGTGTGTTGCTTTTTTTTCTTTTTGAGATGGAGTCTCACTCTGTCGCCCAGGCTGGAGTGCAGTGGCATGATCTCAGCTCACTGCAAGCTCCGCCTCCCGGGTTCACGCCGTTCTCCTGCCTCAGCCTCCCGAGTAGCTGGGACTACAGGTGCCCACCACCATGCCCAGCTAATTTTTTGTATTTTTAGTAGAGACGGGGTTTCACCGTGGTCTCGATCTCCTGACCTCATGATCTGCCCGCCTCGGCCTCCCAAAGTGCTGGGATTACACCCGGCCGCGTGTTGCTTTTGCACCATTGTAAAGTGTGAACAGTGAGTCAAACCATATAGTAAGTTGAGGACCATCTGTACGGCATCGAGGTCCCCAGGACCTGAACATAAGTGGTATAAATTATTCCCACTCCTGGATAAATATTTGTTCCAGGAAAGCAGGTAAATTTGCATGATACAAATCTTCAAATTACATTTGCCCAGTTTGGAGATGAGGATCCAGCGTGGGGTGACAAACAGTGTTTTCTCATCAACACCATAAGTAATTCTGCAAAGGACATGCTGTACACTTTGCCCAGATTTGTGATTATTTCTTCAGGAAATGGAATTACTGGGCTAAAGGGAGTTAACATCTTTAAGGTTCTAGTTAACCGCTGAGAAACTGGCCTCAAGAAAGACTGGATAATGTATATACCTGTCAATTGCAGCCCATCATTGCTGCTGCTAAATATATTCCTTTAAATGTTTTTCTATTTAATAGGGTGTAAAGGGCATTTTATTTTTTATTCAATGTGGCTTACTTTGATCATGAATAACTTTCTTATGTTTATTGGTCATTATACTTCTTATGAAGATTATTTGCGTATTTTCTTATTGAGATGATCATCTTTCTTTAACTGGCATGTGACATTTTACACAGCAACGTTATTAATCCTATACCCTGTTGAATGTGGAAAAACCTTGACTGCTCTCACACTACAACAGTCAACGCATAAGACCTCTGTGATTACATCTCTGTGTGTGTGTGTGTGTGTGTGTGTGTGTGTGTGTGTGTGTCGGGGTTGGGGACATTCTGCAGTGGACACCAGCTGGGTGTCTTCAGTTTAATTCTGACACTATCCACCTGAGATAGCATAAGATCCCACAGATTGAGGACTCAGTCCCATAAGACTGCTCCTCACTTCCAATGTCCATCCCAAGCCTTAAGTTTTTCTACCTGTGCTTCTGACCTTTTGGCTGCAAATCAGGGATCCCACAACCTTTTCGTTTAATTTGCTAGAGCAGCTCAAAGAACCCAGGGAAACTTTGACCAGTTTATTATAAAAGATATTACAAAGGATACAGATGGAGATGCATAGGGTGAGGTATGGGGGAAGGGATGCAGAGCGTCCATGCTCTCTCTGAATGTGCCGCCCTCCAGGAACCTCCCCATGTTCAGCAATCCAATATGAAAAGAAAATAAAATCTCAGGACCCCAATTCACTATGCAAAAAGGAAAAAACTAAGCTAAAACCTGATTGTGCAAAAAACTGCCTTTCCTTTTGTTCCTAAGCAGATAGCTACAGATAAAATGTTAAATATCTCCACAGGTAGCTACTCTGTGTTCACCTTAAGTGCCGATTTACTGAATGTGAGACAAATAGATAATTGACTATTCCCCTACCTGTTCCGTTTCTCTTACAACATGTGGATTCAGTAATGTGACCATACCTTTAAATATTGGAAGCTTCAAAATTATCTTTGGAAAAAGGCATGGACCACAGATTGTTCCTATGGATTTGTGTTCCTTTTTTCCTGGCATGTCCTTACCCTTGGCAAAATAAACTTCCAAATGGATTGAGACCTGTCTCTCATACATTTTGGTTAACACCAGAGAACTCTCTGAACCAAGTCCTTTTGTGTTTCTTTAGAGACTTCATTATATAGGAATGATTGATTAAGTCACTGGCCTTTAGTTATCAATTTAACCTTAAGCCCCTAGTGATCAGGGCATGGGGCTCAAACTCTAACCCTCTAATCCTACTTGGTGTTTTCAGTGACCAGCCCCCATCCCGAAGCCACCCAGGGGCTACCAACCGTCAGTCAACTCATGAGCATGCAAAAAGACATCGCTTTGGGCCAGGCGCAGTGGCTCATGCCTGCAATCCCAGCACTGTAGGAGATCGAGGTAGGCAGTTTGCTTGAGCTCAGGAGTTTAAGACCAGCATGGGCAACATGGCAAAACTCCATCCCTACTAAAAATTACCCGGGTATGCTGTTGTGCGCCTGTAGTCCCAGCTACTTGGGAGGCTGAGGTGTGAGGATCTCTGGAGCCCAGGAGGTGGAGGTTGCAGTGAGCTGAGATCATGACACTGTATTCCAACCTGCAAGACAGAGCCAGAACCTGTCCCAAAAAAAAAAAAAAAAAGGCATTGCTTTGAAGATTCTAAGGATTTTAGGAGTTATATGCCAGGAAATAAATCCAAAGACCAAATACTAATATATATTTTATAATATCACGCTTTTGTTACACTTTTTTTTGGGTGATTACTTGATTTTTAATATATAGAAGTTTACATTTTTATCTATTGAAATGTATTAAAGATTTATCTGTCAAAGATTTTCATTTGTAGATTCTTCCAGTATTCTTCTCTTCTAATATCAAGTTAATACTTACTCATATTTTCTTACTTTTTTAATGTTTAACTCTAAAACATCTGAATTTTATTTCAGAACAGAGTATGTAGTGAATCTATGAGTATGTAGGACTTCCTGTGCTTTTTCTGTTGCTTACTAAGTAACCTTTTCTTTAGTCGATAATGTGTTATACCATCTACATCATAGGATAAAGGTTAAATGCATGAATTCTGGAATCAGCCTGCCTGGTTTTAAATCCTAACTTCAACAACTGCTGGCTTGGTGATCTTGGGCAAGTTTTTTTTTAACCCCTCTCTGCCTCAGTTTGCTCATTGTAAAATGGTTTTAATAGTGTCTACTCACACGATGGTTGTGAGAATTGAATGAATTAATGTATCTAGAGCACTTTGAAGCATGCCTGAAACATGATTAAATGCCACATATGTGTTGGCTATTATTATGTACCTAATTTTATCACTATTTGGGTCTGGTTTGGAACTCTACTGTTTCACTGATTACTTTGTGTCAAGCTGAATTCTATTTTAATTATTGTAGCTTTATAGTCTTTTTAATGTCCAGTGAAGTACACCAAAAATCTACCTTGGTACTCGATGGATCAAGATATTGGATGAAATGAGAAATGATAGAATTGGGCTCAGAGAGGAAGAGCACGTTGTCTTCAAGAAAACATTTTGGAGAATCAACAGTTCACTGTATTGTTTCATTTATTTATTAATTCTTTTATTCAGCATTTATTAAGACACTGCTATGTGTTGAACTCTATGCTAGGTTGTGCAAAGCAGAGATGAAGGAGATGCTTTATCTTTAAGGAGCAAAAGTCTAGTGGGGAAGACATGTACGTTAACAGATAAATTAAAACAGCTCTGTAGAGCTTTTACAGAGATACAAGCCACATGGGAATGCAGGGAGCACTTCACTGGCTGAATAGGGAGTTAGGAAAAGCATCACAGGGAAGCTGACGTGTAAGCTGGATCTCACAGGATAGGAGTTTGGCACACCATGAAGTGAGAGAAAAGGGGAAGGATGTTCTAGGAGGGGGAACAAAGACATTGCACTATAAAGAAACTTGGCTGGTCAAAAGTAGCAGGGGTCAGGCATGCACACGTACAGCGTGTTAAGAGGCTTGGACCTCATCCAGCTGGAAATAGTAGCCACTAAAGGGCTTGAAGCAAAACAGTGATAGCAGATTTGTGTTTTAGAAAGATCTCTCTGATTGTACCATGTAAAGGGAGTCAGAAGGGGGCAGAGCTGGAGGCGGGAGACCGGCTGGATCTGGGGAAGTCATTCAAGCAAGACCTGATGATAGCTCAGAATAGTGGATAGAAAGACATGGATCAGTTTGAGGGATATTTAGAAAGTTGAATGCGTGCTTCTGGTGATAAAGTGGATGTGGAAGATGAAGAATCACAGATGCTTCCAAAGTTCTTGGCTTGGGAACCTTGCTGGCTGGTGGTACCATTGACCAAGACGTGGAACATTGGAAAAGAAGCAGATTTATAAGGGGAAAAAGATAAAATCAAAACTTTGAGGGTTGACTTTAAGAAATAGCCTGTGGAACATGGAAATATTCAAAAAGCAGAAAGGTATTTGACTAATACACCTATGAAAAAGGCAAACCTAATTAGTGACCAAAGAAATGCAAATTTAAATGACAATAAAGGATTTTTCCCCATGTAGCATATTAGTTAATAAACATTTCAAACGTTAGAAAGCATTGATTTAACCTCCCTCCCTCCCTCCCTCCCTCCCTTTCTTTTTCTTTTTATTTTTTAGCAGTCTAACACTTTCTTCAGCTGAAATCTTCCTTTTCTGGTAGCTTATGTATGAAACAGGTAAGAGCAGGATACTCTGGTAGATGCAGGAAACAGCACAGAGCATAGAAGCCTTAGTGCTCTGCTGACTCCTCGTTCCCCTTCTGACCCTTACATCATTCCCACTGCATTTGTATGGAGTCCTCAGAGCTTCTCAGAGCATGGTGGGAAAAACCACTGGCTTAGAGCACTAGGCATAAAAAGCCAAGCTCCTTGGAAAGGTAGAACTAGTCTTAGTTACTGGCAGCCGAGTTTCCTAATGGCAAACTGCCCAGGAAAGGGAAGGATGGCCAGAAAGGCTTCATAGGCAGCTGTGTTGGGGTGGGAGAAGGAACCCTGGGAAGTAGGGTCAGGCTCTTTCCCAGGATCCACCTCAGCCCTGAAGCACAGAACCTTTAGTACAGCCACTCCACCAGTTTGGAGGGTCATGCCATCACTTGTCTGAATAAATCATCTGCATTCACAATCAAGCCAAGATACCAACTACGTACATAGATACACACGCCTAACAAATATGCCTGACGAGCTGTTTCTTTGGCTATCGTCCTGAAAAGGTGTGAGAAAATGTATATGTTAACGCTCCAGAGGGATGGATGGGAGTCTATTCCCAGAGAGACAGAAGTATGACAAAACCTCAAAATAAGTTTTTGAACACATTTCTCTCCCTGCCTCCCAAATAAGCTCATTGTGGCAACATTAGGAATGTCTAACAGAAGTCACAGCAATAGCAACAGCTGCCGCAGAAGCATCCACAGCCCAGGCTGCCTCCAGCCCTTCACAGAAATAGCAGTCTTCACTCACTCCACCACTACCCCCACCACCACCACCACCGCACATGCACAGAGCACCTTGTCATCTGTGGATGCTCCTCTCACAATCCCTCTTCCTGCCCTAATGATGTGCACCATCCCAGCACTGGATGAAACTGGTCCTGTCCTATCTGGGCTATCCCTGGTCCAAAGTCTATAGCTAAGAGCTCAGGGTTCCAAGGAAGGAGAAAGAGAAAGCAAATACCAGGAAATCATTTCATTTATTTAGCAGCCTCTCTGGCTCTCTCACATTTCTTCAGTGATTTCAGAAAAGGAATTTTTTTTTTCTGGAGTTTCTGATTGCCTTTATTTTTCTCATTCTGAAAAGACACATGCTTTAATTGTATCATTAGAATCTTCTATTTTGTTAATTCTTCAGTCTTATTAATATTCATATAAAAGTCTTTATTGTTTAGGAGAGGAATAGCTGGATCATAGTGTAGGTCTATGCTTAACTTTATGAATGATTGTTCTGGAAACACCAGTTAAGCCATGTTGATTATGTTGTTCAGATCTTCTATATCATCACTGTGGTAGACAGAATTCTAAGATGGGCCTTATGATCCCCACTCCTTGATACTACTCTCATGATTATATTATGTTATATGGCAAAACAGGATTTTGCAGATACAATTAAGTTTACTAAGTTGACCTTAA
Source organism: Piliocolobus tephrosceles (assembly GCF_002776525.5). Classification (NCBI taxonomy): domain Eukaryota; kingdom Metazoa; phylum Chordata; class Mammalia; order Primates; family Cercopithecidae; genus Piliocolobus; species Piliocolobus tephrosceles. The sequence continues at coordinate 5,021,204 of NC_045443.1, forward strand.
GATAAATAGATTGTCTGAGTAGACTTGCTACATTCATATGACCCCTTTAAAAGCAAATAGTTTTCTCTGACTAGTAGCTGAAGAGGAAGTCAGAGGGGCCCTGAGCATGAGGAGGATGTAATGTACCGTTGCAGACTTTGATGAGGGAGGGGGCCAGGTGGCAAGGAATGCAGGTAGCTTCTAGGAGCTGACAGAGGCCCTGGCTGACAACCAGTAAGGAACTGGGGACCTCAGTTCTACAACCGCAAGGAACTGCATTCTGCCAACAACCTGAATGACCTTGTAAACAAATTCTTCCCCAGATACTACAGATAAAACCCCAGGCCAGCTGACACCTTGATTTTGGCCTCCATAAACATTCAGCAGAGAACCCACCTGAGATAGCCCAGACTTCTGACATTCAAAACTGTTATTTTAAGCCACCAACTGTGTGATGATTTGTTACGCGGCAATAGGAAACTAATAAATATACTTACTAACTTTTTATTCTATTTTTTTGTCTATTATTCTCTCCACAGTTGTAGATATGTATATTTAACTTTAGTTCTGTCAGTTTTTGCTTCATGTATTTCGATGCTCTGTTATGTGGCTGTTGACTGAAATGAGGGCTGTTGAGGCAGATATTATTTTATTTATTTTATTTTTAATAGAGATGGGGTCTCACTCTGTCGCCCAGGCTGATCTCAAACCCGTGGGCTCGAGCAGTCTTCCTGCCCCAGCCTTCCAAAGTTCTGGGATTATAGGCATGAGCCACTGTGCCTAGCCAGCAGAAATAATTTGATAAAGGTTTATTGGAAGCCAAATGTAAGGATTGACTTGGGAAAACACACCAACAAAGTTGCTCATGTTCTGGAGTCTGTTACAAATCGCAAGGCTTTTATAGAAAAATTTAGGAGCAGGGAGGGGGACTCCTTCTAACAAACTTGTCCTTTTTCATTAGAGGGTTCAGTACAAAGGTTATAATCATTGAATACACATTACAACATACAGCCTAAAATGTCTACATGCAAGACCATCAGTAAAACTTCATGATTCGGCAATAAATCAGCATCCTTTTCAATGCCAGTAGGTTATGCATCAATCATTGCATCAATAATTTGCAGAACTCATGGTAAGATTCTTTATTCAAGGACAGAATGTCACCATAAGACCTTCCCAAGGTGGGTTATTTTGAAAGACTGTTGGGCGAGCGTGTTGGCTCACGCCTGTAATTCCAGCACTTTGGGAGGCCAAGGAGGGTGGATCATGAGGTCAGGAGTTCAAGACCAGCCTGGCCAACATGGTGAAACCCCGTCTCTACTAAGAATACAAAAATTAGCTGGGCATGATGGCGCGCACCTGTAGTCCCAGCTACTAGGGAGGCTGAGGCAGAATAATCACTTGAACCTGGGAGGCAGAGGTTGCAGTGAGCCAATTGTGCCATTGCACTCCAGCCTGGGTGACAGAGGGAGATTCCGTCTGAAAAAGAACAAAAAAAGAAAGACTCTTAAGTAAATTGTCAAATGCAGCCTGAAGGTTATCAAGGTATGTATAAATTTAGAATTTTTATGTCCTATTGACTAATTGGTCTTTTTATTATTACAAAAATTACTTCTTTATCTCTGATAATACTACTTGTTTGAAGTCTTTCTTGTCTGATATTAATATAACCACACCAATTTTCTTATCCTTAGTAAGTTTTTTTTTTTTTTGATATTTCTTTTACAAATCTTTTACTTTTGACACACTTGTGTCTTATATTTAAGATGAGTCTCTTGGTGAGGATCAAAGAACTACCTATTGGGTACCAGGCTTATTATCTAGGTGACAAAATAATCTGCACACCAAACCCCTGTGACATGCGATTTACCCATATAACAAACCTGCACGTGGACCCTTGAACCTAAAATAAAAGTTGGAAAGAGAAGATAAAATTTTTAAAAAGTCTATTGTAAGCAGAATATAGTTGAGCCTTGCCTTTTATCTAATGTAGCCCGGGGTGAGCACGCGTTTTCTGTGGCAGACCAGATAGTAAACATTTTTGGCTTTGTGGGTCATAAGGACTCTGTCACAACTACTCATTCATTTATGTATTCCAACAAGATTTTGTTTTCCAAAATAGATTGGATGTGTAATTTCTGGTTCAACATGTGAGAAGCTTAAGGGTCATCACCTTATCCTAACAATCATTTAGATATCTCTGCTTATATATTAGTCATCTATTTTCGCCTGCTGTCTACTTTGATCATTAGTGAAATTACCGTATTAACCGTGGTTATTTTAAATTCCTAGTCTGAAAACTCCAGCATCCCTGCCATACCTCAGTCTGGTGCTAATGTTTGCCTTCTCACCTCAAACTGTGTTTTTTGCCTTTTCAAATTCAATTTTATTTTACCCCATAGTTGGGACAGGATGACTAAAGGTGACTGGAGTTGGATATCTCTCTCCTCCCAGGTCACTTAGGCTCTGACAAAACTCCCAGTCAGGTTAGGCTCAGGCTTGTTAAGAAGAATAGAGTGGTCCGCCTGTAATCCCAGCACTTTGGGAGGCTGAGTTGGGCGGATCACGAAGTCAGGAGTTTGAGACCAGCCTGGGTAACATGGAGAAACCCCGTCTCTACTAAAAATACAAAAATTAGCCAGGTGTGGTGGCGAACGCCTGTAATCCCAGCTACTCGGGAGGCTGAGGCAGGAGAATCACTTGAACCCGGGAGGCAGAGGTTGCAGTGAGCTGAGATCGTGTCATTGAACTCCAGCCTGGGCAACAAAAGAAAAACCCCGTCAAAAAAAAAAAAAAAAAAAAAAAAAAAAGACTGAACAAACTGAAAATCAACAGCTCTTCTTATTCAAATTTCTCTCAGAAATTTGAGCCCACAGGGCAAACCACTGCCACCAAAATGGGAGAGACAGACGGGCAGGTACAGAGGATCACAACTCATCAGAATAGAAACCCACAACAGAAACTTATGAGGGACCTGTACTGGGACAGGAAAACCTAAACTGGATGAATTGCTAGAGCCTCAGTGTGGACAAGTCTTGAGAGTTAAAATCTCCAGGGCTGTCAGATATTAGGGGGCCACATACACTTTTATGAATTTTACCTCCAGGAGCTGAACCAGGTTCTCACAGTGAATCTCAAACAGCCCCTTATGCTCTGGCAGCAGTGGGAGAAAAGTAGACATTTTGAAGTAAGCTAGACCACTCTATTCTTCTTCTTTGTTTGAGACGGAGTCTCCCTCTGTCTTTGTCGCCCAGGCTGGAGTACAGTGGTGCTATCTCGGCAAACTCCGCCTTCCAGGTTCGCACCATTCTCCTGCCTCAGCCTCCCGAGTAGCTGGGACTACAGGGGCCCACCACCACGCCCGGCTAATTTTTTTGTATTTTAAGTAGAGACAGGGTTTCACCGTGTTAGCCAGGATGGTCTCGATCTCCTGACTTCGTGATCCACCCACCTCCGCCTCCCAAAGTGCTGGGATTACAGGCGGACCACTCTATTCTTCTTAACAAGCCTGAGCCTAACCTGACTGGGAGTTTTGTCAGAGCCTAAGTGACCTGGGAGGAGAGAGATATCCAACTCCAGTCACCTTTAGTCATCCTGTCCCAACTATGGGGTAAAATAAAATTGAATTTGAAAAGGCAAAAAACACAGTTTGAGGTGAGAAGGCAAACATTAGCACCAGACTGAGGTATGGCAAGGATGCTGGAGTTTTCAGACTAGGAATTTAAAATAACCACGATTAATATGGTAATTTCACCAATGATCAAAGTAGACAGCAGGCAAAAATAGATGACTAATATATAAGCAGAGATATCAAAATTCTAAGAAAGAATAAAAAGATATGCTATAGATCAAAAGCACTGTTACAGAAATGAATAATGCCTTTGAGGGGGTTATTAGTAGACTGGACTTGGTTGGAAAAAAAACCTGAGCTTCAGGATATGTCAATAGAAACTTTTAAAACTAAAAGGCAAAGATAAAAGGATTTAAAAAAGAACAGGATATTCAAAAACTATGGGACCATTATAAAAGGCGTATGTGTAATGAACATATCAGAATGAGAATAAAGAGAGAATGCAATAGAAGAAATGCCTGAAGCAATAATGACTTGGAATTTCCCCAAATTAATGTCAGACACCAAACCACAGATTCAGGATGCTCAGAGAGTACAAAGCAGGATAAGTGCCAAAACCTACACCTAGGTATTTCATACTTAAACTCCAGAAAATCAAAGATAAAGAAAAAATATTGAAACAAGCCAGGAGGATTAAAAAAGACCTTATTTATAGAGGAGCAAACATAAGAATTACCTTTAACTTCACCTCAGAGGCCATGGAGGCAAGAAGAGAGTGAAGTGAAATATTTAATGTGTTGAGAGAAAAAACAAAACAAAACTCATCTGCCTAGAATTCTGTATTTTGTGAAATTGTCCTTCAAAAGTAAAGGAGAAAGAAATACTTTCTCAGACAAACAAAAATAGAGGGAATATTTTGATAACAGGGGACATGATAAAGAGATCGCTCCTTTAAGAAGATGTAACAAAGCTTACTATGTATGCACCTAATAACACAGCGTCAAATATGTGAGACAAAAACCGAAAGAACTGAAAGAGGACATAGATGAATTCACTGTTATAGTTGGAGACTTCTGCATCAGTCTATCAGTAATAGATTCAGCAGGCAATCAGTCAGGACATAAGTTGAACTCAATAATGCCGTCAGTCAACTGAATGTACTTGACATGGGTAGAATACTTCATCCAAGAACAGAAGATACAGATTCTTTTCAAGCTCACATGGAACATTCACCAAGATAGACCATATTCTGGACAACAAAACGCACCTTAACAAGTTTGAAAGAATAGAAATCATGCAATATACGCTGTCAGACCACAATAAAATTAAACTAGAAGGGTATCTGCAAAATCTAAAAACGTGGAGATTAAACAAAACACTTCCAAATAATGCACAGGTCAAAAAAGAGATCTCAAGAGAAATTTAAAAATGCTTTGAACTAAATGAAAATGAAAATACAATATGTCTACATTTATGAAATGCAGTGAAAGCAGTGTTTAGAGGAAAATTTATAGCGTACAATGTGTATATTAGAAAAGAAGAAAGATCTAAAATCAGTAATCTGAGCTTAACTAGAAAAAGAAGAGCAAATTAAATCCAAAGCAAGCAGAAGAAAAGATAAAAATTAGAAATCAATGAAATTGAAAACAGGATATCAAGAGAAAAAACAGAGAACCCAAAGCTGATTCTTTGAAAAGATCAATTAAGTCAATTAGCCTCTAGCAAGAAACGAAACAAAACAAACACACAAAAAAAACGAAAGAGAGAGAGAGAGAGACAGGATACAAATTACGAAAATCAGAAATGAAAGACGGGACATCCTTTACAGATCCACAGACATTAAAAAAAAAAAAAAAAAGAAATAAAGAAATACTTTATTTCTGGGAATAACTAGCCCACAAATTTGACGACCTAGATAAAATGGACCAACTTTTTTGATTATTTGTTTTGTTTGTTTTGTTTTGTTTTAATACAAACAACAATGAACTTTCAATGACCAAGTTTTTGAAAAACACAATCTGCCAAAACATACAAGAAGAAATAGACAATCTGAATAAGATTCTATCTATTTAGGAAATGGAATCCGTAATCAATATTCTTCCAAAATAGAAAGCACAAGGCTCAGATCAATTTGCTGGTGAATTCTACCAAAAATTAAAGGAAGAAATTATGCGAATTATCCATAGTCTCTTTCAGAAGACAGAAGCAGACAAAATACTTTCTAACTCGTTATTTGCAGCTAGCATTACCTTAATACCAAAACCAGACAAAGACGTTATAAGAAAAGTATAGACCAATGTCTCTCATGAACATAAATGCAAAAATTCTCAGCAAAACATTAGGATATTGAAGCCAACAATGTCCAGAATTAAACACTACAACCAAATGGGAGTTATTCCAGGTATGCAAGGCTAGCTCAACATTGGGAAATCAGTAATATAATCCATCACATCAACTGGTTAGAGCAGAAAAATCACATGATCCTATGGATAGATACAGAAAAAGCATTTGACAACATTCCAACACTCATTCATGATCAAAACACTTACCAAACTGTGATTAGAGAGGAACATCCTCAACTTGATAAAGAACATCTTCAAAAAACTGTAGCTAACGTGATACCTACTGGTGAGAAACTAGAAGGTTTTCAATGGAGATCGGAAACAAGAAAAGGATATCTCCTCTCACCACTTCTTTTTAACGTTGTACCGGAAGTAAAGCAATAAAAAAGAGCAAGAAATAAAAGGAGCACAGGGAAGGAGAAATAAAATTGTCTTTGCCCACAGATGATATTGCTGTCTTTGTAGAAAAATCCCAAAGAACCAACAGAAACCTCTTGGAACTGAGAAGTTATTACAGCAAGTTTGTAGGAGACAAGAGTAATATACAAAACTCAACCACTTTCGTATATATGAGCAATGAACAGTTGGAATTTGAAATAAAAATCATAACACCATTTATGTTATCACACCCCAAGAAAGAAATACTTAGGTATAAATCCAGTGAAATACGTACAAGATCTGTGTGAGGGAAACTACAACCTCTGATGAAACAAATCAAAGAACAACTAAATAAATGGAGAGAGAAATTAAGTTAATGGATAGGAAGATTCAGTACTGTCAAGATTTGCATTCGTTCCAACTTGATCTATAGATTTAATGCAGTCCCAATAAAAATCCCAGCAATTTATTTTGTGGATATTGAGAAATTAATTGTAAAGTTTATATGGAGAAGCAAAAGATCCAGACTAGCTAACACAATATTTAAACAGAGAAAAAAAAAAAAAAAAAACGGAAAGACTCAGACTACCTGAATTCCAAATTTCTTTTTTTTTTTTTTTTGAGACGGAGTCTTGCCCTGTCGCCCAGGCTGGAGTACAATAGTGCGATCTCAGCTCACTGCAACCTCCACCCCACAAGTTCAAGTGATTCTCCTGCATCAGCCTCCCCAGTAACTGGGATTACAAGCGTGTGCCACCAACCCAGCTGATTTTTTTGGTATTTTTTTAAGTAAAGACAGGGTTTTGCCATGTTGGCCAGGCTGGGCTTGAACTCCTGACCTTAAGTGATCCGCCTGCCTCAGCCTCCCAAAGTGCTGGGATTATAGGCGTGAGCCACCATGCCCGGCCTTCAGACTTCTTATAAAGCTACAATGATCAAGGCAGTGTGGTATTGACAAAAGAAGAGACAAATAGGCAAATGGAATGGAATAGAAACACTTTTCCTTTACTTGTCTGAAATTCCAAAGTATCATTCCCTAAGTGCTTCTTCCAATTTTCATATAAACTGATTAGTTCTACCTTGAATTATTTAAAGTCTCACTAGAATGCCTAAATGAAATGGAAACTGGGCTGTTGGTTGGCAGGTGGCAGCTGGTAGGCAAGGCAGTGCTTCAAATCATTGTCCATCAGATAACATGTGAAGAACTGAGGCTTATGAAAGTGAATCACATGGACACATACGGGCTTTATAAACATTGTATCTACTCTAAAGTAGTTCTGATGCTAGTGGCCAAGTCTTCCTTGCCAGGTCATTAATGAAACTCATAACCTGGCATGGTAAACAACAATGCAACAACAACAGCAACAGCAACAGCAAGACAAATAATCCAGATCCCGTATTTTAGTTCTGGTTCAAGTTCTCCTCTTCTGTTGCCTTGTTCTGCAATCTATATTGGCCTGTTTTCCAGGATAATCTTTTTCCTTGGGTCAATTCTCTTTTTCAAAAGTAGATACTGTGGGATGATGAATTAATTACAAAGAATTCTGTCACTTTGCCGTTGCTCAAAGTTAAACATTTAACAACAATACTGACTACACCATTGGTCCTTCCTCTTTGTACTTTATGTGCAACTGCATTACATATTATCATGCTGTCTAATTCTGCGGTATGATTATTTTTCCTCTGTTGGTATGGTTGGAGAGATTTGTCGCAGTCTCTTGATTTTTGTGGAAAAGACCATGTTTAAACTGAGTTATGCCTGAAAGCTTTTTTACTCAGGAAACTTACTTACTTTATGGTTTCTTCCTGGGTCATACTATCTCTTTTCCCCTCCTGGATGAGCAGTTGGGGTCAAAACAGTTGCATCTGTGTCATATATAGAGCAGCACAATGATAAATATATAGGCAACCAACTCAGCTGATCAGGAAGGACACTAGGAAGTGGATTTATATGCAAAAGAAAAGCTACATGCAGGCTGTCTGTACTAACCCCCAAGAAATACGACCTAAAACACTAAAAAGATTGAACCTTCTTGTCCTCAGTTTCCTTAACTATGGAACAAAATAATAATTCCTGCATCACAGGGTGATCGTGAAGACCAAATGAAATCACAGGTATGAAATACCTAACACTGGATGGCCCTTAGAAGATGCTTATGAAATATTTATTTCTTTTTTTCCTCCATCACATGCTCACAATCTATAAATAAGCTCTTATTTAGCCATCATTACCAATCTTATTCTTTGTAAAATGAATGAGTCTTCTGAAGTTGCACAAATACTTGTCTTTTTTTAATTTTTATTTTTTAGAGATGGGGTCTTGCTATTTTGCCTGGTTGGTCTTGAACTCCTTCTACCTCAGCTTCCCAGGTAGGTGGGACTACAAGTGACTGCCATCACACTCAGCTCTGTACAGATACTTATAACTGATTTAGTAAGAATACAGCTTAATCTCTTGAGAACATATTATCCCCAAATAATAGAATGTGCAGAAATTTTACTGATGAAATATGAAGGAGGAGTTTCTCCCACAAAAGATCAGAATAATGATCAACAAAAGTAATCCTTTCTGAAACATCTCCTATCTGACTAGAGGCTTTTGTGGCAAGGGAGAGAAAAGAAATACATTATTAATGGTTGAATCACCATTTTTCCCCAAATAGGATTTAAGACAACATAAACATAAAATTTCCCACTATTATTGAATGTTCCATTGTTTTATTTAATTCCAGTACATTTCTGTTCATTTCCTCTGAGGAAATTGTCTACCCTATCCTTGATGTCTTTCCAGTGCTTGAGACTCAATTTTCCATTTGCTTACCCGACACATCTGATCTTCAGAGGCCTTCCCATGAAACACGTGCCTAGTTGACTAAGGTGTCTCCTCTGGTCTCTCTTCTTCCCCTTTGTTCTCTCCCTCCGTTATGGGCACTACCAGGCCCACAGGTGCAGAAGCTGGACCTTCAGTTCCTCCTTCATCACTTCTTTCCCCTCTGTCTGTTTTCAAATGGCTGCCACGAATAGCGATTCTACTTTAAAATATCACTAATTTATAAATGGTTTCCATTTTAAAGCTGATAGGACCATGTCAGAATAACAAAAAATAGAACAAGAAAATTAATTGCCTATAGTCTAACTACCTTAAGACGACCATTCCTACAATTTCAACATTATTTCCTTCTAGTCTTTTTAGAACTTATATTTCTGTTTGGTTTTCTTGTTTTAGTTTTCTTTCCTTTTTTCGTCTGTCTTCCCCCAACACCACCTCTTAGCTTTTTGAGCCTGTCCTTACTTTCTGGTACTGTGAAATGCTTTGGGTTCATCTTGTATTTTGCCTGCTTCAGATTTTAGAATCAATCATGTTTCTAAAGTTACACTGGTTCCTTGTATTGGAGAATCTGGGCATTGGGTTTTCTTTTACACATGGCTGTAACCACAGTCTTGCACTGAAGTGGGAGCGAGGTTTCCATCTGGTTTCTAAGCTATGCTTATTACTTGGGCTTAGTCATCTGTGGGCACAGCTGGCAGGGTAGGCAGCTAGGAGTCTGCTAAGACCTGGGGAGCCTCCTGGGAAAGAACCCAAGCTAAGGAACGGAATCAGGCAAACCAGTGTGGTCAAATACAATGTCCTCATCCCCTGAGCGAAAAGTGATTCTGACTAGGTGTGGCAGGTGACATTTGGATGATCTCTGACATAACATTCCTGCCATTCTCTGTGTGGTTTGTGTCCTAGGGGGCAAAATGGCTGTCTGTGGGTAAACACTCAAAGTCATTTTCACTCCATACTGCAAGATAATGGACTATAAGATACATTGACTTTGCTGCATGGAGCGTGAAAAGTAGGGTAAGTTTTTCCAGCTTTGTCACAGACAGTCTCATGGTTTTGAGCACTTCTAAGATGCCCATTCTCTGAGGCAGTAGGGGCCTGAGTATTCCACAGAGGAATGGGCTGTGACAGGCTGCAGGATTTGGTGGAGAGACAACTTAGGCAAGAGTGCTGAGAAACTTGAGAAAGAAAGCTGTCAGATGCTGCCTGGAGCCTTGCTGGACTCCTTCAGAGACCCCTCTGAGGACCTTTAGAAGTACTTGAGGAGACTTTGCAGAAGCTTGGAATCCTGTGTCAGCAGATGTGGTAAGGGTACAATAAATTTGGGCTGTTAGTGGCACTGTGACACTGTTTAGGATTCCTGTAAGTCCCCATTTGGAAAGCTCAACAATTTTGTAGCCTTTTTTTGTTCACTTAGCAATTTATTATAAGCTGTTTTCCATGTTGCAATATGGCCTTCAAAAATTTTAGAACAAAAACCACAGCAATGATTGCACAGTGAAAATCAGTGATATCGCACAGTGAAAATTAGTCTTGTCGTACCTCTATCTCTCAGTTCTCCAATCCCCGCCAACTCTAGAGGTAACCACTAGAGAGAGAGAGAGAGAGAGAGTGTGTGTGTGTGTGTGTGTGTGTGTGTATGTGTTTTGAGACAAGGTCTGGCTCCAGGCTGGAGTGCAGTGGCTTGATCTCAGCTCACTGCATCCTCTGCTTCCTGGGCTCAAGCCATCCTCCCACCTCAGCCTCCCGAGTAGCTGGGACTACAGGTGCCCCCTCCTCCCCCAACCTCACCACACCCGGCTCATTTTTGTATGGTTTTTTTAGAGATGGGGTTTTTCATGTTGTCTAGGCTGGTCTCGGCCTCTCAAAGTGCAGGGATTACAGGCATGAACCATCTTGCCTGACTTCATGTGTGTTTTTAATAAAGAGTTTGTAATTTTAGAAAATTACCTAATGTTTATTGAATATGCCAGACAAGTTACAAAGGTTATCCCATATCCCATAACAGGTCTGCAAAGAAGAGTATTATATATCCCCATATTGCACATAAGGTAAATTAGGTTCACAGAAGTGAAATAACTTGCCTTAGTTTACCAGGCTAGTAAGTAATAGAATTATTACCTTGCTGTAATATCTATACTTTTTCCAACAGTATCTCTTTGCTGTCCATAATATTCTAATATTCTGTGGAGTGGAGATGGCATAATTTACTTAGCTACTACGCACTGTCAATTATTTAACCATTGGTTTGTGGATGGAAACTTTAGGTCAGCTTATTATTATTTGCTATTATTAAAAAAAATGAGGTAGACAGCTCTTACCATCTTATTGCAGTGCCCGCCTCTGCCTCCACATTCTGACTGCTTTTATCCATTTGATCTTCATTAAAATAATTTGTGGCCAGGCACAGTAGCTCATGCCTGTAATCCCAGGTGTTTGGGAGGTTGAAGCAGGCGGATCACTTGAGCTCAGGAGTGTGAGACCAGCCTGGGCAACAAAGTGACATCCCAGCCCTATTTTCTTTTTCCTTTTTTTTGAGATGGAGTCTCGCTCTGTCGCCCAGGCTGGAGTGCAATGGTGCGATCTCGGCTCACTGCAACCTCTGCCTCCCGGGTCCAAGCAATTCTCCTGCCTCAGTCTCCCAAGTAGCTGGGACTGCAGGCGCCCACCACCACGCCTGGCTAATTTTTTGTATTTTCAGTAGAGACGGGGTTTCACCGTGTTAGCCAGGATGGTCTCCATCTCCTGACCTTGTGATCCACCTGCCTCGGCCTCCCAAAGTGCTGGGATTACAGGCGTGAGCCACTGCACCCGGCCCCTATTATTTTTTAAAATAAAAAAAAATTGTACTTTCTTGTCCCCATAACCTTCCTTACACATGCTCGCTTTGCTGGAGGAACTGACACACACACACACACACTCATCTTTCAAGATGCCACATCCCTAGGCAGATTGTCACTTGCCCTTTTGTGACCCTTGGTGCAAGCTGGGGCCTCCTACAGGGTAGTAAGCACATCGACTCTTAACTGTAAATCAACCCCTCTCCCATGGATCTGTGGACTCCCTCGGGACAGGGTGTAAACCTATTCATATAAGGGATTTGTTAAAAGTGCGGGTGTCCGGGTCTCCTAATGAACTACAGAATAGGATCTTTCGGCTTAGAGCCTGGACATCTGCATTTTTACCAAGCTACCCGGGTGGATTTTATGAAGTGAATTTTGGAAGAACACTGCCCCAGTGTTCTGATCAGTGACTGGATGCATAAGAGGGCACCCAGTGTTCCCAGAAAGAGGAGTCTTATCAGCTTCTTAGTGGAGGAGGACAAGTGCACGCGAGACTGAAGAGGAGTATTTGCGGGTCTCTCTAGCTGAGTTAACTTTGACCTATTCTAGACAGCAATAAAATGGCACCAATTATGGTGCAATGTTTGATCAAGCTATTTTATTTATTTTTAATGGATAATTCATGTAATATGACACAAAATGTAGAATATATTTAAAAAGTTATACAGTGAAAATCAATCTCCTCCCACCTCTAGCGCTCAGTCCTCCAATCCCCACCAACTCTAGAGGTAGCCACGATTTTTGTGTGTGTTTTTAATAAAGACTTGGTAATTTTGGAAAGTGATCTACTTCAGCAGTCAGTTTATGCAGGATTGGAATCTTTTTGTTTTAAAAGAAAACAGTTTTGAAAGAATTACAGATTCACAAAATTTGCATGAATTATACAGAATTGCAAGAGCAGTTCTGTATACCTCTTACACCCAGTTTTTCCCAATGACTATAACTATATCATATTGATATAACTGTATATATAACTACATAACTGAGCAGTGATTGGATGCATGAGAGGGCACCTAGTATTCCCAGAAAGAAGATATATAACTGCATATATAACTATAGTGCAATAGCAAAGAAGCTGATGACACTCCTATATTATATATGTAGTTGAATAACTATAGTGCAATAGCAAAAGCAGAAAATTGACATTGATACTGTGTGTATATAGTTCCATGCTATTTTATCACATGTAGATATTACATGTAGATATGCAAACACTGTCACTCAAGATACTTTAGAACTATTTAATCACCATTGTATATACATAACTTAACACAGTCTACTGGTGTTGACATTTTACCAGTCTACATGAAATAAAGAAACATTACCTTATTTAAGTCCCTAATTTACCCTCCCCCGTATACAGTATAATTGTCTTAAATATCTCTTCCATATATTTTCAGACCACAGCAGACAATGTTACGATTTTTGGTTGCCAACCACAATTTAGAAAACTCAAGAGGAAAAGGAAAGTCTTTTGTATTTACTCAGATTTTAACACTGTTCTTTTGTTTTTCTTGTTCCAAGATTCCTTCTTTTGTCATTTCTTTATGTAGAACAATTTCTGTAGTCATCCTTTTGAGGTAAGTCTGCTGGAAGCAAATTCTATTAGTTTTCTTATCTGAGAATGTCTTGATTTCTTCTCCGTTTCTAAAGGATATTCTGAAGGATTCAGGATGGACCATTCTTTTCTTCCAGCACTTGAAAAGTTGTGATACTTTCTTCAGGTCTTCTTGATTTCTGATGAGAACTCTATCATTTGAATTGTTTTTCCTCTGTAAGTGTCATTTTTCTCTTGCTACTTTTAAGAATTTTCGGCCGGGCGCGGTGGCTCAAGCCTGTAATCCCAGCACTTTGGGAGGCCGAGACGGGTGGATCACGAGGTCAGGAGTTCGAGACCATCCTGGCTAACACGTTGAAACCCCATCTCTACTAAAAATACAAAAAACTAGCCGGGCGAGGTGGCGGGCTCCTGTAGTCCCAGCTACTCGGGAGGCTGAGGCAGGAGAATGGCGTAAACCCGGGAGGCGGAGCTTGCAGTGAGCTGAGATCCGGCCACTGCACTCCAGCCTGGGCGACAGAGCGAGACCCCGTCTCAAAAAAAAAAAAAAAAAAAAAAAAGAATTTTCATTTGTCTTTAGAAGTTTGATTATAATGCATCTGGGCATCAGATGATTATGAATTTCTTTGAGTTTGTCCTATTTGGGGTTTGCTCAGCATCTTGAATCTGTAGGTTTGTGTCTTTTGCCAACTTTTGGAAATTTCTTTCTTTTCTTTTCTTTTTCTTTTTCTTTTTGTTTTTGTTTTTTATTTTTTTGAGACAGAGTTTCGCTCTTCTTGCCCAGGCTGGAGTACAGTGGCATGATCTCGACTCACTGCAACCTCTGCTTCCTGGGTTCAAGTGATTCTCCTTCCTCAACCTCCCAAGCAGCTGGGATTATAGATGTGCACCACCATGCCCAGCTAATTTTTTGTATTTTTAGTAGAGATGGGGTCTCACCATATTGGTCAGGCTGGTGTTGAACTCCTGACTTCAGGTGATGCGCCTGCCTCAGCCTCCCAAAGTGCTGGGACCACAGGCATGAGCCACTGTTCCCAGCCAGCCCTTATTTCTTGACGTTCTTGTTTAGCCCTGCATTTTCTCTTTTCTTTCTAAGGTTCCAATGACATGAATGTTCGATCTGTTGTTGTAATCTCACCGGTCTTTGAGGTTTATTTTTTTTTAGTCTACTTTTTCTCTGTTGGTCAGATTGAGCATTTTCTATTATATCATCTTCAAGATCACTGATTCTTTTCTCTGTCCTTGTCATTCTACAGTTGAGGCTCACCCAGTGATTTTTAAATTTTGTTTATTGTATTTTTCATTTATAAAATTGCCATTTGGTTCTTTTTTATGTCTTCAGTTTCTTTCCTGAGGTTTCTATATCTTTGCTGAAACATTTGATTTCCTTGCTGACTTACTGTTTGTTCATTTGTTTCAAGCATGTTCGTAATCCCTCGTTAGTATGGCTGCTTTTAAATCCTTGTCAGACAATTCCAGCATCTCTGTCATCTTGGTGTTGGTATCTGTTTCAATTTTTTGGTTTTTTTTTTTTTTTTTTGAGACAGGGTCTCACTCTGTCACCCAGGCTGGAGTGCAATGACATAATCATGGCTCGCTGCAGCTTCAACCTCCTGGGCTCACGTGATCCTCCCACCTTAGCATCCTGGGTAGCTGGGGCTGCAGGTATGTGCCACCTTGCCCAGCTGACTTTTGTATTTTTTGTAGAGATGGGGTTTTACCATGTTGCCCAAGCTGGTCTCAAACTCCTGGGATCAAGCGATCCTCCTGCCTCAGCCTCCCAAAGTGCTGTGATTGCAGGCATGAGCCACCATGCCCAGCTGGTGTTGGTGTCTGTTGATAGCCTCTTCCAGGTTGAGATTTTCCTGTTTGTTGATATGACAAGTGATTTCCTATTGCACTTGGCCATTCTGAATATAATTTTATGAGACTCTGGATCCTATGTAAATCTGTTTTAGCAGGCCTTTCGTACACTGTTCTGGTGGGGAACGGGGGATGTCATCTCATCGCTGGCAGGTGGGAGTGGAAGCCCAGGTTCCATGCTTGGCCTCCACTGACACCTGGTGGGGAGGGCTGCCTCATTACTGATGGGCGAGGGAGGGAGTTCAGGTTCCCCATTAGGCCTCTGCTGATACCACACTGGCTGAAAAGGGAGGGGCCACTGTTCCTTTACTGATATCACGTGGGGACAATGACAAAATGCTGGCTCCCCAAGAGACCCTCACTGACACCACCCTGGAGGGGAAGGTGGGGGTGCAAGGGCCCATCCTCACAGCTGGGTGAGGTTGGAAGTCTGGGCTCCCCACGAGGCCTCTGTGGATGGGGTAGGCATGGCACTGCAAGGTTTTCAGTGGCATTTGGCTGGTGTAGGGCAGTTGTCTAAACATTTTCTGTGTTGCTAGGCTTCCCATTTCCTGTTTCTTTGGTTAGAGAAAGCAGCTTTTTCTTGGGGCTTTTATTGTCTCTGCCCATTGGCATTTCCAAATCGTTGACTGCTCCAGCATCCAGCAACTTGGAATCTATTTCCTAATACAGCTCGGATATCTGGAGATCTCTAGTCAGCCTGCCCTCTTCTCTCTACCTTTCAGTCTTCTTAGGTTTGTTTTACATATCATGTGTAGGTTTTACGTGCCTTAGTGGGAAGGAATAGAGAAGATGAATGTATGTATTTCATCTTGTCCTAGAAGGAGAAGGAATCTTTTTTTTTTTTTTTTTTTTTTTGAGATGGAGTTTTGTTCTTGTTGCCCAGGCTAGAGTGCAATGGCACGATCTCAACTCACTGCAACCTCCGCCTCCTGGGTTCAAGCGATTTTCCTGCCTCTGACTCCCGAGTCGCTGGGATGACAGGCGCCTGCCACCATACCCAGCTAATTTTGTTATTTTTAGTAGAGATGGGGTTTTGCCATGTTGGCCAGGCTGGTCTTGAACTCCTGACCTCAGGTCATCCACCTGCCTCGGCCTCCCAAAGTGCTGGGATTACAGGAATGAGCCACCGTGCCTGGCTGGATCATGCGTTTTTTATGTTTTGAGTCTAATTTGCAAGTGGGAGGCTGGAAGACATTTTCTATCCCTGCAAAACAGAAGAAGTGATTCCTTTTCATTTTGTTCATTTTCGTCCTGTCTGTTGTTCCTAAAGCCGCATTTCTTTCCTTTACTCCACATGTCTTTCTCAGCACATGTCACCATGTGCTGTGTTTGGGACCTAATAAATAGTCCAAAGAGCCAGGCTGGGGTGGAAGCTGTGATTTTGAAGGGATTGACAGTACACTGAGAACTTAAAACTTTTAGCCTTGGGGAACAATTTTAAGTGTTTTTTCTACAATGATGATCATTGGTGATTCGTCCAAAACATCTTATAAGTGTGAGGTGTGGAGGCAAAGGAGTTACTGGAATCTGGGGCAAGGTTGAAGCCCCGTGTATGAAGTTGTGCAGACAACAAGCAAAGGACAGAGACCAGTGAATCAGGGTCATCCCCTGAGGCTCAACCCCTGGGCACTGCCTCCAGCTCTTCTTCACTTCCTTCTAGGCAGTGAGGTCCCAGGAACTAGCAAGAAAGTCTGTCCTTAAGTTTGTGGGACAAGCATTTGTTGCACACCTACTATGTCCAAAACCCTGTAGAGTTAGGTAAAAAGACATCTTAGATCCCGGCTCTTCAAAAAAGCAAGGATCTAAGTGTACAGAGACTTCTCGCTTTTTGATTTCTTTTTCATCCTATTCATCCCCTTCTTACACCCACAGGACCAGACCTCACGTGCCCTATCAGAGTCTCCCAGGTGGTTTTTCCAGGGACACAGAACATTAAACATCAAACAAACATAGATATATATATGGAGAGAAAAGCCTCTCACCCAGGCAGCCTGAGCCAGCTGCAGGAGCAAGCATTCTTCTGACTTCTGAGACAGTACAAGGTGTGTCCAGGTGACTTACCTGCCGCTGGGCAGCTGCCATGCACACTCCTCACACGTGACGCTGCTCAGGGAGAAGCCAGGCAGCTATAATCGTGTTCTTGGCCGGAGAACATCTGGCCTAGCAGGCAGAGTGTCATCTATGAAGTTGGGTGGAGACAAAGCTGTTGGGGAAACCAGTCCCAGACCACCTGGCAGGTACCCCGAGTCCGGTGGAGACAAAGAGTTAGAAAGAGACAGAATAAGTGTTTAAAAGGTGGGTCCAGGAGACCAGAGCATCGGAGGCTTGCTCCCGTTCCAGAGCTCTCAGGCTCCACCCAATTTATTGGTTTACAAGCTCTTTGTTCTTAGGGCAGATGGGAAGGGGAGGACGGGATGAGGAAAAGGAATAATCGGTTAAAGAGAATCATGAGTCATTCAATAAGATGTACAGCAGTGGCGGTTTCTGTGAATTTCCTTGAGCAAAGGCGTGTGTCTAAACTACTTAAGATCTTCAACTTTTCGGGACTGAAATGGGTGGGAGCAGGTTTCGGGAGGAGCCAAGATGTTTGATTATAGAGGGTTGTCTCCCTGAGCAACCTGTGGAATGCTGCTGAGCGGTTATGCTCTCGGGGCATAAAGACAAAGAAGGCAATAAGGAGACTTTTCTCCTCAGAGGCCGCCCATGGCTTCCCATGGGTGTCTCACACAGGGGAGACCAACTCAACCGGCACCCCAGAAACTCTCTTTCCCACAAAAGCTGGGCTGGTTCTGATTCTGCACCTGTTCTGGCAGTGACGCACTCAACCCCACAGGGAGTGGACGAGCCCCAGGAAGAAGATGACGTTTTGGAGAAAACGCTCCAAAGCCCTCTGCATTGGGCTGACTCTGGCCATTACTGTCAATCTCCTGGTATTTTTTAGTAAGGGGACTTTACAAAACCTGTTTATGGGTGGTCTCCACAAGGAGCTTCCTTTACATCTGAACGAACACGACGGGGCAGTGATAAAAAGACTCTCCCAGTTGGAGACGGAATTGAAGCATCTGAGTAAGTTTACAGTGCTAACCTGGAAGGTGTGTGTGTGCATGTGTGCGCACGCATGTGCGTGTGTGTATGTTTATGGGCACTTAGGAAAAAGGGATGTAGGATGTAGAGGGGAAAATGGGCGAGAGGTCACATTTTCATCTCAGTCGCTCATTGAAGCATCTGACACTGAATTCGGTGCCTTCAAATGGGAGATGGGTATTGAGAGCGAAGTGAGTAGACGTGGAAATTAGAGCAAGCATTATGGGGGAGGTGAGCGTGTGTGTGTGTATGCGTGTGTGGGCTTGTGCACATGCATTATCATTATAGCTACATATATGCAGGCAGCGAGACAGAGTAAGAATCCCAAGGGCCTTAGGGATGTCTAGCGTAGCCCTGTCCTTAGACCTATGTGTGGTAGGGGCTGTTCAAGAGAGGTGGCAATCTCTGGGACAAAGGCCTCACTTCCATTTTGCTGTGTGCTCCTATCGTGAACTAATGAGGGCTTTGTTAGAGGACCTAAGATCGAATCCTGATGTGCCACTGTGGTTGTGTGACTTTGAGCAAGTGCTTCTCTCTCTCAGCCTCAGGTTCCTGGTCTGTAAATGGAGACGATAATAATGATAGTTATCCACCTGACCTAGCAGGGTTGTGAAGTGGATGCAGAAGGTGATCTATAAACAGCTCTGTGCCAAATTTTAACCTCATTTAAAGTTAAGAGTAAGATTTCAACACATTCTGGGGTTTGTTTGTGATTCCGGCTCACCATGGAACTCTAATGCCTCTGAATTTTATGAGCCTGCGCATCCAACTTCAGCAAGGGAAGCAGCCATTTCCCCCTGCTCCCCAGGTAACAGGGATCAAATGCTGGAACCCCGTAGGGAGGTGTTTTATGTGTGAGCAGGGATGTGACTGCCCGGTGTGTGCACATGGGGCTGAAGTTGGGGAAAGTGTCTTTTAAAACGAGAACTGAGCATTGTCAGGGTTCAGGGTGAGGCTGGGAGACGGGTGGAAGGAAAGGCAGGAAGAGAAAAAGGAAGGGAGGAAAGCAATCGGGAAGATCGAAGAGAGTGAGAAGGGAGATGAGAGAGGAGAAAAGAGCTGGGACAGGAAAGGAGCAGAGCAGTGAGGGAGTCCAGGGAGAGAGTGAGAGAGTTTGTGTGGAGACAAGAAGAAAAAAAGGGAAAGTGTGATGGGACAGAAGGAGAGAATAAAAGGAGAGAAGAGCAGGCCTAAGGCACCCATAGCACCTTTTACGTCCTCCTTCATAAGACTCCTCATATTTTATTGTGGTACAGTTTTATGGAAAACAAGTTTCATAAGGTCTGTTTCCATGAACGTCTCATTCACTACTCGTTTCTATTCATCCATAGAAGTTACATAGATGAATAAATGAGTGGGTGCATCTAGGAAAGAGAGCAAATGACAGGCAGACAGGGATGAAGGGAAGAGTGATACAGGGCAAGAGAGTGGATGAAACAGCGGGAAGATTGTCAGCTCCACAAGCCCTGGCTTACCTGGGTGGGTCGGACATTGCCCATGCAAATATGCTTGGTGAAGCTTCACCAGGAGGATGTCTGTGTACCTAGGGTGGTGACCCCAGCACCACCCTCACTACTTGGCAGAGCACCCAGACACACCAGGACTCTCACCCATCCCCAGGGCTCATCACTGGCTCAGCCTCCTCAAGCCATAAAATGGCAGGAATTCTACCCAAAGCCTCGCTATTCTTTCCGTCAGCTAGGACACAGTGTGCCATGAGGAGCCAGCCAGAGCCATCTGGCTTACTCCTCTTTCCTTCTTTGCAAAGACCTTTCTTGTTATTCTTGGTGCTCCCACATTTTATTCGCTCTGAAATGATGTGATGTCAGAGACTCACATTGGGACTTTTCACACCAAACAAACATAGATATAGAGAGAGAAAAGCCTCTCACCCACGCAGCCTGAGCTAGCTGCAGGAGCAAGCATTCTTCTGACTTCTGAGACAGTACAAGGTGTGTCCAGGTGACTTACCTGCCGCTGGGCAGCTGCCATGCACACTCCTCACACCTGATGCTGCTCGGGCAGAAGCCAGGCAGCTATAACAGTGTTCTTGGCTGGAGAACACCTGACCTAGCAGGCAGGGTGTCATCTGTGGAGTTGAATGGAGACAAATATGTTGGGGAAACCAGTCCCACACCACCCGGCGGGTACCCCAAGTCCGGCAGAGGCAAAGGAGTTAGAAAGAGACAGAATAAGCGTTTAAAAGGCGGGTCCAGGGGACTGGAGCGCTGGAGGCTTGCACACCTGAGATGAACCTCAAAAATTCTTCTGGGCCCTGTTTCTAGATCTCCAATGCTCTTTTTTTCCACAGGGCTTCCTGTAACTAAAAGCCAGTTTAATTCCCCTTCATCCTGTTTGCTCATTGCCTCCAGGATTCCAGGAAGATTTAAAAAAATCATGAGTCCATAAGGATACTTAGTTGAATCATGTAAGCTACCAATAGCAAAAGCAAGCAATAATAATTATATCCCTGTTGAGGGGGGGATCAATGACTCTAAGCCAGTTTTCTGGAACCTCCCTCAGGGTTCATAAAAACCCCACCAGGGGCATGTCAATGGGTGCGTCCCTTTGGGGGCTTAGAAGGTTTCAGTATAAGTTATGGGGGTGACCTAGTGACGCTGTATTCATACTATCAGATTATGCATTTCCTCAAATTGACTTTAGGATGGCCAGGTCCAAACCAGCTCCCACTGACAGCCATGAGTGAAAGAGAAAATCAGATATCCCCCAAGGAAGAACGCAGAGGAGCTTAGAGGTCGGAAGAACCCAGTTCCACCCTGGGACCCCTGCGTGCTTAGGACAGAAAAGTATGAATAGCCATACTGTTCCATCTGGGACATGGTAAACAACATGCTCTCACGTCTTGTTTCTACCTGAGCAAGTATGCATGGTGTTCACATGAGCCTCCTTTGAGAGACCTACCATTTACTTTTTGCCCAAGTTTTTTCGACTATCCTCTGTTTGTCTTAACCATGTCAAGGGTTGATTCTCTTTCTCCTTTTCCTTCTTTTTGGGCCAGTCTTACATCACTTTACAAACATGTTATCCCAGTCATAGGACTTCCCTGCTTCCCTCTCGGGGCCTGTATATGGATCTGAAATCCAGCACACGTTCTGCTTGCCAAGCCATGTGCTGTGGCATGAGATTCATCTACCTGGAGCAAAGTCACACAGTGAGGCTGTCCCCTCAGCAAGCTGGTGATCCTGAGTTGCAATCATCCAGAAAACAAGGATGCCTTCTTCTAACTTGTGGAAAGATGCTGGACAGGCTGCAGGTGATCCTCTCAGTCTGGTTGAACTTTCGTGTGGGCTTAGGGGAGGATTCGTAGGAACAAAGTGGATCCTATGTCAGAGTGCCTTGATCACCATTGTGGGATTTAGTGCTGAAGAATGTCATAATCACTAAACACTAAAATGGTTACTTTTTCTCTCCTTTTGCTGAGTACACAGATTGAGCCTGAGGGAGTTCAAGGTGCATATGCTAAGATACTCCAGCTCAAATCTTACAGGGTGGAAAGGTGAGATAAATAATAGATGGCATCATGGATCCTGGAGGGCGTCTTCTGCATAAAACATCCTCTGCCTGGGTCTATCACTATCTGTCCATTCTTTTGAGTTAAGGCAATGTTTCCCAAATTAATGTGACAATTAGATTTGTCTAGACCAATTGTTTAAAATACAGAGATTCTCAGGCTCTACGCCAGAACAGAGTCAGAATCTCTAAGGGAGGCCTGGGATTCTCTTCCCCCTTGTGCTTCCAGGGTGAGGTGATACCTCGCCCTGCTTTGGCTCTCGCTCAGTGGGCTGCACCCACTGTCCTGCACCTACTTTCCGACATACCCCAGTGAGATGAACCCGTTACCTCAGTTGGAAATGCAGAAATCACCCGTCTTCTGTGTGGCTTACACTGGGAGCTGTAGCCTGGAGCTATTCCTATTCAGCCATCTTGGAACCGCCTCCGGATTCTGTATTTTTAACAAGCTTTTGAAGACATTCTTATGATCCCGGAAGTTGGAAATTGCAAGACTAGGACAGCTCCAATTTTAAAGTTCCTCGTAAATCAAGCACATGAGAAGCAAGGGCATGGGTGGATGATGGTGGCAGTGGTTAGAGCAGATTTGCCTTTGTTAGGCACTAATGGTGTAGTGTTTCTTAAATTTCACTATAAAAAGAATTATTCCTCGGTTTTATTAAAAAGCAGGTTCCTGTAATTTCTCCTGTCTCATTTCCACCCAGCTCTCAGATCCTGATTTAGTGGATTTGGAGATTAGCCTGGGTATCTACATTAAAAAAAAAAATCACAGCTGATGATTCTGATGTAAGTGGTTGTCAGGCCTCATTCTGAAAAACGTTGGCTTATTTTCTGCTGATTTCTCAAATCATAGTAAGTCAGTTCTTGGAGGAGCTTTGAAGATGTGGGATGGAGGAGTTTTGATGGGGCTGAAGGGAGAGACCTATCCAGTACATACTTTGCTGATACAGCCTTGCGTAGCTGGTTCCTGCCATATTACCTACTCAAGCCTCAGCAACATGTCAGTTCCCTGACACATTACATCCTCTGAGACAAGAGCTTATACATTTTAAGATGTAGTGTGTAAACCATTAGAAGGAAATCAGGATGGAAAGGAATGCCCAGGTAACTAAGGAGGGGCTGAAACGTTTTCTCTCCCACCCCTGTCCTCTTCATTTGCAGAAGAAAGTATGAAATTGGCTCTGAGGCAGCAAGAAAATGTGAACAACACAATGAAGAGGGCGAAAGATGAAGAACGCCCTGTTCTGAAGGCAGTGGAAGCCAAGGTGAAGGAGACAAAGAAGCACAAAACCCAAATGAAACTCTTCCCACACTCACAGCTTTTCAGGCAGTGGGGCGAGGATCTCTCTGAGGCCCAGCAGAAAAAGGCCCAGGACCTCTTCCGGAAGTTTGGTTACAACGCGTACCTCAGCAACCAGCTGCCTCTCAACCGCACCATCCCCGATACATGAGACCACAGGTGGGACGAACCAGGCTTGGGCTTCTAGGGTCCTCAGTTTGATTTGAGGATGAGCTTTGGGAGCAGTGAAAATGGAAGGTTGGGGGAGTGGGGGTTGGTGGGGAAGGGGTTCAGGCTGAGCAAAGTTTTTGTTTTTAATTTATTTTATTTTTTAATTTGTTTATTGGCTTCATATACACTTCTTTGGGAAAATATCTAATCAAGTATTTTCTTTTTTTGTGTGACTTTAATAACAGGTTTTTTATTTTTTTTTATTTTACTTTAAGTTCTAGGGTACATGTGCATAACATGCAGGTTTGTTACGTATGTATACTTGTGCCATGTTGGTGTGCTGCACCCATCAACTCATCAGCACCCATCAATTCATCATTTATATCAGGTATAACTCCCAATGCAATCCCTCCTCCCTCCCCCCTCCCCATGATAGGCCCCGGTGTGTGATGTTCCCCTTCCCGAGTCCAAGTGATCTCATTGTTCAGTTCCCACCTATGAGTGAGAACACGCGGTGTTTGGTTTTCTGTTCTTGTGATAGTTTGCTAAGAATGATGGTTTCCAGCTGCATCCATGTCCCTACAAAGGACGCAAACTCATCCTTTTTTATGGCTGCATAGTATTCCATGGTGTATATGTGCCACATTTTCTTAATCCAGTCTGTCACTGATGGACATTTGGGTTGATTCCAAGTCTTTGCTATTGTGAATAGTGCCACAATAAACATACGTGTGCATGTGTCTTTATAGCAGCATGATTTATAATCCTTTGGGGATTTAATTTATTTTATAATGACAGCTCAGAGAAGATAACCACCATCCAAATATTTACAGACCCTTGGGAAAGAACAGAAATGTCAGAGGAGCAGAGGTCCTTTGCAACTCTGATCCAGAGAAACAGAGATATGGTGGTTCTAACTGATAATTTTACAGATGAGGAAACTGAAGCTGAGAAGGGACTTGCACAAGTCACACCAAAGCCAGCAGCTCTATCTCCTTCCCTAGGACTTTGCTTAGATTCTCTACTTGGATTCCTCTTTGCTGGTAAATCTAATTTGAAGAGCAATCCCTCTCTCTCTCCTTCTGTTTCCCTTTCCCATTGTTTTTTTTCCTCTTTCTGCGTCTCCCACGCTCCTTCATAATACTTTTTTAGAAACAGCTTTGTTGAGATATAATTCACATACCATGCAATTTATCCATTTAAAGTGTACAATTTAATGTTTTTCAGTATATTCACAGAGCTAGTCCCCATTCTCACAATCAATTTTAAAACATTTTCATCACTTTACGAAGAAACTGCGTTAGCAGGCCCTCCCCATTTTCCTACAACTTCCTCATCCCTAGGCAACCACCACTCATCTACTTTTTATCCCTATGGATTTGTCTGTTCTGGACCTTTTGTATTAATGGAATCGTATAATATGGGGTCTTTTGTGACTAACATTTTTCACTTATCACAATGTTTTCAAGTATCATTCACATTATAACACATATCAATACTTCATTCCTTCTTATTGTCAAATAATATTTCATTGTCTGGATTATACCGCATTTCCTTTACCCATTCATCAGGTGATGAACATTTGGATTGTTCCCACTTATTGACCATTATGAATAATACTGCTATGAACATTCATGTATAAGTTTTTGTGTGAACAAATGTCTTCTTTTCTTGCAGGTGTACCCTGTGGGTAGAATTGCTGGGCCGTATGATAATTCTGTATTTAGCCTTTCAAAGAACTGCCAGGTGGTTTTCAAAGTGACTCCATCATTTAACATTCCCTCAAGCAGTAATGAGAGTTCTGATTTTTCCACATACTAACATTTGTTATTATTTTTCTTTTCAACTATAGCCATCCTAGTGGGTCTGAAGTGATATCTCATTGTGATTTTGTTTTAAATTACCCTGAGGCCTGATAACATGGGACATCTTTTCATGTACTATTAGCCATGTGTACGTCTTCTTTGGAGAAATGTCTATTTGGAGACAGTCTTTTTTAAAAAAATTGGCTTATTTATCTTTTTGTTATTGAGTTGCAAAGTACTTTATGTATTCTAGATGTAAATTCCTATCAGAAATATGACTTGTTAATGTTTTCTTTCATTGTGTAGATTGTCTGTTCACTTTCTTGATGGTCATCTTTGAAACACAAGACTTTTAAATCTTAATGATGTCCAATTTATCTGTTTTCTCCTTGGTTGCTTATACTTTTGGTGTTATATCTGAAAGACCATTGCTTGGTACAAGGTCACAAAGGTTTACACCCATGTTTTCTTCCAAGAATTTTATAGTTTCAATCTTAAATTTAGGTGTTTGGTCCATTTTAAACTAGTTTTTGTACAAATGTGACAAGGAGGGTCCAACTTCATTCTTTAATGTGTGGCTGTTTAGTTATCCTAGTACCTTTGTTGAATAGACTACTCTTTCCACATCAGATTGTCCTGCCACCCTTGTTGAAATCAATTGGTGATAAATGTAAGGGTTTATTTCTGGATATCAATCCTATTTTGTTGCTGTATAGGCCTATCCTTATGCCAGGAACACATTGTCTTAACAATTGTAATTTTGTAGTACATTTTGAAATTGAAAATGTGAGTCTTCCAACTTCTTTCTCAAGGCTGCTTTGTCTATTCTGGGACTTTGAATTTCCATATGAGTTTTAGGACTATTTTGTCAATTTCTGCAAAGAAACCAGCAGGATTTTGACAGGGATTTCATTAACTCTGTAGATCTGTAGATTTGTGGAGGACTTCATTTTAAAAATTAGATCTTCCAATCCACAAATGTGAGAAATCTTTCCATTTATTTAGGTCTTTAATTTCTTTCAACAATATTTTGAGTTTTCACAGCATAAGTTTTTTCACGTCTTTTGTTAAATTTATTCCTAGGTATTTGTCTTTTTGATGCTATTGGAAATGTGACTGTTTTAAAAAATATTTTATTTAAATTGGCAAAATTGTGTATCTTATCATGTACAATATGATGTTTTAAAATGTATACACATTGTGGAATGGCAATATATGTCTAAATTAACATATTCATTACCTCACAGTTATTTTTGGTGAGAATACTTGACATCTACTCTTTTAGCAATTTTCAAGAATACCACATATTGCTATTGACAATAGTCACAATGTTGTATAATACATCTCTTGAACTTATTCCTCCTATCTAACTGAAATTTGTATCCTTTAACCTAACATTTCTCTAACTCCTTTTCACCCAGCCCCCACCCTGGCTCCTGGTAACCACCTTTCATTCTACTCTCTACTTCTATGAGTTTAACTTTTTTAGATTCCACGTATAAGTGAGATCATGTAGTATTTGTATTTCTGTTCCTGGCTTATTTTACTTAACATAATGTCCTCTGCATTTATCCATGTTGTCACAAGAGAGAGGAGTTCCTTCTTTTTTGTGGCTGAATAGTATTCCACTATTACGAATAATGCTCCAATGAAAATGGGAGTGCAGTCTCTCTTCAATATACTAATTCATTTCCTATGGCGATACATCCAGTATAGGGTTGCTAAATCATACAATAGTTCTATTTTTAGTATTTGAGGAATCTTTATACTATTTTCCTTATCGGGTATACTAATTTGTATTCCCGCTAACTGTGCAGTGGTTCTCTTTTTTCCACATTATCACCAATACTTGTTATCTTTTATTTGTTGATAGTAGCCATTCTAACAAGGGTGAGATGATAGCACAATGTGAGTTTAATTTGCATTGTCCCTGATGGTTAATGAGATGGAACTGTTTTTCATAAAGCTCTTGGCCATTTATAGTCTTTTGAGAAATATTTGATTAGGTCATTTGCTGATTTTTATTTTTCTTGTTATTGAGTTGCTTCTGTTTCTTATTTCTTTTGGATATTAACTTCTTATGAAATATATAGTTTGCAAATATTTTATCTCATTCTGTAGGTTGTCTCTTCATTCTTTTGATTTTTTTCCTTGCCATGTAGAAGCTGTTTAGTTTGATGTAATCCTGTTTGTCTATTTTTGTTTTTGTTGCCTGTGGCTTTGGGGTCTTATCCAAAAAGTCATTGCCCAAACCAATGTCCTGGAAAATTTTCCCTATTTTCTTTCTAGGAGTTTTACAGTTTTGGGTTTTATATTTACGTCTTTAATCTAGTTTCAGGTCATTTTTGTATATGGTGTGATGAGATAGAGTTCAGTATTATTCTTTTTAAATGTGGATATTCAGTTTTCCTAACACCATTTATTGAAGAGGCAGTTCTTTTCCCATTGTGTTTTCTTGACATCTTTGTTGCAAATCAGTTCTATAAATGTGTGGATTTATGTCTGTGCTCTATGTTCTGTTCCACTAGTCTATGTCTGTTTTTATGGCAGTATCATGCTGTTTTGATTACCATAGCTTAATACAGTATATTTTGAAGTCATGTAGTGTAATGTCTCCAGCTTTCTCCTTTTGGCTAAAGATTGCTTTGGCTATTCAGGATAATTTATGGTTCCATTTAGAACTTTTAGAGTTGTTTTTTCTATCTGTAAAGAAAAGTCTTCAGATGGGCCAGGCGCGGTGGCTCAAGCCTTTAATCCCAGCACTTTGGGAGGCCGAGACGGGCGGATCACTAGGTCAGGAGATCGAGACCATCCTGGCTAACACGGTGAAACCCCGTCTCTACTAAAAAATACAAAAAACTAGCCGGGCGAGGTGGCGGGCGCCTATAGTCCCAGCTACTCAGGAGGCTGAGGCAGGAGAATGGCGTAAACCCGGGAGGCGGAGCTTGCAATGAGCTGAGATCCGGCCACTGCACTCCAGCCTGGGCGACAGAGTGAGACTCCGTCTCAAAAAAAAAAAAAAAAAAAAAAAAAAAAAAAAGAATTTTGATAGGGATTGAATTCAATCTGTAGATCACTTTAGGAAGTATGAACATTTTAACAGTATGAATTCTTCCAACCCCTGAACCTGAGATGATTTTTCATTTATTTATGTTTCTTTAATTTCATTGACCAGTATTTTGTAGTTTTCAATGTAGAGATTTTTCACTTCCTTGGTTAAATGTATTCATAAGTATTAAGTGTTGGTATAGTTTGTATGTACAATTGTTTGCTTGATTTCCTTTTTCGATAGTTTGCTGTTGGTGTATAGTAAGGCTACTGATTTTTGTATGTTGATTTTGCAACTTTACTGAATTTATCTACCATTTTTGGTTGGTTCTTTAGGGCTTTATGTATATAGATTGTATCATCTGCAAACAGGGACAATCTACACTTCTTTTCCAATTTTGATGCCTTTTTATTTCTTTCTCTTGCCTGATTGCTCTCGCTAGGACTTCTAGTAGCATGTTGAATAGAAATGTGAGAGTGGGCATTCTTGTCTTGTTCTGGACCTTAGAGGAAAAGCTTTCAATTTTTCCTCATTGAGTATGATGTTAGCTGTGGGTTTGTCATATGACCTTTATTGTGCTGAAGCTACAATTCTTCTATACCTAATTAGTTAAGAGTTTTTATCATGAAAAAATGTTGAGTTATTAAGTGATTTTTCGCATCTATTGAGATGACCATATGGTTTTTGTCCTTCATTCTGTTAACATGGTGTATTACATATACAGATTTGTGTATGTTGGACTATCTTTGCATCACATCCCTGAAATAAATCTCACTTCATTATGGTAAATAATCTTTTCAATTCAGTTTGCTAGTATTTTGATGAGGATTTTTGCATCAGCATTCATCAGGTATATTGCCCTGTAGTTTCCTTTTTTTCAGTGTTCTTGTCTGGTTTTGTTATCAGGGTAATATTGGCCTTATAAAATCAGTTTGAAAGTATCACCTACACTTCGATTTTTTGGAAGAGTTAGAGAAGGATTGGTATTATTAGTTCTTCCTTAAATGTTTGGTAGAATTCAGCAGTGAAGTCATCAGGTTCTGGGCTTGTCTTTTTTTTTTTTTTTTTTTTTTTTTTTAGACCAAGTCTCACTCTGTCACCCAGGCTGGAGTGCAGTGACACAGTCTTGGCTCACTGCAACCTCCAACCTCCACCCCCTCAGGTTCAAGCAATTCTTGTGCCTCAGCCTCCTGAGTAGCTGGGATTACAGACACCTGCCACCACGTCCAGCTGACTAATCTTTGTATTT
Source organism: Piliocolobus tephrosceles (assembly GCF_002776525.5). Classification (NCBI taxonomy): domain Eukaryota; kingdom Metazoa; phylum Chordata; class Mammalia; order Primates; family Cercopithecidae; genus Piliocolobus; species Piliocolobus tephrosceles. The sequence goes on from NC_045443.1 coordinate 5,050,736, forward strand.
TCAGTAGAGATGGGATTTTGCCATGTTGGCCAGGCTGATTTCAAACTCCTGACCTCAAGTGATCCACCTGTCTCAGCCTCCCAAAGTGCTAATTCAGTCTCCTTACTTATTATTGGTCTTTTCAGATTTTCCATTTTTCATGATTCAATCTTGATAGGCTGTATGTGTCCATGAATTTGTCTATTTCTTATGGGTTGTACAATTTGTTAATATATAATTGTTCTTAAGCCTCTTATGACCCTTTATATTTCTGTTGTATCAGTTGTAATTTCTGTTTCTCATTTCTGATTTTATTTATTTGATTCCTCTTTTTTTCTTAGTCTAGATAAAGATTTGTCAATTTTGTTTATCTTCTCAAAAAACCAAGTCTTAGTTTTATGAATATTATCTATTGTTTTTTTAATCCCCATTGTATTTTTTTTTTTTTTGCTCTGATCTTTATTATTTACTCCTTCTACTAACTTTGAACTTAGTTTGTTCTTAGTTTTCCAGTTCCTTGAGGTCAAACTGTTTGTTTGATATATTTTTTCTTTTTTTTGATGTAGGCATTTCTTCTGTAAGCTTGACTCTTAGAACTGCTTTTGCTGCATCCCATGAGTTTCGATAGTTTTCTTTTCATTTTTATTTGTTCAATATTCTTTTTAATTTCCTTTGTATTTTCTTCATTGATCCATTGGCTGTTCAGGAGCATGTTATTTAATTTTTATATATTTGCAAATTATTCCAAATTCCTCCTGTTGTTGATTTCTTGCTTCATACCATTATGGTCAGAAAAGATACCTGATACGGTTTCAGTCTTCTTAAATTTGCTAAGACTTGTTTTGTGGCCTAACATGATCTATCCTGGAGAATGTTCTTCGTGCACATGAGAAGAATGTGTATTCTGTTGTGGTTATTGGAGTGCTCTGTATATGTTTGTTAGTCTATTTGGTCTAGAGTGTAGTTTAAGTCTGATGTTTCCTTACTGATTTTCTGCCTGGATGATATTCCCATTGCTGAAAGTAGGGTATTAAAGTTTCCTACTATTATTGTATATTTTAAATATATTAACATTTGCTTTTTTATGTTAGGTTCTCCAGTGTTGGTTATCTATATATTTACAACTGTTGTATTCTCTTGCCAAATTAATCCCTGTATCATTATTAACGATATTCTTTGCCATGTTTTACAGTTTTTGGCATAAAGTCTACTTTATCGAGGTATAGCTATTCCTAATCGAATCGTGTTTGGTTTCCATTTACATGAAATATCATTTTCCAGCCCTTCACTTTGAATCTACATGTGTCTTTAATGGTGACGTGGGTTTCTTGTAAGCAGCATATAGTTGGGTCTTGTTTTCTTTCTTACCCATTTCGCCACTGTATGTCTTTTGATTAAATAAAACCCATTTACATTCAAGGAAATTATTGATAGGTAAGGACTTTCTACTGCTATTTTGTTAATTGTTTTTCTGGTTGTCTTTGTTAGATCATTTTTTCCTTTCTTTCTTGCCATCATCCTTTGCAATTAAGTTGTTTTCTCTAGTGGTATGCTTTGATTCTTTACCTTTTATTTTTGTGTATCAATGATAAGTTTTTGCTTTGTGCTTTCCATGAAGCTTGCAAATAGCATATTATCGGTATAACAAACTATTTTAAGCTGATAGCAACTTAACTTTGATTGCAAAGAATCTCTACACTTTTACTCCACTCCTCCCATTTTTAATTTTTAATGTCATCATTTACATCTTACCGAATTATTAGAGCTATTATTGTTTTAATAGTTTTGTCTTTTAATCATCATATTAAAGATATAAGTAACTTATACACCATCATTACAGTGAGTATTCTGACTTTGTATATTTACTTTTATGAGCAAGTTTTATAGGTTCATATGTTTTCACATTACTAATTACCCTCCTTTTGTCTCAGCTTGAAGAACTCTCTTCAGCATTTGTTGTAAGACAGATCTGGTGGTAATTAACCCCCTCAGGTTCTGTTCATCTTTATCTATCCTTCATTGCTTAAGGACAGCTTTTCTGGGTACATATAGTATTCTTGGTTGGCAGATGTGTTTTCCACTTCATCACGTTTCACTATTATTTATTTAAATAGGGTTTCTACCACTTTGTCTTTTTCTTCTCTTTTTGAATGTTATACTTCAAATATTTGCTCTTTTGATGCTATCCCATAAATTCAATGAGGTTTGTTCATTTTATATCTTTTACTATTATAAAATTTTCTCCTTTAGTGCTAGTAACATTTTTGTCTTAATACCTGTTTTGTTTGATATTAGTATAGCCAGTCTAGTTTTCTTACAGTTGCTGTTTACATGATGTATCATTTTCTATCCTTTTACTTTCAACCTATTTGTCTCTTTCAACCTAAAGTATGGTTCCTATAGATAGCATATAGTTGGATCTTTTAAAAAATGCAATCTCTCATTCTCTACCTATTGATTGGATTGTTTAATTTGTTCACATTTAATGTTTTATTGATATAGTTGAATTTATTTCTGCTGTTCTATTTTTGTTTTCTAGTGTCTCATGCCTTTTCCTTCTATCCATCTTTTACTTTTTCTTTTTTCCCATTAAGTGAATATTTTCTAATATAACCGTATAATTCTTTTAATGATTTTTCACTATATTTTTTGATTTTTTAAGTGGTTGTTTTAGGGCTTATCACATACATTTTAACTTATCAGAATCTACTTAGAATTATAGTAGTTTAATTTCAATGAGATACGAAAAAATTATTAATATATTGCCCTACTTGCTCTTCCTCCTTTTTTACTATTATTATTATGTGTTACATATGTGTGGTAAAACTCCAAAATACATTATGATTGTATAATTTTATATCCATTAAAGAAAATGAGAAAAAGGAGAGGAAGTATTAATTATAGGCTTTGTTATATTCACCTTCTTATTTTACATGTCTGATTCTGTACATTCATTCCTGTGGATTCATTTTACTATCTTGTGTCATTTCTTTAACACAGCTTTGTTCCCATTCACCTTTCTGTGCAGTTATTACCAAATATATTACATTGTGATGTTATAGACTGAATTATACAATTATATAGAAATTGCTTTATGCAATTGCTTTTTACTTTTTAAATTAAGAGTGGAAAAGAGAAAGATATATATCTATACTGTCTTTTATAATTACATAATTACCTTTGCTGATATTTGTGTGTGTGTGTGTGTGTGTGTGTGTATTTGAATTACTGTCTAAGGTCACTTGCTTTCAGCCTAAAGAGATTAGTTTTTCTTGTAAGGTGGGTCTGCTAGCAGCACATAAATTCTCTCAGCATTTGTTTATCTGTCAATGCCTTTATTCGAAAAATGTAAGATAAAAAATGCTTGGTTGACAGTTTCATTTTTCTTCTGGCATTTTCAATATGCCATCCCATTGCTTTCTGACCTCTCTATTGTTTCTGATGAGATATCAACTGTCAATCTTATTGGGATTCCCTTGTACGTGATAAGTCATTTTTTCTTTTTGTTTATTTCAAGCTTTTCTTTTCATCTTTGGCTCTCAGCATTTGGATTATGATGGGCCTGGGTGTGTATCTCTGCATTCGTTCTACTTGGAATTCCTTGAGTTTCTTGGGTCTGCCTCAAAAAATTTTGAAAATGAATATTTCTTTTGGGGATTATAAAATTTATCATAAATTGCAGCCTCTTAGTACTAAGATCTTATAGCTGAATTGAACAGACATCAAGTGAAAAGAAATTGTGACCAGGCCATTCATAAATTGCTTTCTCTTTATGCTTTTAACCATCAGAGCAAAGTAATCCACATTCAAGATTCGACCTGTGATTCATGTAGTGCATGACAGTGGCTCAGTGTATGGTTTGATTGATGAATTGGTACTTTCTATCACATCACCCTAAAAATGATTCTCTAGCATCCCTGATTCTCTGAGTTAGAAAGGAGTAGGAGAGACTTAAATGAAGAAGAGAAAACTACTTCTTTACCAAGGCCTACTTATTTCAACATGTAGATTGCTTTACCTTGGATGTTTTGCTCTAAGATATTTAGAGGAATATTTAAACAAATTAGCTTGTGAAAGAAATGGTGAAACATTTCATCTTTCATGCCAACTCCAACTAACTGGTAGTCACTACCTGGAGTATTGTAGTGGGAAGACTTTTGAGTCAATATGATCAAAGACATAAGTGCTGTGATCTATTAGCAATGCCTGCTATACACAAGGAAGAGGAAATGATGGCAATTGTGTTAGTATTTGCCACTTGTGACCTGGGAGGCAAGTAGGACCTAATATATTTTCTTCAGGATCCACTGTATAATTTAGGTCTTGAGGCATGAGGATAATATGCAGGGATCGATTGGTAACTGGAGCTGCTTTGTTCTTAATTTTGGAGCATTTAGGTTTAATTCCATAGAGATTAATTCATAAAACTGCTTCTCAAAAAGTTTCGCTATGGTGAAAACTATATATGAATCAAGTGCCTATATATACCTTAGTAATGTCTGAGTTACATCTGATACCTATAAACCAGGAGACAACCTGTCTTCCCTGATGCCCATAAAAAGATCCATGTGGCTCAGGCGCATAGATTTCAGAGCTAAAGCATTCTGGAAACCTTCATGGTTTGAGTACTACAGATAGATAACTCCATTGTCTTTACTGAAAAATAAATCGTTTAGTGAATGAAAGCTGTCATGTAGAATCTTGAATTTAGCATAGGCATTGTATGCTATTTAGTCCAGCTTCCTGCCAAATGAGATACCACAACGATTGTGGTTCCTAGGTTTCCTCAGCTTTCTGGATAGCTGTTTGATACCAGAAAGGTGCCAGCCCTGGCAGTTCTCATGTTGTCACGTCCTCTCTCTACCTTTCAGAGACTGGAGAAAGGCTTCTCAGGAGAGTGTGCTGTGTAATTGGAGAATGAAGCAGTCACTTAACTGAATTTGGATAGATGTAAAATACCAACAAATGATTAAATAATTAAACACACAAAAAGGCACAGCTTCAATAATTAATCTCTAATAGGGAGCCCACCTGCTGTGAACAGGACCACCTACACAATTTGCAGAGCCCAGTGCAAAATGAAAATGAGGGACATTCGTTAAAAAATAATTAAGAATTTCAAGATGATAAAAGTAATGAATTAAATCAATGGGGGAGACCTACATGTGGAGTCCTGTGTGACTGCCCAGGTTGCATACCACGAGGCTGGCCCTCCCAGTGTAATATATATTCTCACACTGGGATTTTCTAAGGCAAATTATGCCAGCCACATAATTTACCTTGGAAAATCCCAATGTAAGAATACATATTTTGCAACTGATTAAAGTCTGTTTGCATGTATACAAATTAGTTTATGTGTTCCACACAACAGTAGTTTCAGGCGAAATTGTGATATGAATAAAGTTTATCTTTCCAGCTGTAGCACATAGAACTTACCTTATCTCCTTCTGCCATTCTCTCGCATTGCTTGAGGTGGTATACTGTGATTCTCTACTGGGAGGAGTGGCTAGAGATCGGTTCCTCTAGATGTCATCCAGCCAACAAATACTTTTTCAGTATCTTCTGCTGCACTCTTCAGTATGATAGCTACCAGTCACATGTGGCTACTTAAATGTAAATTAATTAAAATTATTTGCTTGAGGTGGTACACTGTGATTCTCTGCTGGGAGGAGTGCCTAGAGATCGGTTCCTCTAGATGTCATCCAACCAGCAAATACTTTTCCAGTATCTTCTGCTGCACTGTTCAGTATAATAGCTACCAGTCACATATGGCTACTTAAATGTAAATTAATTAAAATTAAATTAAGCATTTAAGTTCTGGTTACATTAGCCATATTATAAGTGCTTGATAGGCACACGCGGCTAGAAGCTATCATTATGTATAGGATAGATATAGAAGATTTCATCATTGCAGAAAATTCTACTGTATAGTGCTGGTCTACACCTTCCAGGTCAGGTGCTGGTGATGCAGGGAAGAGGGAGAGATTATTCTTTTGAAACCACGGGAGGCACATTTCCGACCTCTTTTGATTGATATACGGTGGGTAAGAAAATGTGGGTATGGATAAGAGAAGTGTCGTAAAAGCATTTAGAATATAGACAAGAATATGCAAAAGATGCATAGGAAACAGGGCAGAGGAAAGAACATCTGAAGTCACTGATGTGATTATGTGGATTAGAGGAAAGAGAAGTTCAGCAGAATTTTAATCAGTCTTCAATTTAACATAATCACCTATTCTTATTCTCAATTAAATACAGATTTATTGTATAACCATCCCATACCAGACATTAAGAACTGCCACTAGGCTTTAAAGAATTTAAAGTTCATCTCTGCCAGGCTCCTCAGCCTGTGCGTTAAGTATTGATCGTCCTCAGGCTTTAGTCCAAGGCTCCTTTCTGCTGGTAGTTAAGGTGATTTTATCCACTTACGAATTCACCACTTACATGGCAGTGACTCCCAAATCCACAGGACTGTAATCCAGACTTGTTCTTCTGAGGCTCCAGGGCCATATATGCAGTGACCTGCCAGGGAATTCCATGGTGTGACTCAGAGGCATCTCAGAAGCCACACGGCCAAACCTAAGTTGATCCACTTCTTTTTCTTATCTTATTGCTCCTAGCTCAGTGAAAGTTGCCATTGTCCAAGTATTAATGACAACAAGAACAAAAATAACCAGCAAAGTAGTAAGAATAGTAGATAACCTTTATGGAGCTTCTTTTATTCTGAGCACTTACGCACATTACCACATTTGAACCTCATAATAATACTATGATGTGAGGATTACTCCTCCTCCTACCACTATTACTACTAATACTATTGCTGCTAACCACCACCACCCTCACCATCTTATAAATAAGGAAAGGAAGAGAAGCACAAAAAGATCATGCAGATAGAAAGTGACAGCTGTGACTCGAGTGAACACAGGTCTTTCTGGAGACTCTGCTTCTACTCTTATTTACTGTACCACCCTCTTACAGCATTGGTATCACTTGGGAGCCTGGAATAAATTCAGGATCTCAGACCCCACTCCGACCTCCTGATGAGAGTCTGTACTTTAACAAGATCCCCAAGTGATGTGTGCGTGGGTATTGTTAGTATCTGATAATTTTTCTTGTGATCTAGTGTCACCCCTTCAACTTCCACCTGCCCACCACCTTTGAGTAATGAGTGAGACGAGGAAATCACATTGAAAGTGTCTTTCTCTCGCTCCTTTCTTTCTCCAGGGTGGGCCTTAGGTGAAGTCTTCATACCTTCCCACCTGTATTATGGCGTCCACATGTGGCTGATTACCTTCTGTTGTCTTCATGGCGGCCAAAATGCTTTCTTCAAAATGTTAAGTTGATCATACCAATTCTTTGCTTAAAATCCTCTAGTCCCTCTAGGATAAAGTCCAATCTTCCTAGCTTCCAATGTCCAGTCCTTCTGATATGTCCCATCTTCATATCTCTTGGCACTACTACTAAGCAGGGCAGTTCTCCAAGGAGTGTGTGCTCTTTTGTGTCCCTGGCATTCATCTGCATTTTGGCTTTTGCCTAAAATCCCCTTGCAGTTTCAGAGGCTGCAATTCAAATGGCTGCCAACATACATGCTGTGAGCATTTTGGGTGAGGGCGATGGTGAATGGGTGAACAGCAAGCTACACTGTGAGTAACTGCAGCAACCGTGGCTCTGGACAGAGCAGGGGCTATCTCCTGGAAAAGTGGTTGCAGTGAGATAAATATTTGCTTTGTCAGAGAGACAAGAAATCTGGATTTGTAGGTTGGCAACTACTTTAAGTCTTTAAAAAATGTGTGGATTGAGGCTTCCTTCCAGAATGGCAAAGTGTTGAGTGCAACATTTTCTTTCCCTAGCAAAACAACTATTTAACTGGAAAAAAATCATAATTATTTAAATTTTTTAACAAACTGTTCTAAGGAAATATGCAAACGGAAAAACATTCTTTCAAGAAAATCTACTAAATATCCTTCAGAACAGCAGGAGTCTGTGGCATTGGAGCCATGACTTGTTCCCCCCATGCACCCTCAGCACTGTCTTATGGAAACTTCACAAGGTTATCTGCTCTGGTGGCTGTGGCCAAGAAGGGGGCTCCCTGTCCCTGCAGGTCCTAGCATACATAGGTCCTTGGTATCACCCCAGGAAGGACAGGCCACCCACATTTCACACCTTCTCCTTCCTCCACTAGGAATGCAAAAGTTGTATTCCTAGTGGAGGTGATTGAGAGACAATTGGGACTCCCTTCTTTTGTTTTGCCTCTACTCGTAGGGTGAAATTTCAACTCCAGGTGCATGAGTCCAAGAACACTGGGCTCCAGTTGCTCCTTCCCCAACTTGCTGTCAGAGTGGAACTTCCATACCAGAATGCACAAGCTAGGAAGACCAGGAGCTCCCGGGGCTGCCACCTCCTTTCCCCCAGCCCACGTCTACCTGTAGAGCAAGGTGTCATTCTAGAAGGGCTTCTGTCTCCACCTCCAGCTCCTGTGCAGTGGTGCAGAAGTTCTATTCAGGAGGAAAGGCAGGATGAAAACCTCCCTAGCTATATTTAAGGGACTGACCTTATTTAGAACAGAGGATGAAGAAGTCCAGCCCAATGATGTTGTTTGAAGCAATAGAGATCTTGGTAGAGAAAATTAAAAAGTATGCTCATAGCTCCGTAATACTGGTGGCAACAAGCAAAATGGCAGAACAACCAGAAATTTAACAGGAAGAATTAGGGAAAACCATTGCCAAGAAGAGCCCTCCTTGGATCACAGTTATCTCTGGGTTGTCTAGAAGTTTGTGTGCAAGCCCCAGGCTGAACCTGCTCAGGAACAGCAAGAGTACAATGAGGGGAAGACTGAAAATCATTTGCCAACCAGAACACAGATCCATCAGCAAACAGCTGAATCCTCACCGGCACTGGGGGCTGAAGCCCAACCTCTGAACAAATATGGCTTAAACAGTGAACTGCTCTGACTCAGAGGCAACAACTAGGAAGCCAGGATTAAAAATAAAATCATGCACATCCCTGGGAATCTGGAAGACTATGTGCATACCTAAGGCTGTGCTCTCTCAGGAGTTATCGCAGAAAAAAATCCAAGCTACCAGTATGTAGGTCAAAATGTAAACTCCCTGAACTGTGATCGCAGCCTCCATGCCACCTATATTCAGGAATCTAATCAACCAAGGAGCTTTAAATCCAATCTCTGATGAATAAGTGGCTTATGATGACCCAGAAGCAGCCCCTAGGTAGCCAGGCTAAAAGAGAAAAACAAGAAAAAAAAAAAAAAGAAGGTCAAGATCATGAGCATTAAAGGCTGAACACTGCAGGAGAAACAGATTTTATAGACCTTGCAAATTAGTTTAACTAAGTTACCAATTGAATAAATAAACAACCAAGCAAATTACAATGACATTTACCCATTTACTCCTGGGTTATATACAGAGTTACTAGATACTTTGTCTAAGATGATACGTTTTTAACAAGAAATTATGAGACATACAAAGATACAGGAAAGAGTAATAACTCCTGCACAAGAGAGAACAAAGCAGCAAACTTTAGAAGAGGCCCAGGTATTGGACTTATCTGTAATGACTTCAAACACACCATTATACATATATTCAAAGAACTAAAGTTAGCCACGTCTAAAGCATTAAAGGAAGGTTATAATGACAACGTCTCATCAAACAGAAACTATCAATAAAGACTTACAAATTATAAAGAGGTGCCAAATGATCATTCTAAAACTGAGAAGTACAATAATAAAAATGAAGAGTTTGACTTTCATTTTCTGGTCTGGCTTTTAAGGAGCTTAGAGGTCCCCACTGTATCCTAACAGCAAGTAAAAAGCTGAAAAAAGGGAAAAGTAAACTCTTCTCAGCTCTTTTTTTTTTTTTTTTTTTTTTAAGGCGGAGTCTCACTCTGTCCACCAGGCTGGAGTGCAGTGGTGTGATCTCGGCTCACTGCAAGCTCCGCCTCCTGGGTTCACGCCATTCTCCTGCCTCAGCCTCCCTAGTAGCTGGGACTACAGGCTCCCGCCACCGCGCCCTGCTAATTTTTTGTATTTTTAGTAGAGACGGGGTTTCACCGTGGTCTTGATCTCCTGATCTTGTGATCCGCCCTCCTCGGCCTCCCAAAGTGCTGGGATTACAGGCGTGAGCCGCTGCGCCTGGCCTCTTCTCAGCTTTTATAGGGAAGTGACATTGCAGGGCAAACTGCTGCCCCCAAAATTGGACAGACAGACAGGTAGATACAGAGAATCACAACTTTACCAGAGCAGAAACCGTGGGAACCAGGGCGAGGATAGGAAAACCTGAATTGTAAATTGATGAATCGTGGACAAGTCTGAGAATTAAACACTCCGGGGAGACCCAGTCACAGGGGCTCCTACACTTGTGTACATTTTACCCCCCAGACCTCTACCAGATCCTCACAGTGAATATCAGAGAAAAACCTCCCCCTGCCTCTGGGAGGGAGAAAGGAAGAGGTGAAAAGGAATCATTTTGAAATATGCCAGATGAGTCTGTTCTTCTTAACAAGGCCTGCCCGAAAGAGAAGCTATTTTACCAGAGCCTAACCTGCTGGAGTTGTGTGATAGCCTAACCGCTGTGGTTCGAATGTTTGTCTTCTCTGAAACTCATGTGAAAATGTATTTGCCGTTGCGACCGTATTGGGAGGTGGGACGTTGAAGAAGTGTTTAGGTCGTGAGGGCTCTGCTCTGGTGAATGGACGAATGCTCTTACCCCGTCATTATCACGAGAGGGGGTTTGTTACCGTGGGACTGGGCTCTTGTTCTTTTCATCCTGTCTTTGCTCCTTCTGCCATGTTATAACGCAGCATGAAGCCCCTCACCAGAGGCCAGCACCTTGATATTAGACTTACTCGCCTCCAGAACCAGGAGCCAATAAATTTCTGTTCATTGTTCAGTTACCCAGTCCCAGGCTGCACAAAATGGACCAAGGCACTAACTTACCTGGGAGAAGGGGAACAATCAACTCCAGCCTGCTTTAGCTTTCTCCATGGTGGAATGAAAATACCCAACTTTAGCTCCCTCTGTCCTTTTACATGGGGGAAAAAATATACACTTAAATTTATGATCAACCGATTCTTGACAGGGGTACCAAGACAATGCAATGGGAGAGAGAATAGTCTGTTCAACAAATGGGTGCTGAGACAGGTGGATATCTAGATGCAAAATAATAAAGTTGGACCCCTCATCACACCATATACAAATATTAACACAAAATGGTCATAGATGTAAATATAAGAGATAAAACTATAAAACACTTAGAAAAAAATGACAGCAAATCTTGGGCGATAGGGATTGGCAAGAGTTTCTTAGGTATGACACCAAAAGCATAGGTGAAACAAGATTGAAAAGTTGAACTTTATCAAAACTAACTTTGTTTTTTCCTGAAATGACACCATCAAGAAAGTGAAAAGGCTGCCCATGGAGTGGGAGAAAATATTTGCAAACCATATGTCTGATAAGAATTCTAGAATATATAAAGAATGCTTACAAAACTCAATAACAAACTAAACATGGGCAAACATATAGAAAAAATCTTTTGGAGCTGATAGATACATTTATTACCTTGATTACGATATTGTGGGTGCATGCATATCTGCAGTTTTTGTATATCAATTTAACCCCAATAAAGCTATAAAAAGGGTAAACCAGTGCCTAGCATATAGTAAGCATTTAGCGAATACAGGCTAGTTTGCCACCTGTGTCTGCTGGTGAAGCAGAGGGCGTGTCAACGGTGACTGGGGTCTGAGAACATGGGCAAAGGGCTGTGGCAATGACAGGAAGAAGGCTGCCAGCAAGGAAACTAATCCGGGTGTAGAAGAGGAATGGGAATTCCTTTTGAAGTATGTTGAATGTTCAGATGGAAACATCTGGTAAAGATTAATAAAAAAAGATTTTATCCCCATAACAGGAGAATTTTGGATAAACGAATATAAAATCTTGCTACTGTGATAAGCCACTAAGAGTTTTGCTTTCCAGTGAGTTTGAGGGGTGGTTGAATTGGTCTGTATAACATCATACAGAGTGAAAGGAAAGATTGGATAGCAATGTTTAAGTAATTTAAAAAATAATATGTTATAAAAATGATCTCTTATAGATGTCTTCAGAAGACATATCCTTCCCAGCTCCCATCCCTTAGTGTCATTCTCATATTCATGAATGAAGCTCTGTCCATTATACAGCGGGCCATCACCAGTATCATCAACCGGACACCCTCTCGATTGTTGAAGGAAATCATCTTGGTGGACGATTTCAGCTCAAATGGTGAGCAACGTGCTCAAAGAGTAACTGTAAAAATGACCACTTATCACCTGTGCTTGGCTGGAAAGAGGTTTTGGCTTACAGTTTAGGACCCCTTGGGTTTCTCATGCAGGGAAAATAAAAAGATCATTTGTTGAGGGTCTGCTTGTGCTAGCCACATTTAATCTTCACAAAGTCAGGACAGAGGATAATTATCTCTACACGGATGAGGACACGGAGACACAGAGAGCTCACACAGCGTGCTTAAATTGGACCGCAAGCCAGTGGCAGAGGTGGGAGTTAGGCAGGACCGTGTACCTCCAAATCTACCTGTGCCCCTCTTATGCACAGTGAAGGAGCCTGGGGGTGGGGGTGAGGGGGTGAAGCAGAGTCTAGAGAAGGACTCCAGATACCAGGAAGGGACTTAGAGATGCTCCTTATGAAGGGCAGACTACTCTCCCTGGGTCATGAAGGCTGGAGGAAAGACAGCTTTGGGTGCTGACTCTTCACAGTGGCAGCAGCTCTTGCCCACAGGGTGCCCCTGCCCCGCGTCTAGCCCACCCAAGGAAGAGATGTAGAAGATAATGGACCTGAGTCCTCACTTTCTGAGTTCATGATCCCAGCTTCTCCCTTATAAGTGTGTTATGTCCTTGGGTAACTCAACGTCTTCATGTTCTGATTTTCTTGTACACAAAATATGGATGTTGATAATAATAACTCTTTTATGAACTATAGTGAGAATTAAATGAGATCATAATGGCAGCTAACATTGCTTGTTCTAAGCACCCTATGTGCGTTGCCTTTTTTTATGAGACGGAGTTTCTCTCTTGTCACCCAGGCTGGAGTGCAGTGGCGGGATCTTGGCTCACTGCAACCTTCACCTCCTAGGTTCAACCAATTCTTCTGCCTCAGCCTCCTGAGTACCTGGGATTATAGGAGTGTGCCACCACGCCCAGCTAAGTTTTGTATTTTTAGCAGAAACAGGGTTTCACCATGTTGGCCAAACTGGCCTTGAACTCCTGACCTCAGGTAGTTTGCCCACCTTGGCCTCCCAAAGTGCTGGGATTACAGGCATGACCACAATGCCTGGCCGTGTTAACTATTTTAATCATTACAACAGCCCTATGAGGGAGGAACCACTTTCTGACCCATTGTGTAGATGCACAAAATTAAGGCATGGACTGATCAAGGAACTTGTTCAGCATCCGACAGCTGGTAAGTGACAGACTTGAGATTTGACCATAAACTTCAGAGTCCAGAGCCCTAGCCCTAACTACTATGTTCCCTTTATAATACATGAATTACATAAAGCATTTTGCACATGGTGGCCTCTCAGCAAGTGTTGACTCTTAGTTTTATTAATTTTGTGCAACAAATAAAAGACAGTAGAATGAAGTTACAAAAACTTAGAGGTTTGGGCTAGCCGTGAGGAAGAATTTCCTGACTGTAAGTGTTATGAAGTGGCAGCTCATTGGAGGCAGAATATGTTCCTTCTCTGTGGATCTTTAAGTACCAGATAGGTGGTTGTACTTTCAACCTGTCTCTCAGGAGAGAGAGCAAGTAAAATGACTGCTTAAACCTTCTTTTTAAGACTCTTCCATACTAACAATACTTATCTTCATCCTTTGCATACCTTCCTCTTTTTTACTTCCAATGTAACTAAGCAAAAAATAAGAAGGTACAACTTTTAGAGCAAAATTCCACTGAAAACCAAAGAAAAGAGACTGGTTTCATTCATTTCTGAGCACGGGGACTGGTACCAAGTTGCACACCTGGTTTTCCGAGCCAAAAATAGGAGCATGATTAAAAAGACCTCAGCCCTGGACTTCTGAAGACACCCTGGCTCCGCTCCCTGCCTGAGATAACTGCAGGCAAGTCCCTTCACCTCTTTGGGACTCAGGGTCTTCATGAGGCAAACACAAGAATTGAGCTGGAATAGTGTCAAAATTATCTTTTTCTGTGAAAAAAAAGTCAACACTCTATGGCCTATACTCTGTGTTCTATGGGGTGTAGATAAGACTTAATTCAGGACTTTTTCCTGAGGAACAAGAAAATCAAAAAATACAAGATTACAAACACAGTGTAGACACATAAAGAAAAACCAAAGCTTTCTTATTGTTCTAAACTGCACTCCATTATAACACATTCCTCTCATTTAGATCTGAAACCCATGTTAGTTTTCCACAGAGATGATTTGTTTGGATGGTCACAGAAAAGGGGACGGTCAGCTATTCTTTGGTGTTACAGGGACAGGAATTAGAGAGTCTCTGTCATTAACCACAAAAACACCAGCCAAATTGAGCCCACACTGAGCAGAACTCAAATATCTGTTTTATGTTAAACAGGAAAATAAATGGAAGTCTCTATCTTGCCTACAGAAAGAGAAACTCACTATCCATGTGAACTCGGGGACAAGTGACTCAACCACTTCTCACCTCAGTTTCTGCATCTGTAACATCAGGAAATACTGGTGCCTACCTGATAGGACCACTTTTGGGATTAAATCATATGTGTAAAGGCCTCAGGAGAGAGCCTGTTCCCATTACATGCTAGCTGGTGTTCTGCTCCTCGCCTATCTCAGTATTATTTGCAGTACTTTTGAAATGCCACAACCTGGTGCCAGAGGCTTGCCTCCTTTCTGTCTTTCCCTAGATGTTAAGCTTATTCACGTCACTCAAATATTTTGAGCTTATATGTTAAATGTCACTCAAATGTTAGATGAGGTGTAAGCTTTTAAAAAATTATATCAAGGTAGATGGAATGCTGTATTTTCTTCCTAATTTTAGGAACATTTCACAATCAACAATTACATGTTGAGTTTCTACCATGTGCCAGGCAGTGGGCAGGGAAGAGGATGTCAGAGAGTTCAAGTTTCCATCTTAATGAAGCAAGATACATCTGTGGAAAGATACTTCAGTGTGTGAAGAATAATGTGACAAACCGAGTGAACTGTCAGCGAAAGAAAACACGGTGTGGGGGTGGGGGGTGTGATGATCTAAGAAGGGTTCCTGGAGGAGGCAGACTTGGATTGGGACTTGAAGCCTTCATAGGATTTGAGACAGCAGGGAAAACGAGGGAAGACTTGGAAACGGGGTTGGGGTGGAGAACTAGGGAGTGCCGAAAGAAAGGTGTGAACAAAAATGAGGAATCCAGAAGTACCCTGAGCTGACCAGCTTGGAATAACAGGTTTTGGGGAGGAGACCAGTAGGAGGGCAAAGCTGGGAAAGGAGCATAGGTTGTCTTCTGAAAACCCATTGAGGCGTCCTTAATTTTTGTGCTATATGATAGATATTATTTTTCAGGAGGTGACTCAGAATCAATGGCTCATAAAAATTTGGAGTTGGAAGGGTCCAGACTATTTGGTACTTTTCCTGAATTTTTAAATTTTTTTTTTTTTTTTTTTCTGAAAAAGAAACAGAATCTCACTCTGTTGCCCAGGCTGGTCTCAATCTCCTGGGCTCAAGCACTCCTCTACCTCGGGCTCCCAAAGTGTTGGGATTACAGGCATGAGCCACCATGCCCACTATGGTACTTTTCTCTAAGTTGAGGAAACAGACACATCCAATGGGAAGTGACACAGAATGATGTAGTGAGTGAATTAGAATCTAGATATTCAGGTTCAATAGCACCTCCTGTGGATTACTGACTAAAAGTAGTGCCTGGGTAGGTGTAGAGACTGGCCACCTTGGCTACCCCAGCTCACTCCCAGAGGAAGCAAACAGCCTTAGATGGACTGGCTCTGCTTAGCACCTTCAATAATTGAGACAATCACTCTTGAGTGCAGCAGATCTAAAATGGGGTAAATTTTACTGCCACAGTCACTTAGGTGTTGATTCCAGGTCTTGATCACTCTGGGTATCACAAATATGCTCTTCTTTTGAGAGAGGAACCATCAAGAATCTCATTCCTTGGCTATGGGGAGAGAGGAGAGGAAAGGGAGGGAGGACTTAATAAACTCAGCCAGATACTCACAGAGTTCTTGAGACAGTGTGTTCTGCTGGCTAAAGACAGCATAGGTTCATATCCAGGGCATACCACTTACTAGATATGTGACTTGGAAAAGTTTTTAAAACTCTTTGTGCCTCAGTTTCTTTATCTGTAAAGTAGGGATATTGTAGTGCCTACCACATGAGATACTTTCAGAATTAACTAAATTTTATCAACGAGTAACTCAGAGTCATTTGGTTAGATATTTTGCATACTGTTCAGTGATTTGCATGAAAGTTGTTTTCTTACATGTGAGGAAGTTGGCGGTAGGCTGAGCCCAAGAACAAAGCCACAGACAAGCTTTATTAAAAGAGAGGGAAGAAAACTACCTGAAAACAATCTGGGAATAGTGAATCTTGTTTGCATAATTTTTGGGCTAAATTTACTAGCTAGAAGCTGGCAAAGAGATTAATCTGTGCATTCTGTCCCAGTTGGTCCTTAAGTAGGTCAACTGGGAATATCCAAAACAAAACAATTTTAGTCATGTATGGATTCTCTAGAGTCTTGAGAGTTTAGCTATGAAGATGTTCCAGGCCTTCCTGCAGTGTTTTCCATCAACGTGTGCACCTTGGGCTAGATCTGTCCTACTCATTCTCTCAAGAACTCCTTCATGTGAAAAAGCACTTATAACAGTGCCTGACATGTAGTAAGCAGTATTATCATGCTAAGATAGTTTAACTGTGAGGGAAAGGAAATTAGGAATGGTCACAGTACACCTCAGGTGAAAGGGAGAAGACAGGCAGGTGCAGGGGAAATACTACTTATTTTCTAGCTGACTCTTGGAATTGCCCATTTTATGCTGGAGGTAGTCCAGTCACGATTATATGATAGTATAAAACTTTTGTATCACATTGATTGTTGCACGCAGAATTGCTACAGGTGTGCACTTGATTGACAGGAGAACTAAAGGTACACTTGGATGAGAAGATTAAGCTTTACAACCAGAAGTATCCAGGACTACTGAAAATAATACGACATCCTGAGAGGAAAGGTCTTGCTCAAGCCCGCAACAGTGGCTGGGAAGCTGCCACAGCAGACGTGGTCGCCATCTTGGATGCTCACATTGAAGTCAATGTTGGGTGGTAAGGCTCAAAGAGGCTGATTCTTCTCGAGAGGGCAGAGAGGAGACATTGTGCATGTACAGAACACAGGACAGGATACTGTGGACATAGGGAAAGTCAGCACCGGGCCTTAAATAAAGGGACTCTCCAAAAGAGCATGCTTTTATGCAGGCATTTTGCTTGGCTAAGAGAAGTAGCATGGTAGAGAGTACTGACAGTTGAATCATAACTCTGACTTTGCCAAATACTTTGTGAATTTGAGTAAGTCACTTCGCTTAACTAGACATTGTGTCTTTAACTGTAAAGATGAGGAGATTAGCCTTTGGTTATTTTAAAGGTTTTTCCCCAGCCCTGAAATTACATAATAAAATAAAGAGAACTCTGTTCTTTAGAGAATGTGGAGAATCAGACAAGAAAGAAGCATCATCTTGGAAACAGGGAGAACCAAGAGATAACGTAAATTCAAGGAGTAATATACATACTGATAATGCTGCTTCACAACAGCCTGGGGATGCTACTTGGGTACTAATTTCAGACCTGTTCTTGACCCGGGTTGGCTGCTAGCAGCTTCAGCTATCCTGAAAGGTACAGAGATTCTCTGGACTCTGGAGAGTTCTACTCACAACCCAGCACAGCCTAAATGGAGGAGATACTCAATGTCAGGGCAAGGTACTTGAAACAGCTTTATCTGCTGTCTCCTACTGCTTGTCCTCATACCCAAGCTGGGCTTGCTGCACACTCTTCTTCTAGGGCAGAGCCAATCTTGGCTCGGATTCAGGAAGACCGCACCGTGATTGTGTCTCCTGTGTTTGACAACATTCGTTTTGACACCTTCACACTGGATAAGTATGAACTGGCAGTTGATGGGTTTAACTGGGAACTCTGGTGCCGCTACGATGCACTGCCACAAGCCTGGATTGATCTGCATGATGTCACTGCCCCAGTGAAGTAAGTCTAAGGAGGTTCAGGGAACTTGAGTAGCATGTGGGAAGCAGGAATGAACTGCATGGATTTTGTTTATCTTTGGTGGTAGTACTTGGGGTGACATGGAAGGAGGGGAGGGGATGAAGTGAAGGACAAGGGATAGAAGGAAAAAACCCCAATAAGTCATCCCAGTTAAGAAATCATAGACACTTTGGGATATTTAGGGACTTTCAGGCAAAAATCAAGCAAAATATTAAAAATTTTGGAAAACATTTTGGCCATTTCAAGCATTAACTGGCTATGAAGTAAGGATACTTAGATGAAAAAGATGTAATTTCAATGTATTTTGAGAAGGGTTATGATAACACAGTGGGCCAGGGAAAGCTGCATGCGCTTAGTCCAGCCTGAGAGTTTAGGGAAGGCCTTCATGTTAAGAACAGACTTAAGTAGAGTTCTGAAGCCCAGATACTCATTGAGCGTCCCACCCCTTGCCTCCGCTCCTCGTGGAGAGATGAATGACTCTTGCTGTGTGCTCTGTAGGAGTCCTTCAGTCATGGGCATCCTGGCTGCTGACAGGCACTTCCTGGGAGAGATCGGGTCTCTGGATGGTGGAATGCTCATCTATGGAGGAGAGAACGTGGAGCTTAGCCTGCGGGTGTGTACATTTCCCTTCTCTTTATGGGACAAAGCAGAAAGGGGAATAATAGAAAGGTAGTAGGACCCCTGGACTCCTAGAACAAGGCTGAATGTCTTTGGCTTAAAGGTGGATACATTCTCATGTTTCCAGGCTATTGGGCCAAGGACGGGGGACAATAGGACTTCTGGAGTGGACACTCCTGGTATAGCCCATATAATCCAGGAGGTGTGGGTAGGAAGGGGTCAAGTTGGGATTGAATAGATAGATGTCCCTATTTCACTTGAGGACTCTGGACATTTTTCAAGCATCTCCTGGGATAAACTTAACCTTGGAGCAGACAATTCTCTAGAAGGCCAAAGACAGCAAAAACAGGAGTGGGCAGCATGACCAGGGAATGCAGACATGTGGGCAGCCAGCCTGCTTCTGTACTCACAGCCAGAGCAGCTGACATGATAGCCTGAGTTTGTGCTGAGATATAGTCCAATCTAAGACAAAGAGCCAGGTTTTTATCATTATATGATTGAAATCCTCAATCCCGGCCAGTCACGGTGGCTCACATCTGTAATCCCAGAACTTTGGGAGGCTGAGGCAGGCAGATTGCTTGAGCCCAGGAGTTCAAGGCCAGCCCGGGCAACATGGTGAAACCTTGTATCTATTAAAAAAGAAAGAAAAAGAAAAAATGAATCCTCAAACCAGTGCTAGTTCTGACCAACTTCTGTGTGTCTGGAAAAATACTGGCTTCACACTTCCACA
Organism: Piliocolobus tephrosceles; assembly: GCF_002776525.5. Classification (NCBI taxonomy): domain Eukaryota; kingdom Metazoa; phylum Chordata; class Mammalia; order Primates; family Cercopithecidae; genus Piliocolobus; species Piliocolobus tephrosceles. The sequence continues at coordinate 5,070,321 of NC_045443.1, forward strand.
GTGATGCCTCTTGTCTGCCCCCGACTTCTTCTTCCCATGCTTGTTTAGATCACACGAACAACCTAAATTAAAATAAATGAAATTGTAAATTTTCGTGGGTGCATTGTAGGTGTATAGATTTAGGGTGTGCATGTGATGTTTTGATGTAGGCATGCAATGAATAATAATCGTGTCATAGAGAACGGGGTATCCATCCCCTCAAGCATTTATCCTTCGTGTTATGAACAATCCAATTACATTGTTTATTTTAAAATGCAAAATTAAATTGTTATTAACTATAGTCATCCTATTGTGCCATCAAATAGTAGGTCTTATTTGTCTTATTCATTCTTTGTAACTATTATTTTTGTACCCATTAACCATCCCCATCTCCCCCAGTTACCCTTCCCGGCCTCTGGTAACCATCCTTCTACTCTCTATGCCCATGAGTTCAATTGTTTTGATTTTTAAATTTCACATGTAAGTGAGAAATACAGTGTTTGTCTTTCTGTGCCTGGCTTATTTCACTTAACATAATAATCTCCAGTTCCGTCCATGTTGTTGCAAGTGACAGAACCTCCTTCTTTTTTTTAATGGCTGAATAGTACTCTATTGTGTACTACATTTTCTTTATCCATTCATCTGTTGATGGACACAGATTTCTTCCATATCTTGGCTGTTGTGAACAGTGCTGCAACAAACAAGAGTGCAGATATCTCTTTGATTTAGTGCTTTCCTTTCTTTTGGGTATATACCCAGCAATGGAATTGCTGGATCATATGGTAGCTCTATTTTTTTTTTTTTTTTTTTTTTTCCTGAGGAACCTACAAACTGTCCTCCATAGTGGTTGTACTAATGTACATTCCTACCAACATTAGTACAACCCAAGTGGACGAGGGTTCCCTTTTCTCCACATCCTCTCCAGCATTTTTATTGCCTGTCTTTTGGATATAAGCCATTTTAACTGGAGTGAGATGTTATCTCACTGTAGTTTTGATTTCCATTTATCTGATGATCAGTGATGTTGAGTATCTTTTCACATGCCTGTTTGCCATGTGTATGTCTTCTTTTGAGAAATGTCTATTCAAATCTTTTGCCCATTTTTGGATTGGATTATTAAATTTTTACCTATAAAGTTGTTTAAACTCCTTATATATTCTGGTTATTAATCCCTAGCCAGATGGGTAGTTTGCAAATATTTTCTCCCATTTTGTGGGCTGTCTCTTCACTTTGTTGGTTGTGTCTTTTGCTGTGCTTTTTAACTTGATGTTATTCCATTTGTCAGTGTTTGTATTGGTTGCCTGTGCTTGTGGGGTATTGCTGAAGAAATCTTTCCCCAGACCAGTGTCTTAGAGATTTTCCTCATTTTTTTCTTGTAGTAGTTTCATAATTTGAGGTCTCAGATTTAAGTCTTTAATCTATTTTCATTTTATTTTTGTGTATGGTGAGAGATACAGACCTACTTTCATTCTTCTGCATACGAATATCCAGTTTTCCCAGAACAATTTGTTGAAGAGACTGTCTTTTCCCCGGTGTATGTTCTTGGTACCTTTGTCAAAAATGAGTTCACTATAGGCATGTGGGTTTGTTTCTGGGTTCTTTATTGTGGTTCATTAGTCTATGTGTCTGTTTTTATGCTAGTACCATGCTGTTTTGGTTACTATAGCTCTGTAGTATAATTTGAAGTCAGGTAATGTGTTTCCTCCAGTGTTGTTCTTTTTGCTAGGCACGGCTTTGGTTATTCTGGGTCTTTTGCAGCTCCACATAAATTTTAGAATTGTTTTTTCTATTTCTGTGAAGAATGTCATTGGCATTTTGATAGGGATTGCACTGAATCCATATATTGCTTTGGGTTGTATGGACATTTTAATGATATTGATTCTTCCAATGCATGAACATGGAATATCTTTCCATTTTTTGGTGTCCTCTTCAATGTTTTTCATCAGTGTTTTATAGTTTTCATTATAGAGATATTTTTTACTTCTTTGCTTAATTCCTAGGTATTTAATTTTATTTGTGGCAATTGTAAATGGAATTACTTTTAAACATTTCTTTTCAGATTGTTCACTATTGGCATACAGAAATGCTACTGATTTTTAGATGTTGATTTTCCATCCTGCAACTTTACTGAATTTATCAATTCTAATAGGTTTTTGGTGGAGTCTTTAGGTTTTTCCAATAAAAGATTGTGTCATCTGCAAACAAGGATAACATGAACTTCATCCATTCCAATTTGGATGCCTTTATTTCTCTTGTCTAATTGCTCTAGCTAGGACTTCCAGTAGTACATTGAATAACAGTGGTGAAAATGGGCATCTTTGTCATGTTCCAGATCTTAGAGGAAAGGCTTTCAGTTTTTCCCTGTTCAGTATGATATTAGCTGTGGGTTGTATACGGCTTTTATTATGTTAAGGTATGTTTCTTCTATACATAGTTTTTTGAAGAGTTTTAAATCATGAATTGTTGTTGAATTTTATCAAATGCTTTTTCAGCATCAATTGAAATGATCACATGGTTTTTGTCCTTCATTCTGTTGATATGATGTTTCACATTGATTGATCTGCATGTATTGAACAATACTTGCATCCCAGGGATAAATCCCACTTGTTCATGATGAATGACCTTTCTAATGTATTGTCACATTCAGTTTGCTAATATTTTATTGAGGATTTTTGTGCCAATGTTCATCAGAGATATTGGCCTGCAGTTTTTCTTTTCTTTTCTTTTCTTTTTAATGTGTCTTTGTCTGGTTTTGGTATCAGGGTAATACTGGCCCCATAGAATGAGTTTGGAAATGTTCCCTCCTCTATTTTTTGGAAAATTTAAGTAGGATTGGTATTAGTTTTTCTTTAAATGTTCAGTAGAAATCAACAGTGAAACCACTGAGTCCCAGGTTTTCCTTTACTGGGAAACTTTATTACAGCCTTGATGTCACTACTTGTTATTGGTCTGTTCAGGTTCAGGATGTTTTTCCTGGTTCAATCTGGAACCAGGTTCATTGTGTCTAGGAATTTGTCCATTTCTTCTAGATTTTCCAACTTGTTGGAATGCAGTAGCTTATAGTAGCCAGTAATGTTCCTTTGAATTTATATAGTATTAGTTGTAATGTCTTTTTCACCTCTGATTATATTTATTTAGATATTCTCTCTTTTTTTCTTAGTCTGGATAAAGGTTTGTCAATTTTGTTGAACTTTTCAAAAAACCAACTTTTTGTTTCATTGATTTTTGTTGTTCCTTTTTTTTTTTTTTTTTTTTGAGATGGAGGGAGTCTTGCTCTATCACCCAGGCTGGACTGCAGTGGCACAGTCTCGGCTCACTGGAAGCTCCGCCTCCCAGGTTCACGCCATTCTCCTGCCTCAGCCTCCCGAGTAGCTGAGACTACAGGTGCCTGCCACCATGCCCAGCTAATTTTTTTGTATTTTTAGTAGAGATGGGATTTCACCGTGTTAGCCAGGATGGTCTCGTTCTCCTGACCTCGTGATCCTCCCGCCTCAGCCTCCCAAAGTGCTGGGATTACAGGCGTGAGTCACCATGCCTGGACTGTTTCAATGACTTTTTTGTATTTTTTATTTCAATTTCATTTAATTCTACTCTGATCTTTATTATTTCTTTTTTATTTTTTAAATTTCATTTTAAGCTCAGGGGTACTAGTGCAGGTTTGTTATTATCAGTAGACTTGTGTCATGGGGGTTTATTGCACAGATTATTTCATCACCTAGGGATTAAGCTTAGTCTCCATTAGTTATTTTTCCTGATCTTCTCCCTCCTTCCACCCTCCACCCTCCAAAAGGCCTCAGCGTGAGTTGTTCCCCTCTTTGTGTCCATGTGTTCTCATCATTTAGCTTCCCCTTAAAAGTAAGAGCATGTGGTATTTGGTTTTCTGTTCCTGTGTCAGTTTGCTAAGGATAATGGCCTCTAGCTCCATCCATGTCCTTGCAAAGGACATTATTTCATTTTTTATGGCTGCATAGTATTTGTTGGTGTACGTGTACCACATTTTCTTTATCCAGTCTATCATTGTTGGACATTTAGGTTGATTTCATGTCTTTGCTATTGTGAATAGTTCTACAATGAACATACATATGTGTGTGTCTTTATAATAGAATGATTTGTAATCCTTTGGGTACATACCCAGTACAGGGATTGCTGGGTTGAATGGTATATCTGTCTTTAGATCTTTGAATCTAAATCACCACAGTGCCTTCTACAATGGCTGAACTAATTTACACTCCCATCAACAGTGGACAAGCATTCCTTTTTCTTCACAACCTTGTGAGCATCTGTTATTATTTTTTTTTAATAATAGCTACCTGACTTCAAACTATACTATGGGGCTACGACAACCAAAACATCATGGTGCTAGTACAAAAACAGACACATAGACGAATGCAACAGAATAGAGAACCCAGAAAAAAGACTGCACACCTATAACTATCTGATCTTCAACAAACGTGACAAAAACAAGAAATGGGGAAATGATTCCTTGTTCAATAAATGGTACTGGGATAACTGGCTAGCCATATTCAGAAGATTGAAACTGGACCTCTTCCTTATACCATATACAAAAATTAACTCAAGATGGACTAAAAACTTAAATGTAAAACCCAAAACTATAAAAACCCTGGAAGACAACCTAGGCAATACCATTCAGGACATAGGAATGGGCAAAGATTTCATGACAAAGATGCCAAAAGCAATAGCAACAAAAGGAAAAATTGACAAATGGGATCTATTGGTTATTTTCTATTACAATTTTGGGTTTGGTTTCCTCTTGCTTTTCTAGTTCTTTAAGATTCATCATTAGATTGTTTGTTTGAAGTTTTTACTCTTTTTGATGTAGGCACGTAGAGCTGTAAACATCCCTCTTAGTACTGTTTTTGCTATAGTCCATAGGTTTTGGTGTGTTGTGTCTCTATTATCATTTGTTTCAATGGATTTTCCAGTTTCCTTCTTAATTTCTTCATTGACTCACTGGTCATTCAGGGGCATATTGTTTAATTTCCATTTGTCTGTATAGTTTCCCAAATTTCTCTTGTTATTGATTTCTAGTTTTATTTCACTGTCTCTTAACAGAGACAATGCTTGCTATTATTTTTATTTTTCGAAAGTTTTAAGACTTGTTTTGTGACCTAACGTATGGTCTGTCCTTGAGAATGATCCATGTGCTGAGGAGAAAAATGTGTATTCTGCAGCCACTGGATGAAATGTCTGTAAGTATGTATTAGAGACACTTTGTCTGTAGTACAGATTAAGTCTGATGTTTCTTTGTTGATTTTCTGTCTGGAAGATCTGTCCAGTGCTGAAAATAGGATGTTGAAGCCTTCCGCTATTATTGTATTGGGGCCTATCTCTCTATTTAGCTCCAATAATATTTGCTTTATATATCTGGATGCTCCAGTATTGGGTGCATATATATTTAAAATTGTTATAGCCTCTTGCTAAATTGACCCCTTTATTATTATATAGTGACCTTCTTTGTTTCTTCTTATAGTTTTTGTCTTGAAATCTATTTTGTCTGATATAAATATAGCTACTCCTGCCTTTCTTTGGTTTTCATTGGTATGGAATATCTTTTTCCATCCCTTTATTTTCAGTTTATGAGTATTTTTATAGGTGAAGTATGTTTCTTATAGGCAACAGATCAGCAGGTCTTGTTTTTTCATTCATTCAGCCACTCTATGTCTTGATTGGAGAGTTAAGTCCATTTACATTCAATGTTGTTATTGATAAGAAAGGACTTCTGCTATTTTGTCATCTGTTTTCTGGTTGCTTTGCAGTGTTTTCTTTCTTGTTTCTTTTTTTCCTGTCTTCCTCTAGTGAAGGTGATTTTCTCTGTTGATATGATTTAGTTTCTTGCTTTTTATTTTTTTGTGTATCTGTTGTATGCTTTTTTGGTTTGGGGTTCTCATTAGGTTTGCACTATCTTGTCACCCATTATTTTAAGATGATGACAGCTTAACACTATTTATATAAACAGACAACCAAACAAGTGGGAAAAAAAAGCTAATAAAAACTCTACACCTTGACTTCGTCCTCTGCTTTTTAACTTTTTGTCATTTCCATTTCTATATCTTACTGTACTATGTCTTGAAAAGGTTTTGTAGTTATTATTGTTGATTGATTCATTGTTTAGACTTTCTGTTTAGGATAAGTGTAGTTTATACACCACAGTTACAGTGTTATAATATTCTGTGTTTTTCTGTGTACTATTACTAGTGAATTTTACACCTATAGGTGATTACTTATGGCTCATTAACATCCTTTTCTTTCTGACTGAAGTACTCCCTTTAGCATTTCTTGTAGGATAGGTCTGGTGTCGATGAAGTCCTTCAGCTTTTGTTTGTATGGGAAAGTCTTTATTTCTCCTTCATGTCTGAAGGATATTTTCACTGTATATGTTGTTCTAGGATAAAAGTTTTTTCCTTCAACGCTTTACAAATATCATGTCACTCTCTCCTGGCCTGTAAGGTTTCCACGGAAAAGTCTGCTGTCAGAAAGTATAGGAGCTGCATTGTATGTTGTTTTTAGAATCCTTTCTTTATACTTAATCTTTGGGAGTTTGGTTATTAAATGCCTTGAGGTAGTTTTCTTTGGGTTAAATCTGCTTAGCATTCTGTAACCTTCTTGTACTTGGACATCGATATCTTTCTTTAGGTTTGGGAAGTTCTGTATTGTTGTCCCTTTGAATAAACTTTCTACCCCTTTCTCTTTCTCTACCTCCTCTTTAAGGCCTATAATTCTTATATTTATCCTTTTGAGGCTATTTTCTAGATCCTGTAGGCATGCTTCATTGTTTTGTGTTCTTTTTTCTTTTGTCCTCTGACTATGTATTTTACAAATAGCCTGTCCTCAAGCTTACTGAGTCTCCCTTCTGTTTAACCAATTCTGCTATTAAAAGACATTGACGCATTCTTGAGTATGCCAATTGCATTTATCATTTCCAGAATTTCTGCTTGATTCTTTTCTATTATTTCCATCTCATTGTTAAATTTATCTGATACAATTCTGAATTCCTTCTCTGTATCATCTTGAACTTCTTTGAGTTTCCTCAAAACAGCTATTTTAAATTTTCTGTCTGAATGGTCCCATGTCTCTCTCTAGGATTGGTCCCTTAGTTCATTTGGTGAGATCATGTTTTCCTGAATTATCCTGATACTTGTAGATGTTCTTCTGTGTCTGGGCATTGAAGAGTTAGGCTACTTGTTGTAAGTAAAGACTACTTATTGTAGCCTTTACTCTCTAGGCTTGTTTGTACCCATCCTTCTTGGAAAGACTTTCCAGATATGCAAAAAGACATGGGTGTCATGATCTAAGCTGTACCTACTTTAGGGGGCACCCCAAGCCCAGTAATGCTGTGGTTCTTCCAGACTCATGGAAGTGCCACCTTGATGGTCTTGGACAAGATCTGGAAGAATTCTCTGCATTACCAGGCAGAGACCCTTCTTCTCTTCCCTTACTTTCTCCCAAACAAATGGAGTCTCTCTCTCTCTGTTCTGAGCTACCTAGAGCTGGGGGTGCAGTGACACAGGCACCTCCGTGACCACCTCCACTGTGACTGCTCTGGATCAGACCTGAAGCTAGCACAGAACTGGGTCTCACCCAAGGCCTGCTGTGACCACTCACTGCATACTTCCTATGTTCCCTTGAGATCCTGGTGCTCTACAATCAGTAGGTGGCAAAGCCAGGACACAGGACACAGGCCTGTGTCCTTCCTTTCAGGGCCGTGTATTCCTCCAGGTCCCAAGTGGGTCCAGAGGTGCTGTCTGGCAGTCAGACACTAAAGTAAAATACCTTAAAAGTCTACCTCATGTTTTATTATATTGTGGCTGAGCTGGCACTCAAACCACAGGACACACTCCTTCCTACTCTTCCCTCTTCTTTCCACAGTTAGAGGCCGGTGCCACCACAGGCCCACAGGGAGTACTGCCAGATGACCATTCGTGTTCCCTTAGGGCCCAAGGACTCTCAAGTTAGTTTATGATGAATGCTGCCTGGCTTAGGACTCACCCATCAGGGAAGTGGGCTCCCTTCTGGCCCAGAGCACGTTCAGAAATGCCATGTAAGAGTCAAGTCCTGGAATCAGGGACCCCCAAGAGACTGCTTGGTGCTCTACCCACCTGTGGCCAAGCTGGTACCTAACGTCAGCAAGTCTCAGAGAGTCACCCAAGGCCCTCAATGTAGTATCGGGTATTGCTGCTAGTTGTTCAGGGTTCCAGGGCTTTTCACCTAGCAGGTGATAAATGCTGCTAGGACTGGGTCCTTCCCTTCAAGGCAGCGAGCTCCCTTCTAGCCCAGGGTATGTTTAGAAATGTCATCTGGTAGCTAGGGCCTGGACCGGGGACCATACAACTCTGACTGATTTCCTAGCCTGCTGTAGCTGAGCTGGTATCCGAGATGCAGTCGAAGTCCTCCTCACTTCTCCCTCCCCTCTCCTCAAATGGAAGGAAGGGGTCTCTTTTGGAGCTGTGAGATGTGCATCCTGGGGTTAGGGGAAGGGTAATGCCAGTACTCCCTTAGTGGCCCCAACTGGTGTTTCAGTAGGTTGTGTGGCCTGCCTCCCCACCCCCAATTCACTGTCTCTGGGCCCAGTTCAGCACTAGGATTCACCTAATAGTTGCCTAGACTGCCTCTCAGGCTTACTTAGAGACTCAGAGCGCTTTAGCCTGGTGGCAAGGTTTGTGGGAACTCAACGTCCTACTTCTGGGATCAGTGATTTCCCTGTGGCTGGGGCTGGTTTAAAGGCTCCCTCTTTGGGTGGGCAGCAGCTGAGTTTGGTTCAGTTTTCCTTTCTGCTCTAACAGGACAGCAGTGAGTTCAATGCCTCACAATTGCTGTGCTCTTCCTTCTCCAACACACACAAGTGCTGTCTACACCACGCTGAAGCTAGTGGGGATGGGGGAGGGGCAGCATCAGTGATTCACCACTGTCCTTTCTACCTCTTCAGTGCCTCTTTCAGCAATATCAAGTTAAAATATGAGTACTGTGAGTGTTCACCTGATTTTTGGTTCTTATGAAGGTGCTTTGCTTATGTAGACAGTTGTTAAATTCGTTTCCTTGTGTTCACCTGATTTTTGGTTCTTATGAAGGTGCTTTGCTTATGTAGATAATTGTTAAATTCGTTTCCTTGTCAGGGGGACAATTGGTGGAGCCTTCTATTCCACCATCTTGCTCCACCACCTCTCCCAACCTGAATTTTTGTGCTCTATAAGGGAATTCAGGACGCAAACCAAGAAAAATAGAGAAATTACAAGTGCAGATTCAAAATACGTCAGTGTGTTGGTTAACTCTTGCCAAAAAATGTCATGCGATAAATCAGTCCAAACTCAGTGCCTTAAAGCAACAATAATCAATTCTCACAGATTTGCAGATCCAGCTGGCTCGGCTGGAGTGGCTGTGTTCCACACATGTGTTCACTCTGGGGCTCAGGCAAATGTGGGATAGCAGCTACCTAGGACAGAAAGCTCTTCTTATGGTGTACAAGAGGGCCAATGGGACTGTGTGAAGTCTTGTAAGGCCTAGGTGTAGAAGTAGCAAGCTATTTCAGAGTATAAGTCACATGGCCAACCCTAAAATGGTGTGAAGAATTAGGGCCAATAAATTTTCATGCATCAGGATCAATTTAGAAGAGGTTTTGTGGATCAAATGTCATTTCCACAGTATCTCTTTTACCTTTTTGGCATAATCTTCAGGGCCTCATTAGAAGGGGCTGGCCTGTGGGTTTGTGTTTGTTCTTGATAGTTCATCTTTCATCTTTCAGGCTAAGGCTGAACTCTTAAAAGAGGCAATGGAAAGTAGTGGAAATTATACAGGTATTAGAGACAGACAGACTGAAGTCAAAATCCTGCTTTGCCACTCAAGAGTTAGTGTGCAACATCCAAGCCCTCTAAACCTTACCTCCTGCATCAAGCACCTAGTATGGTGAGTGATACATGGTTTACACTCAATAAATGTTTAATGGTAAAAGTGACAATAATAAGAATGTCAGGGTGGCATTGTAACAAACACTGACCCTGAGTTCTAATGCTGTCTCTACTAACTCACTGTGGACTAAGCTTCTGTAAGATGACCTTCTTTCCCCCTCCAAGCCCTGAAATTCTGGTCCATTGTGGTGTCTGGAGGAACAAAGTAATTTCCCATCTAGAGTTTATTTCATTCCACTCTCTTTAATTTCTTTCTAACTGAAACTGATGACCCCATAGCCATGTACTGTACCCAATAAGGACCCACTCAGGACTCCACATTTAATGTTAACAAATGAACTTTTGAGTCTTGTCTGGGTTATGCCTTAAGCCATAATAATTCTTTGGCAGAGAAAACTAACTTTTTTTGGATGGTGGTTAATATGGTTGGGCTTTGTGTCCCCACTCAAATCTCATCTTAAATTATAATCCACACAATCCCCACGTGTCAAAGGAGAGACCAGGCGGAGGTAATTGGATCGTGATAGGGGGTTTCCATCAGGTTGTTCTCCTGATTGTGAGGGAGTTTTCACAAGATCTGATGGTTTTATAAGTGTGTGGTAGTTCCTCCTGCATTCATTCTCCTTCCTGCCGCCTTGTGAAGAAGGTGCCTTGTTTCCTGTTTGCCTTCTTCCATGATCGTAATTTTCCTGAGACCTCTCTAGCCATGAAGAATTGTGAGTCAGTGAAACCTCTTTCCTATATAAATTACCCAGTCTCAGGCAGTTCTCTATGGCAGTGTGAAAACAGACAAATACAGTGGTCTGATCAATTTTCTCATTTGTGAAATGGAGAGAAGCATTTTGTTTTATGTACCTCATAAGAATGATGGTACAGTCACAATGTAATAATGAATTTGATATAATTTTATAAAGATATTAATTAGAATGCTCACTCAGCTTCTCTGACAGAAGCTAAAATAACAGAAGCTTCAACATGATAGAAATTAATTACTCTTTCCTATAACAATTTGAACATAAGCAGTTCAGGATTGATATGACAGCTCTAGGGTGATAGGGACCAAGACTTTTATTTTGTGGTCCTGCCACACTCAACACCATATTTGTATTCTAGCCAGTAGGGAGAGAAAAGGGGGAAAGAGAGAGAGCAAGCTCTTTCTTTTTAAGAGCACTACCTGAAAGTTGTGTATATTGTTTCTTTTCACATTCTATTGGCCATTACCTAGTCACATGGCCACACCTGTGTGCAAAGGAGTCTGGGAAATATAGACTTTAGTTAGTGGGTTATATGCCCAGGTGTTTCTTCTATAACTGGAGATGTAGAGCAGAATAGACTTTGGGAGTACAAGTAGTCTCTAACACAAAAAATATAAATGCAAAAATACTCTATGTATGGTACTTAGCAAAGTCTTGAGGATGACCCTAGTTACACTGTGGCTGGGTTTTCCTACCTACCAAAGCTTTAGGTGAATTCTCCAATTCTTCAACTTAGGACCCAAAGCCCTCATTATTTCTGAGTTCCTTATGCTTTGTTCTCTCCTTCTGCACCTAGGCTGAGTCTCTGTTTTCATTCTCCCAAACATACGTAAAACACTGCCATTTTAGTTTCTACAATACGTTCTATTTATTTTAATATTTTGTGATTTTTAAAATGGATTTTGCTTAAAATATAGGGTCATCTTTTCCCTTTTCTTTGGATCAAGCAGTTCTGCCCATATCCAGCTTCTTGGTTTGTGTGTGACTATTTGCCTTCTAAAGCTTCTAAGCACTTATTAGGATCTTTCTCCAGTAGCAGATCTTGAATATCAGAGCTGCATGGAGTGCTTTATTCTGACATCTAGTGGCCATGGCAGGGATGGTGCTCATCAATGTGTGTAAATGGAGATGATGGGTAGGAAAGGTGAAGAACGGAGATATGGGTAGGAAAGAAAAAACAGCATTTGTTGAGCACCTTGTTTATTTCGCACGCTGTGCCAGAACTGGATGTGTAACTTCCTGGGTTCACAATGCAGCTCTGTCATTTACTAGCTGGCAAACATGGGCAGGTTACTTAAAGGGAGATACCTGTATGGTGAGGATTAAATTTATGGAAAGTATTAGGACAATATATGGCACAAAGTAATATTATTATCATCAGAAGCTTAATGTCTGTGTGTGTGTGTGTGAGAGAGAGAGAGAGAGAGAGAGAAAGAGAAAGAGAGAGAGAGAAAGAAAGAGAGAGAGAAAGAGGGAGAGAGAGATGATGGAAGGAGTTTGGCAAGTGGGAATAAATTTTGAGAGCAGAGTTTGAAGACTTTTGGGCAAAGCTAATTATGGGCATTACTTCATAAATGGCGATCTTTTTTTTTTCTTTTGAAACAGAGTCTTGCTCTGTTGCCCAGGCTGGAGTGCAGTGGCGTAATCTAGGTTCATTGCGAGCTCCACCTCCCAGGTTCAAGTGATTCTCCTGCCTCAGCCTCCCGAGTAGCTGGGATTACAGGTGCACACCAACACACCCGGCTACTTTCTGTATTTTTAGTAGAGACAGGGTTTCACCATGTTGGCCAGGCTGGTCTCAAATTCCTGACTTCAAGTGATCTGCCTGCCCCGGCCTCCCAAAGTGCTGGGATTACAGGCATGAACCACCACACCTGGCCTCGACAATCTTGACTTTTAACTTGAATTTAAGATGTCTTATGACAAAGGTAATTTTTCTCCCTGAATTCATGTGAGGTGAAGACCTCCATCAGCTAGGAAAATTGGAGTAAGGTTATATTTGGATTTTGAATGTTTGGCTAGAGAGAGTAATAATATTTGAGTGCAAGCTGGATGTAACCTCCACATCATTCTGGGGGCCAATGAAGAAAGCCAAAGAAGGATAATGAAAGAAAATGTGTACTTCAGGCTATCTCAGAGGCTGCCATAACTGATTTCTTGTTATGTCATTTGATCCTGGTGACAGTCCAAAGAGTGGCTGTGCCCTTTTAGCAGATGAGTAAGTTGAGGGTCAGCTTTTTGCATCATTGCACACCTGGCAGCTGCAAAACACGCTAGCTGCCAGGTGTGCAATGATGGAACCAGAATTTGAACATAGGTCAGTCTGATTTCAAAGCCTTGCTTTTTTTTTTTTTTTTTTTTTTTTTTAACCTTCATTGTTCTGGGAAATAGGGTGTAAAGGAAGGGGAATCCAGGGTTTTAAGAATGGAGAAAAGGATGAAAACAATTTGAAAGTCAGATAATGAGAATGACTGCTCAGTTGGACACTCTTTTGGTAAGTTAACTGGACCAGTGGGGCCTGAGCTACACACTGTTTTCTCAGGCACTCCCACTGACATGAGTGTGCTAGGTTGCTAGCCACTGCTATGGGCTAATTACCTCCCAGAAACTGCAGCTCACTTAGGCAACCGTGAAGAGAAGACACAGGAGACATCACATCAATCCAATATGATTGGATAGTCCCATTAGCTACTGAGATGAACATCGTATTTTCTAAGCTCAATATGAGAATGTGTGTTTTGACAAGTATGTTTTACACCCATCAGGATGGTACAAACGAATGTTTGTAATTGGGTCATAAGCCATGGTACCTTTTGGTCAAGTTATGCAAATGAGTTATCTATTGCTGTATAACAATGTTATCACAACTTAGTGTTTGAAAGCAAGATGCATTCATTATTTCACAGTTTCTGTGGGTCAGAGGTCCATGCACAGTTCAGCTGGGTCTTCTGTAAGGCTGCCATCAAGGTGTCAGCCACAGTTAGGTTCTCATCTGGGCTCCACTGGGGAAAGATCTGCTTTCAAGCTCACATTCTTATTGGCAGCATTCAGTTCCTTAAAGTCTTCCAGGCTGAGGAAGCATTCAGTTTCAGGCTGGGTATTGGTTGGAAGCCACTCTTCATGTCTTCCCTTTTCATGTGTTAGCTGACAACATGGCAGCTTCCTTCTTCAAAGCCAACAAGAGCATCTCTTGGCAAAATGGACTCTACAATCTTGTGCAGTGTATTCATGATCCATGCAGTCGAGCACATCCTGCCATCTTTGCCATATTCTGTTGGTTAGAAGCATGTCACTGGCCCACACTCAAGGGGGAGGGGATCAGGCAAGGCTGTAGACACCAGGAGGAGGGATCATGGGGTCACTTTGGCATCTGTCTGCCACATTGCCCTATGTCTAGCATGCAGGCAGAGAAGGGGCATGAGGAACTTAGTGCAGTGAGAGTGGCTCAGGGCATGGCTCCTCTCAGGACACGGACACTTCCCTTGGGGGTAAGGGAGCAGAGGCCTCTCCTTTGGTCCATGTAGGAGGACTTGCTGAAAGAAGTAGGATTTCAGGAGTTGTTTGAATGACAGGAGAGAAGCAGTTCGGTAGACTTCTAAGGAAAGATGATTTAGATAAGACGGTTAGGAGGCAATATAAAGGCAGGAGTGGGAGGACTGAGCTTACGTTCTTTAAAAACGGTTCTAAAATGTAGTCTTCTTGTGTCAATAAGCTATGCAATCCATTGGCTGTGAAGCACAGGTGATTTTTTTGTCTTCTTCTGCAGGTGTGGCAGTGTGGAGGGAAGATTGAGATTCTGCCCTGCTCCCGGATTGCTCACCTAGAGAGACACCACAAGCCCTATGCCTTGGATCTGACCCCTGCCTTGAAGCGCAACGCTCTGCGAGTGGCAGAAATCTGGATGGATGAGCACAAACACATGGTCTACTTGGCCTGGAACATACCTCTCCAGGTGAGTCATGGAACTGAACAGCGGCACGGAAGAAAGAAAGAGGAGGAGGTGGCAGTTATGTGATGGGGTGGGATAAAGCAAAAGTGCCATCACAGCCCTAAATAATTAGGGTAAGGTCCTGATGGTGTGATAATGATGGCTCTTAACATTTATGTAACAGTACAGTACTGCATTCCGGACCCTTCTGTATATTAACTTATTAGCCATCACAACATATGTAGGGGATAGGTTTTCTTTTTATTATTCTAAATTTTACAGATGAGGAAGCTGAAGCACAGAGAGCTGGAAGAAGCTTGTTTAAGGTAATATGGAGAGTAAGATTCAAACCAAGGAAATCTGGCTTCTACGTTCCCTGTTCTTCATCTCTCTTTTATAATGGGAGATATAAACATAGCAGGTGTGACGTAGGGTGGTGGGAGAAGGCACTGTCATCTTGCTGGATGCACAAGCATGAGGATAGCATTCTTTTTTAAGTTTTGCGTGTGTGTGTGTGTGTGTTTTTTTTTTTTTGGTAGAGACAGGGTCTTGCTATTTTGCCCAGGCTGGTCTGGAACTCCTGGCCTCCCAAAATGTTGAGTTTGAAAGTGTCAGCCCCTGCACCCAGCCAAGGATGGCCTTCTTAGCTAAGCCCACATCTTATACACTGGCTGCTTAAGGTCATGCTGTGCTGTCTTGGTGTCCCTGAGCTCTGGCTCTGGGCTAGAGCATACGGAGCCGTGTTGGCCCCAAGGAAGGAGTCATCGCATGGACAAACTCATCCCTCCATCACAGTAGGTTCTAATGTAGCCCCCAGAAAGCCAGGGAGTCGGGACGGTGGGTGACGGTGGATGGACCGAGAAGAGAAAGTCTGGAAGGACTCCGAGGGTCAGGAGCCAGGTTAACACTGGGATCACTAGGTCTGGAGATTGTAAAAATGTGCAGAAATGCCTGAGCCTTCTTTATAATTTAAAGATGCCAAAATGCTTCCTTTCATAATCCAAGCTGCCTATAACCTCTTACAGTTGGATCACTGTTTGAAGAGAGATGGGTAAGAATTGATTCTGATGTCCCTGTATGCCAAGGTATAATAGGAAAGAAAAGTACCCTCCGGGACATCCCTAGCTTTTTTATTTCTACAGAGTCATATTGTGACTGTCCCAAGCCGTACAAAGAGTTGTCTGTAAAACACTGAACCATCAAAGGATGATCTAAATTTTTGCATGGGATGATCTGAAATGAGCCCCAAAGGAAAATTCTGGGAAGAAGGCAGATACACAAGTGGTTCCTGCTTTTTCTAATTTGCCTCTTTAGTATTATTTTACATTGATTCCCCACAAATATCACTTCTAAAAAAGTCTCTTTTAATCTCCAGAAGCCTTCTTGTGTCAATACGCTCTTTTAATCTCTAAAAAGTCTCTTTTAATCTCCAAAAGGCCATGATATGGCCTTTTCTGGCCCTATCGTGAGGAATATTTTGGGTTTTATTGATGTAAATACCATCTCAAATGGAGCAATCTGCATAAGCGTATGAGGAGAAATAAACCTGAGTGGCTCCACTATGTGGGCCTTGAAGGAGTAGAATTTGAAAAAGCAGAATTTTCTAGGGTTTAAGGTTTTTCCACTTTCTCTGGAAATATAAAATATCAAGGTTACTTCACAGGCTATCAGAAAAATACTCAGTTCCATCATGCGTGGTCCATACCCACTGGTGGAGCGAAGGCGCTGTTAAAATAAAAACTGCAGCCAAATTAAATGTAAAGGAGTCTAACTGAGCAATGAATGATTCGCAAATGGGGCAACACCCAGAATCACAGCAGATTCAGAGACTCCAGCACAGCCATGTGGTAGAAGAGGATTTATAGACCAAAAAAAGGGAAGTGGCGTACAGACACTGGAAGTGAGGTACAGAAACAGCTGGATTGGTTACAGCTCCGTGTTTGCCTTATTTGAACACAGTTTGAACACTCGACAGTGGATGAGTGGTTGAAGTATGGCAGCTGGGATTGGCCAAGACCCAGCTATTGTTGCAGGTGCATAGTCCTAAGTTAGAGTTTCAATCTTGTTTGTCTATTAGGTAGGGTTGCAGTTCGTCCACAAGGACTCACATACAGAAATATGGTGTCCTTCTCAGGCCGTATTTAGTTCGCTTTAACAGAGCTTTCGTGAGTCAAAGCACAGAAACACTTGGTGTTTTATTTACAGAACTCTGGAATAGATTTTGGAGACATTTCTTCCAGAGTCGCACTCCGGGAAAAACTGAAATGTAAAACTTTTGACTGGTACCTGAAAAATGTTTATCCACTCTTGAAGCCAATCCACACCATCGTGGGCTATGGAAGAGTATGTATTATGAAATTGCTGAATTTTAGATGTTTGTGAAAGACAATGCAGCCTGAATCACGTGATTGCCCGTCCTGCCCAAGACGCCCTTCCTACCGTGGCTTTTTCCTCAGCTCTTTGCCCTCAACCCTCTCAGTTTCCTTTTGTCCCTTGCTCCCCAATCCTTTCCATCTCTTTTCCTTCTTTCTGCTTTTACTCCCCTTGAAAACTAGCTCTTGCCTGGACACTCCCCCACCCCCACCCAACCCCAGTTTCTCCACCAACTGCAGCCACTGGCCTTGCCCACCTGAACTCTGCAGAGACGCCCCTCCCTGTGTGTGGTGATGGTGTGAGGTGGGGCGTGTTTCCAGGATGTGGGCATCGCGGCAGCGCCTCGCTTCAGCATGGGTCTGTTTCCCAGTGCTTAGGAAAGGCCTGCCGGGATCCCAGCCCTCTGCTCCTTGCGGCTGGTGGTTCTTGGTACCCTCGGTGTGTTGGGGAAAATGTAGGCCCTGGGAGGGGTGGGGCCTCATTCTCTGCCTCTTTCTAACAGTGTTGCCGTGTGTTTTGTCCCTTCAGATGAAAAACCTATTGGATGAAAATGTCTGCTTGGATCAGGGGCCCGTTCCAGGCAACACCCCCATCATGCATTACTGCCATGGATTCAGTTCACAGGTATCTTCCACAGTCTTCCTGGCCCTGCCTGGGCAAGTCTGTCGTGGCTCAGCCCCTGGTAACCGTTGCTGAGTCTGGGCTCCGTGATGGGTGATGGGGAGGCAGGAGCGGAGATCCTGGGTGAGGGTGAAATCCAGACCTGCGCTTGTAACTGAGCACGTCTTAAGTTTCTTCAGAAAGCCGCGGCGACGTAGTTCCATCTCAGTTACAGGGAGGATAGGTAGAAAGGCTGTGCTCTGTCACGTTCCTTCTCCATGCTGATACCTGCATTGACAATCACCTCTGGTCCCTTCCTTTTCCCCTCCTCCCACGGCTCCCGCCATCTGCTCACGGCTCCTTGAAAGCCTGGGAAAGTGGGCAGGTGAAGCCACCTGTGCTTGTCCTATAGAGAAGGAAACAGAGCTAGAGAGGATAGAGGCTGAGGAGATGCTCCTCCGAGGGATGGATGGAAGAGCCCTGGCACCGTGTGGAAGGTGCGGCCAGGGGATTTTTTTTTTTTTTTTTTTTTTTGAGACAGAGGCTTGTGCTGTCGCCCAGGCTGGAGCGCAGGGGCGCTATCTCGGCTCACTGCAAGCTCCGCCTCCCGGGTTTACGCCATTCTCCTGCCTCAGCCTCCCGAGTAGCGGGACTACAGGCACCTGCCACCATGCCTGGCTAATTTTTTGTGTTTTTAGTAGAGACGGGGTTTCACCATGTTAGCCAGGATGGTCTCGATCTCCTGACCTCGTGATCCGCCTGCCTCTGCCTGCCAAAGTGCTGGGATTAGAGGCGTGAGCAACCGCGTCCCGCCGGAACTTTATTTTTTTTAAGAGACGATATTCACATCTGTCCTCTGAAACTTTGCATGCTGTCCTCATAGCAGCCTTTTGAGGCATGCACAATAGATATCCTTTCCACTTAGATGAAAAAATGGAGACACATTAATAACCTACTTCTCCAAGCTCACTGAGCAAGACAGTGTCAAATCAGGAATTTAAAAGGTTTTCTGACAACAAACCCATCGCTGAGGTCTACAGTGACAGATTCTGGAGTTCAGTTTTGTTTTTCCTTCAAAGACAAGCTTCTTCATCCATGTGAGCTCTGATTCTGTCGGATCCTCCTAGGCCTGGCCTTCTCCCTGGAATCGAGGGGAGACTAAGGAGGAGGAAGCAGAGGCGGATTCATGTTGTCCGGGAAGGTTCAGTGCTCCCGGTGGGACTGGGTGTCTGGGGGCCAGAGACCACTCTTCCTGCTCTCCCTCGGGCTAGGGCGTCCTGCCGGCTGACAATGCCTATGGCGAGTCCTCTGCTTTTTTTTTCTTTTCAGAATGTCTACTATCACCTAACCGGCGAGCTCTATGTGGGACAACTGATTGCAGAGGCCAGTGCTAGAGATCGCTGCCTGACAGACCCCGGCAAGGCGGAGAAGCCCATCTTAGAACCATGCTCTGAGGCAGCCAGGAATGGACTGCATATATATTGGGATTTTAAACGGGTGAGTTATGTGTTTTTTTTTTTTTTTCTTTTGAGACTGAGTCTGGCTCTGTAACCCAGGCTAGAGTGCAGTGGCACAGTCTCGGCTCACTGCAACCTCCGCCTCCCAGGTCCCGGTTCAAGCAATTCTCCTGCCTCAGCCTCCCGAGTAGCTGGGATTACAGGCACGTGCCATCGTGCCCAGTTAATTTTTGTATTTTTGGTAGAGATAGGGTTTCATCATGTTGGCCAGGCTGGTCTTGAATTCCTGACCTCATGATCCGCCCGCCTCAGCTTCCCGAAGCGCTGGGATTACAGACGTGAGCCCCTGCGCCTAGCGAGTTACATGTTTTTTTAAAGGACAGGTATATGAAAGGTTCAGATTTGATTTGATATTGTTTTACGAGAATTACTTCTTGTGGCCCCATGTAGGGAAAAGATTGGAAACAGCAAACTGGGTGTGAAACACTGAGTCTCTTGACTAAGGCAGGGGTGGTTAAGGAGAGGAAATATTGGAGTCTGTTGTGGCTGAACAGTTGAGAGTTTGGGCACAAGTCCTAGCTCAGTACAGCAAGTTCCTTACCCTCTCTGAAGCTCAGTTTCCTCATTAGAAAATGATGGAGATGATAATATCTTCTGTATGTGACTTTTGGGAGGATTAAATGAGATAGCATGTGCAAAGCATTTAGCGTGGTGCCTGGAGCAGAAGAGTGTTCAATATGCATTAGCCATTGTGATCCATTTATTATTAATGAGTATCAGAGGGTGTGGAACACTAGGCTGAAATCTGACGGGGGCTAATGTACAAGCCTTGCCTTTAACTTCAACATGAAATGACCAAGGACAGGGTGGAGGGAATCTGGCAGAATTCACGTGACGATGACTGGAGGGTCTTGGCTGACAACAGTCTATGGGGAATTTACAATGGATGGGGTTGCTCCAAAAACTTCTGCACTCTTGGGCCAATTCGTTAGGAAGGGGCAGTACCACCTGGACGGAGCTGCTGCTCTGTCTGTGACTGTGTCTCTGAATGCGGTACTATGCTTGGTTCAGGTGCCACACGGACAATCTAGTTCAACAGTTTCTAACTTTTCAAAGTTTATGACCCCTTTGAGAATTCACTGATAGCTATGGACTCTCTCTCTCCAGGAAAACATACACATGAACCTATGTGCGAGATTTGCTTACAGTTTCAGAGGTTTTTTGCATCCTAGATTAAGCTTCCCTGAACTAGACAATATCAATTAGAAGGAGGAGGGTAACGTCTTCTCAGTCTCTGGTGTCTCACTTTACGCTCCAATTCTATGGAACTACGTGTAATTCAGTGAAAATCCAGGTTCCCTCTTATCTTAGGCCTTTCTGCAGGTGTTATTCCCTCTCCTCCCACTTTGTCACCAGACCAACTACAAAGTGTTCCCCTGGCCTTACACGTCACCTCCTTGGAAGCCTTCCGTGAGCCCAGAGGAGTCAGTTGAGTGGTTCCTCTTGGTGCTCTCAGGGGCGCTTTTGTAGCTCTAGTCTCACCATCTCTTGCAATTGTCTGCTCACTTGCTTCTTTTCATCATTTGGCTGTGAGCTGGAGGGCGGGGCCTGGGGTTTGCTGTTTTTTCTCTAGCATCTGGCACAACCCCTAGAACATGGCAGTCACTCAACAAATGGTTGCAGAGCAAATGGAAGATTGGCAGGCCTGGAGATAGGAGCTTGAAAGGCTTGTTAGGCTCATGGATAGAGAAAAGGCGACGCTGTCTTTATGAGGAAGAGGGAATAGATTTGTTTAATGTCTCAGGAGGGCAGAACGGAGACCAATAGGTAAAGATTAAGGAGGTAGATTTTGACTTAATGTAGGAGCAAGGGGAGGACTTACTAAAGGCCTCACAGCTTCAGGTTTCCTACAGAAGAATAGGCTGCTGAGCATGGTGGTGAGTTCTCCGTCAATGGCAGTCACCAAGCACAGCATGTCTGAGCATCTGGCAGGCCTAGGGTGCTAAATATGAGTTTTTGATGTCCTCAGTGCTATCTTTTTTGTTCGTGTGAAGAAAACTACTACAAGTTTACTTGGTTTTAAAAAATTAATATTCACTGTATTCAAGTTATAAATTAAAACATTTAATGAGATAGTGTATGTAAAGCATTTAGCATGGTACTTGGTGCAAAGGGGTGTTCAAAGAATCATGGTTTTTCTTTAAGCTTTTCAGTTCAGGTTACAAATCTTATTGTTTTATCCGTAAGGCTAACAAGTTTTGACAATCCCCTTTAAAGAAGATTTTTTTTTAATTTAATAAATTAAATTCCATTAGACATTATGAGCTGTATTTACAAATTTAATACATTAAATTTCCTTTAAAACTTCATTGACCTGACTTTAAATTTTTCAATTCTTAAGTTCTCTTAAATGTTTTAGAAGTGTTTATAAAGTCAGTAAAATTTCACCATCAGGTCACCAATTTAATTACTCAAATACACATTTTTTAAATTGCTATCACAAGATTAATCTGTAAGATGCCCATTTTCTTAGATACAAGTACTTAACAATAGTAAATATACGCAGAATCTTTGGCAAGTGCTATGTATTTGATTCCCTTAATAGCTACACTTTATCCTAAATCTCCTATGAATTAAAGATACAATGTATTCTAAAGAAATAATATTTTTAGATAAAATTTTATTCTCATTTTTCCATATCTTTTTTTCTGTTTTTTCTTTTCATGATAACAGTCTACCGTTACTAAATAAATAATTATGCATTCCAAACATTTTGAAGGTTGCCTTGCCAAGAAAATTTTGGATGATCGCCTTCTCAGCTGACTGAGGCTACTGACAGAAAAGAGATTTGGGTTGGCTGTGAGATCTGGAAGGCAGGACATCCAGGAAAGTTCTGCCAACCATTCTAACATACAGGCTGGGTCCATTTCTATGGCCACTATGTCAAGAACGACAAAAGCTGAAAAGGGAGGTGATCATGTAATTTCTGGTGTGTTACCTAATATTAAGTTAGTCTTGAGTGGATTCACTCCATCTAATCCTTTTCCATCCATCTTACCTCTTAGGTCTACAATTCTTTCAGATATGAAAAATGATACTTGATTGAATGTTGGGCTTTTCTGGTTCTCACTTTTCTCTGTAGACACAGCTTACAAATTAATTTGCTAAAAAGTTACCAAAGAAATTTTCCAAAATTGAGAGGGAGATGAGACTAGATCATCCCTTTGTTTTCTTTGATTTCATGATTCTGTGTTTTGGGTGTACCAGAGGAGGCCATGGCCCCTGTGACTCACAAGAGAGCCAGTGATGGGGCGGGGAGCCAGTTGAAGAAGAGAAGGCCTAGTCAGACACATGGACTTTAACTTGAGGAGCACTGCATTGAGGTAGTGATGCCACTGAAGTAAGGGGGCATTTGGGGAAGGTCGTCCATCTTCGGGGTGAAGCAGCAGCTCACAATACAAAGAGGGTCTCTGTGAGGAGTAGTGAGGAGGAGGAGAGCGCTCATGGTGAGGGGTTGAAAGTGCGGGAAAAGAGGAAGTGGGGAGGGAGTGCTCCCACACACCGCCGGCGAGCGTGGAGACTGGCACGGCTCCAGAAGCAACTTGCCCACGTGTAGGAAAACCAGACGCTCCTCAGAACCCAGACTAACTGTAACTCTTTTTAAGGCACTGATTCTTTTTTAGGACAATATCTTTACTTAAAAAATAGTGTAGAACATAGGCTAGGATTAATGTAGAAAATATCTTAATACTTATCACAGTGAAACACAAGAAAAAATTAAATGTCCAACAGTGGGGGATGCTTTGCTCATCTCTTGAACTGAATATTATATAACCATTCAAATGATCTTCTGAAGAAATCTATTTCAAAAAGTTAATAAAATTGGAAAAGATGTATGTAGAATGTTAAATTTATATAAAGAAGCAAGATGTAAAGACCACATATACAATGTTATCTTGTTATGAGTGCTTTTATATACTTTATATATAAAATATTTTAAAATATATTTTTAATAAATATACTTCTAGTCAATCATCCTCTCCCCTGAAAGCTGCCAGCGATCCTGAGGACATGACCTCACGGACTATTTCAAAGGAGCTGCTCCATGCCTGCCTCACCTGCCAGTAGCCCATGTGCCCTGAGCCTTGGCCATTTATTTTAAAGTATTTTATATATTTTTAAAGTATATTTTCCAAGTTAAAAAGGAAGGATCTCTTACTTTTGTAAAAGTGAAAAAGAAACAAAAACAAAAATCCTTTAAAAATTCTGGGCTGGTCGCGGTGGCTCACGCCTGCAATCCCAGCACTTTGGGAGGCCGAGGCGGGAGGATCACGAGGTCAGGAGATCGATACCATTCTGGTTAACACAGTGAAACCCCATCTCTACTAAAAATACAAAAAATTAGCCGGGCATGTGGCGGGTGCCTGTAGTCCCAGCTGCTCGGGAGGCTGAGGCAGGAGAATGGTGTGAACCCAGGAGGCGGAGCTTGCAGTAAGCCGAGATCGCGCCATTGCACTCCAGCCTGGGTGACAGAGCCAGACTCTGTCTCAAAAAAAAAAAAAAAAAAAAAAAAAAAAAAAATTCTGACAGGCAGCACCCCAAAACAAATACCAAAACGGCCAGGCACGGTGTCTCATGCCTATAATCCCAGCACTTTGGGAGGCCAAGGCGGGCAGATCACAGACTGAGGTCAGCAGTTTGAGACCAGCCTGGCCAACATGGTGAAACTCCATCTTTACTAAAAATACAAAAATTAGCTGGGCGTGGTGGCGGGCGGCTGTAATCCCAGCTACTCAGGAGGCCGAGGCAAGAGAATTAGTTGAACCCGGGAGGCGGAGGTTGCAGTGAGCTGAGATCATGCCACTGCACTCTATCCTGGGAAACAGAGCGAGACTGTGTCTCAAAAGAAAACAAACAAACAAACAAACAAACAAACCCAAGACAAAATTGTGTAAGATCCAGATGAACACAATTTGAAAGCAACTAGAGGATGTGTGGAACACTGTCAAAGCTCATGTCACGTGGAAGTTGAGTGGAAATAGAAAATAGACCACTGACTTTGTCTGAAAGGTCACACTAAATTAGAATAACCAAGAGTTACTGAACACATATATGCCCATGTGTGAGGTTAAACATGATCTCATTTAGTTCTTATGAAACATAGGTTTCATAGGAGAAGTATGATCGCTAACTCCATCTCGCCCATGAAGTAACCAGGGCACTGAGGAGTCCAATTATTTGCTGAGGGCTACATGGTGTAGTAAATGCCCAGCATTCAAACACGGGATCTTAACGAATCAGTGCTATTGCCTCGTTGCTTGGGAATTTGATTCTGCAAGGGAGAGAAAAACGGAATGTTTGTTGAAAGGGTTAGTAGAGTTGAGGTCTGGGTTTATTTTGTCCCTCTAGTATTGTGACATTTGGACTTGTTTAAAGGCAGTAGAAAAGGAATCTGCAAAGAGGGAGAAATAAAAGAAGGATGTTAGGAAGAGTGTTTCTCCAGCATCGAGGATGGCCGGGGCTCAGGGAACAGAGGGGGCTGCTGGCAGGTGAGGTGGGCATGGGGCCGCTCCTTTGAGATCGTCTGTGAGGCCATGTCCTCAGGATCGCTGAGGGCTTGCAGGGGACGGGAGGATTGAATAGAAGTGTGGTGTTCTTGACATTTAGTTAAAGTGAGTGCCAGGTGGGGGCTGACAGACAGAGCATGCTGAAGAGGCCTGGAAGAGGAACCCTGAGGAGTAAGCCCAGCTCTGGGGCCAGGCTGCTGTGGGCAGGTTTATGAGCCAGGCCTGCTCAGTTGGCAGACCCTGTCCACAAGGGCTCTGTGGCCTGGAAGCAAAGAGAGAGGAGTGGTGGCGGTGGTGGAGGAGAAGTTCCAGAATCTGAAGAGTTGCCCTGAATGGCCAATGTTGGATGGGTGCCCAGAGGAGGAAAGGGGTGGTTGGGGCTTCGGGGAGTCCAGGGACAGGCAAATTTGGGGGAGCAAGGGCCGTTGGAGGCAGTTTGTGATGGGAAGAGATGAGAAGCAGGGAGGTGACTGTGAGAGACGAAGCAGAAATCTGGAGATGTTAGAGCTGCAGTCAGTCCCACTTGGTGTTCAAGAACTTGGTGGCAGTTTGTCTGAAGGGGAACAGTGAGGTCAGGGTTTCTCACTAGCCATCAGAATGAATGGTATGCACCCTAAGGATGAGAGCAGAGTGCAGGGCATAAAGAGGAAACAGCCTGACCCAGGCACTAATAGAGATCGTGTGAGTCCTGCAAAGGGTTAGAGAGGCACGTGGGAGAGAGAGGGCCGGGAGCAGAGGGCAGGACCAGGAGAGATGGTAGTTTGGACAGATGGCAGGATTGTCAGTTGCTGAGCTATGAAGATGAGGGGGAAGAAGCTCAGCGAGGTGGTGGGAATCACATAGGATCAAAGAGAAGGATGGCCCTTCCTTTCTCTTCTCCTGTGAGATAGGGAGTGGCAGAGATGAACTGAGATTTGTTGCATGTTTCATGTGTCAGGCCCAAGATGGTCCATCAACATTAATTTTAACCTTAATATTAACTCTAAACCCGTTTTATACATGAGATTGACATTGAGACTTGAAGAGAGCAGGTAATTTGCCCAAGCCCACGCGGTTCGTATATGGTAGAGCAAGGATTCAACCCTACCATTGTAGCACTGACACCTATCATGTTCCCAGTTATAAACCTTGGCAAAGGCCCCTCAACAGGAGAGGCAGGAGGTTGCCTCAGAGGCTGAGGTTCCTGAATGTAGCTCCTGCTCCAGGCCCACGACACAGTTTCCCTGAAGAGGGAGAGAAGCACAAGGTGAAGGTGACCCTGATGGGTCTCATGGGGTCAGGGGCGAGGACGTGGAAAGGAGGGCCAAGCTAAGAAGGCCCACCGTTCTCACAGATGCCTTTGTTCCGTGGTAGTCAGTACTGACCCAATGCTTCCATCTCAGAAGAGGCTGAGGGCATCACAGGAAGCCAGAGCAACACCGCCTGGTTGGTCAGTTTGCCATGGGGCTGGTAGAGGAAGCACTGGGTGGTCTCATCCTACCTCCTGCTTCCTTTTCTCCCCTGGATGACTTGTGGAGGACTGAGAGGTCCCTCAAGAATGTGGCTGAGCACAGCAGGGA
Organism: Piliocolobus tephrosceles; assembly: GCF_002776525.5. NCBI lineage: Eukaryota > Metazoa > Chordata > Mammalia > Primates > Cercopithecidae > Piliocolobus > Piliocolobus tephrosceles. Next base: position 5,096,459 of record NC_045443.1, read on the forward strand.
GAGCAGGGCCAGAAGAGATGATAATTACTGAGGCATTTCAGTACCTTGGCTCTGTCTCTCTTCCGCTCCAGGGAGGAGCCGTCATAAACAGGGATACCAAGCGGTGTCTGGAGATGAAGAAGGACCTTTTGGGTAACCACGTGCTTGTGCTCCAGACCTGTACCACGCAAGCGTGGGAAATCCAGCACGCCGTCGGAGACTGGGTTCAGACCAACAGCCAGTGATCGCCAGACGGCGCTGGATCTGGGTCATCAATTCTTGCAGGTGGAACGACTTCTACTCCCAGTACTCCCAGCTCCTTTCTCAATGAGAAGGAAAGCATGTGTATGTGTGTTTATGGTGACTTCAGGTGGGGCCCGTGCGTGTGCTGGGGTGTCTCTGTCGCAGAGCGGAGAGGAAACTCTGATGCCTCATCCCCAGCTTCCCTGGGAAGGTCGTGATATATATCAAACGCCATTCTTAGAAACTCCTTGAAATAACCAGCATCTTTTGGCTGTTATGTGGGGAGAGAAGGAGGAGGATGGAAGTTTATCTCTGACTTCTGCCCACGATGTTTAGCCTCCCTTCCCGACAGCTACTGTCGCCATCTGCCCCACACCTCCTCCCCAGCGCATCTGCCTGGGGACTCCCCAGGCTGCGGGGGGCCATTCCACGTGAGAGGCTGGGCCCTTCTCAGGCCGGCAGCGTGACAGCTCTCCAGGTGGCACTGATTCTCCCTCCTGCCTGGGCTGTCCTGACAGATGCAGAAAGTAGAAAAGTGACTTTTAAAAATTCCTCCATTCCTCCTCCCATGGCAGTTTTATTTGGATTATTAATCTCTCCCACACCAAAGAGATTCTGGAGGTTGAAGGGAGGAGAGAAGGCACCTGAACTCATCACAGCTATCCGGGGGACGGTGTGTTGAGAAGGGTAAGAAAATCCAGGGCCATCGGAGCCTTTCTCTTAGTAGGTTATAACATTTAATGACTGAATTACCTATTCCCTCCTCCTACTCTTGCAAATTATGGGGAAGATGAGGCTTAAATCAGAGGGACGTTGCTTTCTGGGGACAAAGAAGAGACTGCAGGCAAATCTTAAAACCAGGGATTCTATAGCTGTCTGCTGGATAAATGTTTTCTGCTGGTTGGTGAGTTGGGAAGATACAGCTCAGCCTGCCAATTTTTGGCAAGGTCGTGGAGGCTGGTGGGACCAGGCACCATGGTGGAAGAGGAGGTAGGATGGCCCCGTGTGTGTGTTGTGTTGTGGGATTACCCTTCAAGCACGTGCTCCCGGAACCCCTTCTTCAGAAGGCCGCTTTTCTCTCTTAGTCCCATGTCAGGGCTGCCTGGAAATGATCTGGGGAATCATTAGGTTTTCTTAAGGCATTAGGCAAGCAAGACGGTGATAATTTGGTACAGAATTTAATCAATTAAAACTTATAAAAATGGGCCAGGCACGGTGGCTCATGCCTGTAATCCCAGCACTTTGGGAGGCCGAGGTGGGCGGATCAGGAGGTCAGGAGATCGAGACCATCCTGGCTAACACGGTGAAACCCCATCTCTACTAAAAATACAAAAAATTAGCCAGGCGTGGTGGCGGGAGCCTGTAGTCCCAGCTAGTCGAGAGGCTGTGGCAGGAGAATGGCATGAACCTGGGAGGCGGAGCTTGCAGTGAACTGAGATTGCACCACTGCACTTCAGCCTGGGCGACAGAAAAAAAAAAAAAAAACTTATAAAAATGAACTTTTAAAAGTATATAGGTTATAGACAGCTTGATTAAAATTTCACTAAGAACACTGCCATATCAAGAAGTAAAACGACTGCAGATACAATTTTATTATGAAAAAATCAAGGGACAAGATGAATGTTAAGCAAATGTTTAACTTCTAGCTTCTGCCTGGCAAATTGAAAGGAAAACACAATTCACAGCAAAGTTTTGAAAAAGCATGTACCCAATAGAAAGTTGGATAAAAGACACAATGTCCTTAAACATGTGAAAACATGTTTAACCTCATTCATAGTTAGAGAAATGCAAATTAAAACAGTATTGAGATACTTTTCACTTAAATTGGTAAAAATTAAAAAGTAGGACAGCACATTCTTTTGGAAGGGCTGTGGGAAACAGGCAATCTTATACATAATGCAAACTGGGGATATTTAGTAATATCTAAAGATACTGTGTGTACATTTTCGATTTGTGCCAGTAATTCCACCTCTAGAGATTTACCTCCAAAAATAAGAAAATACTTATGCACAAAGTAACTCTTTGCAGTATTCATTGTAACTGAGAAATGTTGAAAAAAAGAAAACAAACAATGTGGCTGAACATCAGAGAATAATTGAATACCTCCATGTAATGACGTACTATGCAGCTATGATAAAGAACAAAGATTCCTTGTCTGAACTGATATGGGGTGATTTCCAGTATCTTTTGTTAAGTGGAAAAAGAAAAATTGTATCTATACTATGTACTTTTTAGGTAAGAAATAGGGGGAAATATACCTGTATCTGTTCATTTCTGCAAAGTAAAACATAAGAAGAATAAATAAGAAAATAATGAGATTGGTCACAGTGGGTGGTGGTGGCTGGAAATAGGGCAGAA